>NC_090375.1:30174995-30477852 GCF_036365525.1 Heterodontus francisci
TAAGAAAGGAGGGAGAAATGACAATTTTTGTCAAGGAAACTATTACAGCTGTGAGGAAGGATGATATGTTGGAAGGAAGGTTGGGGTGGCACAGTGACGCAGTGGTTAGCCTCACAGCTCCAGCAACCCAGGTTCAGTTCTGGGTCCTGCCTGTGCAGAGTTTGCAAGTTCTCCCTGTGACTGCATGGGTTTCCACCAGGTGCTCCAGTTTCCTCCCACAGCCAAAGACTTGCAGGTTGATAGGTAAATTGACCATTGTAAATTGCCCCTAGTGTAGGTAGGTGGTAGGGGAATTGAGGGAAGGTGAGGATGTGGTAGGAAATATGGGATTAATGTAGGATTAGTATAAATGGGTGGTTGATGGTCAGCACAGACTCAGTGGGCTGAAGGGCCTGTTTCAGTGCTGTATCTCTCTATGAAATAAGGCTGTATGGATTGAGCTAAGGAACAGAAAAGGGCAACCACACTGCTGGGAGTGTACTCTAGACCTCCAAACAGTCAGAGGGAGATAGAAGAGCAGATATGAAGGTAAATCTCTGAGAAGTGCAAGAACAATAGGGCAGTAATAGTAAGGGATTTTAACTACCCCAATATTATCTGGGATAATTTTAGTGTGAAAGGAATTGAAGGAACAGAATTCTTGAGGTGCATTCAGGAGAACGTTTTTGCCCAGTATGTTGCAAGTCCAACAAGAGAGGGCACAGTTTTAGAAAATGAAGATGGGCAGGTGGAAGGGGTGGCGGTGGGAGTGCATTTTGGTGGTAGTGATCATAATTCAGTCAGTTTTAACATAATATGGAAAACGACAGAGATAGAACAGGAGATAGAGTTCTCAATTGGGGCAAGGGCAATTTCACTAAACTGAGGAGTGATTTAACAAAAGTGGACTGGAGCAGCTACTTGAAGGTAAATCAGTGTTTGAACTGTGGGAGGCATTCAAAGGGGAGATTCAAGGAGTTCAGACTAAACATGTTCCCACAAAGAAAAAGGGTGAGACGGCTAAATCTAGAGCCCCATGGATGTCAAGGAGCCTACATGGTAAGAAAAGGCAGAAAAGGAAAGCTTATGACCGACACCAAGAACTCAATGCTACAGAAAGCCGAAAGGAGCAGAGAAAGTGAAGGGGTGAAGTCAAAAAGGAAATTAGGAAAGCAAAGAGAGAGCATGAAAGAATATTGGCAAGCAAAATCAAAGTGAACCCAAAAATGTTTTATCAATACATTAAGAGTAAGAGGATAACTAAGGAGAGAGCCGGGCCCATAAAGGACCAAAGAGGTAACCTATGTGTAGGGGCGGAAGATGTTGGTATGGTTCTTAATGAATACTTTGCATCTGTCTTCACCAAAGAGGGGAACGATGCAGATATTGTAGTTAAGGAAGAGGAGTGTCAAGTATTGGATGTAATAAATATAGGGAGAGAGGAAGTATTAATGGGATTAGCATCCTTGTAAGTTGATAAGTCACCAGGGTCAGATGAAATGTATATCCTAGGCTGGAAAAAAAAAGCAAGAGAGGAAATTGCAGATGGTCTGACCATCATTTTCCAGTCCTCACTGGATACAGGTGTGGTGCCGGAGGACTGGAGAACTACTAACTCTGTTTAAAAAGGGAGCGAAGGATAGACCGAATAATTACAGGCCAGTCAGTCTAACCTCAGTAGTGGGCAAATTATTGGAATCTATTCCAAGAGACAGGAGAAACTATCACTTAGAAAGGCATGGATTAATCAAGGATAGTCAGCATGGATTTGTTAAGGGAAGATCATGTTTGACCAACTTGATCGAATTTTTTGAAGAAGTAACAAAGCAGATAGATGAGGGTAGTGCAGTTGATGTGGTTTACATGGATTTTAGCAAGGCTTTTGACAATGTCCCACATGGCAGACTGATTAAAAAATAAAATCCCATGGGATCCAGGGAAATGCAGCAAGGTGGATACAAAATTGACTCAGTGGCAGGAAACAAAGGGTAATTGTTGACGTCTGTTTTAGTGACTGGAGGGCTGTTTCCAGTGGCATTCCGCAGGGCTCAGGACTGGGTCCCCTGCTTTTTGTGGTATATGTTAACAATTTGGACGTAAATGTAGGGGGCATGATCAAGAAGTTTGCAGACAAGACAAAGATTGGCTGTGTGGTAGATTGCGAGGAGGATTGCTGTAGGCTGCAGGAAGGTATTGATGGTCAGATGGGCAGAAAACTGGCACATGGAATTCAACTTGGAGAAGTGTGAGGTGATGTATTTGGTCAAACAAGGCAAAGGAATACACGATTAATGGGAAAATACTGAGAAGTGTAGAGGACGTGAGGGACCTTGGAGTGAATGTCCACAGATCCCTGAAGATAGCAGGACAGGTCGATAAGGTGGTTAAGAAGGTATATGGAATCAGTTCTGATGAAGGGTCACTGACCTGAAATATTAACTCTGCACAGATGCTGCCAGACCTGCTGAGTATTTTCAACATTTCTTGTTTTTATTATGGAATCCTTTCCTTTATTAGCTGAGGTATAGAATATAAGAGCAGGGAGGTTATGCTGGAACTGTATAACTCATTGGTTAGGCCACAACTGTGAGCAGTTCTGGTCACCTCATTACAGAAAGGATGTAATTGCACTAGAGAGTGTACAGAGGAGATTTACGAGAATGTTGCCAGGACTGGAAAAATGCAGCTCTGGGAAAAGATCGGATAGGCTGGGGTTGTTCTCTGTGGAACAGAGAAGGCTGAGGGGAGATCTGATTGAAATGTACAAAATTTTGAGGGACCTGGATAGAGTGGAGGTGAAGGATCTATTCACCTTAGCAGAGAGGTCAGTGACGAGGAGGCATACATTTAAAGTGATTGGTAGAAAAATCAGAGGGGAGATAAGGAAAAACATTTTCACTCAGAGGGTGGTGGGGGTCTAGAGCTCACTGCCTGAAAGGTTAGTTGAGGCAGAAACCCTCAACTCATTCAAAGGGAGTCTGGATATGCACCTCAATCTGCAGGGCTACGGACCAAATGCTGGACGGTGGGATTAGAATAGGTGGATCGTTTTTCGACCGACACAGACACGATGGGCCAAGTGGCCTGTTTCTGTGCCTTAAACATTATATGGTTTCTATGATCCCAGCTTTCCTTTTTAAAAGTTTAGTGTAGGTTTCCAAATGATAAATTAAAAATACCCCTCTTTCAGCATAGTATGTTTTCTTGACACCGAACAGAAAGAGATAGCTAAAAACTATAATTTCCTTTGACAAATAATAGTCCCTGACTTGAAGGCATTAACTAATTTCTTCCTGACCACACTGTAACAGAAACATAGTAGAGTAGAATCCAATGTTCGGGCACATTGTCCTGGTGAAATTAAATGAAGGTCATCTTAAGTAACAGACTACCATATTGAAACTGTTATGAAATCATTCGGTATTCCTTCCACATTTTAAGGTGCATTTTTGAGATTTCTGAGGCACAGTATTTCGGGTAAGAATTTTCATTTTGCTACTGCATCAACATTACTAATCATCTTGTGCAACTTGATGCAAAAAACTGTATTTGGTTTTATTTAAAAGTGAGGTGTGGTGTTGTGCATGACCAGATTTATTTCAATCTAAGGTGCTTTCACAGTGCTCTGTGGATAATTAGGCTCACACCCTCCTGATAGTTATAGATGTTATGTCTTCACTCAGTTAGTTGATAAACAAAAATAAACATGAAATTGTTGTAATAATCACAAATACCATTCTCCTTGTATCCTTTCAATGCAATAATTTGGAAATGATGGCACCCTGCCTCCAATGTGTTCAAAGCAATGAGATATTTAGACTTGTGCACTGCTGGAATATTTGAAGCATTCTTTTGAAGATGCTCACCCTGTTTTTGCCAAATCCCTCCCCATTACACATTATGGCATTTATTTTATTTAGTAGCACTGTTACAATCAGGTGAGGATGGGTCGGATGGCTCCCCTCTTTTTTCTCTCCTTGTTTGACCACAAGAGGTTTATTTCTTTTTTCAAGTGGATGTACTTGCCAATTCAGAGAGTGTTTAACTATTTACGTGCTAAGATCATAAAAAAAGAACCAATTGGACAGGGTTTCTTCAGTTTACCAAAGAACGAGGTTAGTTTTATTGTACCTAAACCGATCTCAGTAAAATAATAAACTACGCTCCAACTTTCACACACACGCACACACACACACACACACACACACACACTCTCAAGGTTCACACACACACACAAATAGGCTACAGAGTGGGAAAGGATAGATTGGTCAAATTAGAGTCCAGAGAAATAAAAAGGGGTATACAGTCTGTGGAGATTGGTGATTCAGCTGGCTTCAGTCTGAATTCAGTGGTCCTGAGGCTTCTGGTTTGAAGATGTAGACAGCTGATTCAGTGGTTCTCCTGGAGACAGCAGTGCAGATGATTTCCTTCACAGGTTCTCTGTCTGCAGCAATGACAGACCTAGGTGGTTATGGCCAGCAGGCAGGGTTCAAAGCTTACAAGGTGGATTGGAGAGAGAGGGGGAGGAGGGATCCCACTTGGGTCTTCACTTGCCAGTCTAGCTGCTTGTCTCAGTGCTGCAGCGAAAACACTAGCTTAAGCACCCAGATGGTTCACCTATCACATGACCGTCACCCAGTGATTCAAGCAGTGGCTTACCAGTGTGTATTCCCTCTTGCAAATTAATCAGTCCATGTCTAGGAATTCCCTTCTTACAACCATGATCTATTGTTCACGTTATTAGGTTTGAGTGGTTTGTTTCCACCAGTTTAATGTCTAAGTGATGGACTTAATGTATGCTAATGGAAGAAGTATAGGTAGTTCATTCAGATTCCCCAGGTCATTGTTCTTGAGGGGATTGGGTGGACAATTCGTCTCCACCTCAATACATTGGAATGTGGGGTATAGTGATGCAAATTGGGGTGTCCATCTTAGCTGCTAGTAGATTCACCTTTTATCTGTTGCTTTTACAATAAAGTTAATTCAGGTTTCCAGCCGGTCAATTAAAAAAATCATCATTCAACATAGCACGCTTTATATACAAGCACTGGAAAAGGAATAGAATTCTGCCCTGCATTTTCTGTAACCAAAGACGTATTAAATACACTGGAGGTTGAAATATTGCCCATTGTGGCACCGATACAGTCACTACAGTTTTTATCCCATTTTTAAGAATGGGATGGAATTAACAAGGATGGGTGGGTTGAAATTCCAGTTTTGGCTAATTTAAAGCCAGCCTGAGATTTAAAAAAAAACAAGCAAGGTCAATAATTTCAGTCAGGGTATGATCAATCTATGGAACAGCTAAAGAATTGTAATCTTCATCGGGTGGGCAATCCTTGCAGTTAAGGGGAAGGATCTCCAAGAACAAGTCTTCAGCAATGTAGGGGAACATCTGCAGCAAGGAAACCTCTGGAAACAAAGTTTGAAGGTGGCCAGCTCAATGGGGAAGTAGAGGTGTGGTAGCTCCCAGAATGTGGCATCAGTGGTCCTTGTGTTAGGAGCAATATTAAACATGTTAAAAAAATTACCATTCTTCCCTTGGGGCTCCAGGCCTTAGACCCAGTCTGGGCTCCATGAAGGACCCATTTCTGCTCTTCAGGACACCATTCCACCTCATCTCACCTGGTGTCCCCGCCTCCAAACTTGCACAGGAACTCTTTGAAACTTTAAAGTTTAAATCATTCCTCATTACTCCAGATGTTTGAGTTTGCCCTTCCATATGAGGTTGGTCCTATTCTACATTTCCCACAACTTCCAGTAGCAAATCCCGGAAGTGGCATAGGAAGAGAGAGCTGGTGGAACAGATTCCACAAGTGATCTCCTGTCCACGTCTGGGACCTGGTGGAGCTCCAATGACACAAAGCTATTCAGATCATCCAGTCTACTGGTTCCACCAATGTTATCTATCCTACCTATTTCTTTGACCAAGGGATATGTCTGCATAAATGCTCCCTGCTCTCCAAAGTTGATCAAGTGAAATTCCCATTTCTATTTTTTTCACTTGCCAAAAAATTACACATATTTACATATTAGATTAATAAAGCCATTTTTCATGATGATCAAATAATAATTACAGGTTATATTAGGTTACTTGACATAGTTGTAACAATGGCCCTTGTTATATATTAAAGGCAATTGACTTTATTGGGCATAGTTTAGATGGGGGTGATTTTGCAAGGGACCATTTTTCATTGTATTGCTTTTCTTAAGCAAAGTGTGAGTGAATTAGAGATTTTTTTTGTTCATTTGTGGGATGTCAGCATCACTGGCTAGGCCATCATTTATTGCCCATCCCTAAATGTCCTTGAACTGAGTGGCTTACTAGGCCATTTCAGAGTCAACTATATTGCTGTGGGTGTGGAGTCACTCATAGGCTAGACCAGCAGATTTCCTTCCCTAAAGGACATTAATGAACCAGATGGATTTTTACTACAATGAGTTATGGTTACTGTTAGACTAGCTTTTAGTCCCAGAGTTTATTAATTGAATTTAAAATTTCACCATCTGCCTTGGTGGGATTTGAACCCTCATCCCATGAGCATTAGAGCTCTACATTACTAGTCCAATGAGATATCCACTATGCCACCACCACCCAAGTGTCTATGAGTGCGTGAATGAAGAGCTGAAATATTTCACTTGAGAACATAATTAGGTGATGAAAAAAGGTCACTTAGCTTATTGAATTTAAGATAGTGCACTATTTCTCCCATTATAACATCTAATAATATTTTTAATAACAGATCTAGAGATAAAAATTGGTGAGTGGTCATACAGCCAGCAACAATTAATCTGGTATTGACTTTGAAGCTGCATTAACATTAGGAAGGTAGGAACACATAGAGATGAAAGGGTTATGAAAAGATTCAAAGAACTATCTCTAAACAGAATATCCTTTTGGTTCACTGTTGTCTTTCTGCTGAGTTTTTTAAAACAATATTTTCCTTTGATGATGAGTGATGATGATACCATTATAGAGCTACTAAGGTCCTGAGTAAAAGGAAAGTGCATTAATGTCAGTACATGTAGGGCAGCAGGCTGCAGTATGCTCATAAGGTAGTAACACATTGAGGAGTTAATAATGGTATCATAGCAGTAATTTTATAAATTTTTATTGTTTCCTGTGTGAAGTTTTACTTATCCAGAACTCATGTTGGGAATTCAAGTGCTTAAACAATCTGCTTTAAATAATTCTTTAAAGAATTCTATAAGTTTGAGCAGGCATAGACCGCCCTTTAGAAATTATTGCTAACTAGCCCTGATTGATTAATTTCTCCAAGTCCTTGGTGATTTCATCTAGTTTTATCGACTCTAAGGGGTTGAAATGATCCAACCCTCCTAGCAGACTGTGGGAGTGTTAGAGATTAAGCCAAAACCTGGGGCGTAGGGGGCATGAATGTTTCTTCTGGATGCTCATTCCTTGTGTCAGGGAGGCATGCCCTTCAAGAGCTTCCAGGCTCCCCCAGGAAATTATGCCTTTTACGCCTGCCTTGGGCCTCACGTATATCCAATGGTAGAGGCAGAACAGGACCAGAAGGAGGAGGAAAAAAGAATGGTATCTTGGATAAAGACCAACTAGGAGGTACCATTTCTACAGAGTTTTACATCATTACCTTGAAGAGGTCTGTTTAAAAATGCAAAGGTTCAGTAAGGAGAATAGAAGGAAATCTGTTTCCTGTTACAGACTTTCAAATGCCTTCTCTAACACACAAAAAGAACAAACATACACTGAAACATGTTCTTAATATCACAAAGTGGGTCTGTTTGGAATGAGTTTGATGGGCAGAAAGGCCTTTTTATTATCTGGACCTTCTCATGGACTTCTGATATCTACAGCAAGATTGTTGTTTGCTAATTGTCTGTTCTATTTTCTCTGCATCTTTTGGTCCAACCTTTCAAGAATTTTATTAGCATTGAGAAACCACAAAAACCTTGCATTCTGCTATTCCTGCCCAAATGCTGAGTTAAAGTTGTGTTCTTTTAAAAAAGAAAGTGACGTTTTTCAAGTTAGGCTTAATGTAAGTAGGAAGTGCAAAAGTAAGTGATTAAAAATGTGGAAGAATGCAGATCTAATGTGATAAGACACAATGAAAGTTTCAGCTTTCAGTCCTGAATACATGTGTTCTTGGGATTAGGGAGTTTAAGACTAATAAATGGCTCTTGTAACAGTTGCAGCAGATGTGAAGTTATTGAAATGACCAGTAAGATTGGGTTTGTAGGCTGCAGCAATCTGTAGGAATGGAGTACTGGAGACCCCAATGAGTGTATGTGGCTTTCTACAGCTTGTTTGATAACAGCTGTGCAGTTGAAAGTTAATGCCAGTGGGATATGACTTAATATCAGCTATTTTGCAGTGAAAGTAAAACATTATAATCATCTTGGCTTTGCAGTCTGTATGTCAATGACTTTGTAAATGGGGAAGGGAGTATTAATTAGTTAATAAATTGCTCAGAAATTGCAAAGAACCCGAGTCCATGAAATGCCAAATCTAACAAAAATGTAACCTATGTCTCTGGGTCAGACCATTACTTTTGCAATCCTATCTAGAATGAGATGCTTTTTATCATTAGAGTTCACTTCACCTCATCTGCCACAACCCTCCCTTCCCTAGACCATCAAGCCAAACTTCCCCCAGAGCTCCCCCTGCCCTAGCCCTGAACTTGCATTTTTCTCTAGTTTCTCTCCTATCTTCCCTCACGCTCTCTCTCAGCTCATCATGTCATGAGGCCCATCTCTTGCTCTCTCAATCCTATTTCCACTAAAATGCTGACCATCCAATTTCCCTTACTGGCCTCCATGCTATATTGCTGATATTGTTAATGGATCCCTGTTCCCTGATTTGGTTTCCCTTCCTTTCAAATCTGCTGTCATCACCCCACCCTCGAGCCCTATACCCTTGCAAACTAACGGCCCATCTCCACCCTCCTTTTCTCTCCACATTCTTTGAACGTGTTGTCTGTCGCCAGCAATGGCATCAGCTGCCTGTGCGCAGGCGCTGGCGCCCTTTTTAAAGGGCAGCCAGCCCGACCGGCAAATTTGAATTTTTAAAGTGAACCCCCGCAAAATTTACAAAATAAAATTGTAATGCCGCTTTCCAACCCCCCAATAAAAATTTCAGTAAGTATTTGCTCTTCCCCCCCTATCCCAAAACACTTACTTTTGCATTCTGACCTTCCCACCACAGACTGCACAAAGTTGAAAGTTCACCCCTTCCTACCATCTCCTGCACTGATGATGCTTGTTTGACCCCGGTCCCCCCACCACAGTAAAAATCTTAGCTCCTCCTCCCTCCCCACCAACGTCATGCCTGTTTTCCCCGGACGGGGAATTGAAGGTGCGGGAGCACTGGCTGCTGCGCCGAAGATTCAAGGTAAGTTGATTTAAATTTATTCATCTCATCAATTTAACTATTTAAATCCAGGTCCCATCTCCCAGAGGCAGGGGGGCCGCCATGGAGCTTTGCCACCACCAGGAAAATCGGGCCGGGCCTTTCCGTCGTCAAGTTCTGTGGCAAGCCTCTGCCGCAACCATATTCCGGTGCCCGCCACCACACACCCCAACGTCTTGGGCTTGGTATAATCCAGCCCATCCTTTCCACATCCACCCTGTCAAGACCCCTCAGGATCTTATATGTTTCAATCAAGTCACCTCTTACTCTTCTAAACTCCAGCGGATACAAGCCTAGTCTGTCCAACCTTTCCTCGTAAAACAACCCTTCCAATCCAGGTATTAGTCTCTGAATTGCTTCCAACGCATTTACATCTTTCCTTAACTAAGGAGACGAATACTGTACACAGTACTCCAGATGTGGTCTCACCAATGCCCTGTATAACTATAGCACAACCTCCCTACTTTTGTATTCAATTCCCCTCGAAATAAGCGATAGCATTTTATTAGCTTTCCTAATAACATGCTGTACCTGCATACCAACCTTTTGCGATTCATGCATTAGGACACCCAGATCCCTCTGCATCTCAGAGTTCTGCAATCTCTCACCATTTAGATAACATGCTTCTTTTTATTCTTCTTGCCAAAATGGATAATTTCACATTTTCCCACATTATACTCCATTTGCCTGATCTTTGTCTATCTATATCCATTTGTAGCCTCCTGATATCTTCTTCACAACATACTTTCTTACCTATCTTTGTGTCATCAGCAAATTTAGCAACCATACCTTCAGTCCCTTCAGCCAAGTCATTTATATAAATTGTAAAAAGTTGAGGCCCCAGCACCGATCCCTGTGGCACACCAGTCGTTACATCTTGCCAACCAGAAAATGACACATTTATGCCTACTCTCTGTTTCCTGTTAGCTAGCCAATCTTCTATCCATGCCAATATGTTACCCCCTACACCATGAGCTTTTATTTTCCGCAATAACCTTTGATGTGGCACCTTATCAAATGCCTTCTCCATCCACAAATCTCTGAGGCAGAGAATTCCAAAGATTCACAACTCTTTGAGTGAAGAAGTTTCTCCTCACCTCAGTCCTAAATGGCTGACCCCTAATCCTGAGACTGTGACCCCATGACACTATCCCACGGCACTATTCCCAAGAAGAGCAGGGGAATTATCCCCAGTATGCTGGCCAATATTTATCCCTCAACCTACATCGCTAAAGAAACAGATTATTCTGTCATTATCTCATTGCTGTTTGTGGCAGCTTGCTGTGTGCAAGTTGACTGCCACATTCCCCTACATTCCAGAAATGGCTACACTGCAAAAGTGGTTCCTTGGCTGTAAAATGCTTTGGGACATCCTGAGGTTGTGATAGATGCTACATAAATTGAAGTCCTTCTTATCAGGATGCACCATTCTTATGTTGAGCTCTTTATTCTGTTACTAAAAGGTCTTTGTTTTGAAATATAATTTAAATTTGGTTTATTTTCTCTTTGTTGCATTTTTTCACTTTGTGTACCATCATTCAGAGAAGATGGTGGCAGCCCTGCCTGATCCAGTACATTTGTAGCTGGCATCAGGAAGTGTGCGAGAGTTGACTTCCCCTCTTGATAGTCTCTCCCTGCTGAGGTGAAGTTACTGCCTCCACTTAGTGCCTCCCTCATCCTCTGGCATTATCAGGAAATAATCAATTGGGACATCTGGAATATGAATAAACACAAAGTACCACTGCAGCGTAACTATATAGCTATCCAAAAAATAACACACAAAGGAGCTTTTACCCTTGAGATGACCGTACGGTCATAACTATCACAGGCTTCTTGGTTTAATGACAAATCCTCGAAGAGCAATTGGCTTTCAAAAGCAATTTGCAGGCGTTAGTCTGTGGGCTAGGAGGAGTGGTAGCAGCAGTTTTGGTTAAAAGCCAGTCTGTTGTTTGAAATCCAATTGAAGTTATTTACATAACATCACTGTGACAATGTACATGAATGCTTCACTGACTGTGCTGAATGTTCGGACTTGATTGCCATTTAACAAGCTTGTTTTCCACTCAGCTCTTTATTTATCACATATTCTCAGGCGGGTGAGGAGCTGTAGAGTGAATTGGCCATTTGCCACCCACTGGGCTACCTATGCACATCTTGAAGCCTGCAGGGGAAATGCAAAGAAAATATTATGGCGACTCTAGCTCCAATGAACCTTTATCACTCATGCTTGTCAAAAGTAGATAATAGATATTAACTTGAGACTTTTAACATTTATATAATGCCTTTAAAGTAGCAAAATGCTCCAAGGCACTTTACAGGCGTGCTATCAAACAAAATTTGTGATTGAGCCACGTAAGGAGATATTCTGTCAGGTGACCAAAGGCTTGGTCAAAGAGTTAGGTTTTAAAGAGCATCTTAAAGGAGGAAAGATAAAGCTAGCAAGGTGGAGAAGTTTAGGGAGTAAATTCTAGAGCTTAGGGCCCAGATAGCTGATGGCATGGCTGCCATAGGAGCGATGAAAAATGAGGATAAAAGGTAGAATTGGAGGAGCACAGAGATCTTGGAGGGTTGTAGTGCTGGAGAAGGTTGACAAGAATTGCATTTTGTACTGGATCACTAAGACTACTTGATGCTGAATCGGACATGCTGACCTGATTTATATAGCCACAGGACCGATCCCCCTGGTGAGGCTACCCCTACTTACCTTCAATCCTAGATCCATGGCGTTGGCTGGGCTGCAGTCCCAGCAGTGGCCACCACTGCCAGTGGCACTGCTGGGATAAAGAGCTGCCGGCCCACTGATTGGCCAGCAGCTCACTGAGGCGGAACCTCCTCCCTCAAGCAGGTGGAATTCCCGCCTTGGGACAAATAAAGCCCGGGAGACCCGTAAAATGCAGGACGGATCCCCGGGCTAGGCGGAAGCGGGTTCGCCACCAACTTTCACATCGGTGGCGAATTCCCGTCTGCCTAAGGTAAAATCCAGCCTAACATTTCAGGTCTGTGACCTTTCATCAGAACTGAGAAATGTAACCCATTACAGATCTGAAAGCATTTTCTGCTTTGATTAAAATAAAAGCAAAATACTGCGGATGCTGGAAATCTGAAATAAAAACAAGAAATGCTGGAATCACTCAGCAGGTCTGGCAGCATCTGTGGAAAGAGAAACAGAGTTAACGTTTCGGGTCAGTGACCCTTCTGTTTTGATTACTTGTGGGATGTGGGCATCACTGGCTAAGCCAGCGTTTATTGCCCATCCCCAATTGCCCTTGAACTTGCAAGGCCATAGAGTCAACCACATTGCTGTGGGTCTGGAGTCACATGGTAAGGGTGGCAGATTTCCTTCTCTAAAGGACATTAGTGAACCAGATGGGTTTTTACAACAATTGATAATGGTTTCATGGTCACCACTCAACTAGCTTTTTAATGCCAGATTTATTAATTGAATTAAAATTTCACCATCTGCCATGGTGGGATTCGAACCCGTGTTAATTACTGGTCGAGTGACATTACCACTATGCCACTGCCTCCCCATTTCAACTATCAGATGAATTTGTTTTTACATTGTACTTGTATGTTGCTAAAAACCTGCCATTTCTGTGAGAGGCTCTGTCCTTTACATCATCAGCCTATGTCTTTTCCCTCATTATTTGGAATCACATCAACATTGATGCTGTCTAGCAAAATGAATACTGTACCACTAAGAAGAAGCAGTATTGCATGGGTGTATAGTTTAGCGTTGGAATTTGAAAGGCATTGCCTGTTTGCCTGGAGCTGTTTGAATGTCGACCACAGTGCTAAATCTGTCAGGTTTGGAATTCAGGGATATGGGTTAATCAATCTAAAGTCATACATCGCTTTTCATTAAACTACTTTGTACCAAGATTCTAGGTTACCTGAAATGCATTCCCTGGTGGGCTGTAAGGAAAAAGGTAATTTTTCATTTCTGCATAGCTGCTAGGGATGCGATGACTGTCTACTGTTCTTTTTAATATCAAGGAAACTGTTTTGAAAATGTAAAAATTGCAATTGCCAGCCTTATATTTTCCCACAGCCATCAATATGCCAATACAAATATTTTTGCAAAAAAATTGAAACACCTAAGGACTAAGTCCTTCTGATCGAACGTTTCCATGTTTAAATTGGCAGTGAGCACTGTCTGACCTTGGATGCAATAAAAAGAAAACTGCTGGAAATACTCAGCACGTCTGGTAATATCTGTGGAGAAAGAAATATAATGGGAAGGATTTTCCCTTTGGGTTTCGGAACGCTGCTGATATTGCCAAATGGGGGTCAGAACAGTCACCTGGCTGTTTTTTTCCCCCTAAATTAGACAATTAGTGGCCAGATGGTGGGCTAGCCATCCAATTTAGGACTGTGGGCGGGCTCTTGAAGCTGGAGGGCCAATAGAAGGCCCACCAGCACTGAAGAAGCAGCAGACTGCCTTTTCAGGTAAATGAAAGACAGGGCACCTCCATCTTGAAATTTAAAAAATTAAAATTAAATTTAAAAAATGGCCTCAGCAGCCGACCAACAGCGTGGAGGGGATGCCCCTCCGCAGGGTAGCCTGTGGCTGCAGCTGAAGCCAGGAGGGCAGGAAGGGCCTCAAAGCCTACCTGGAGCACTGCCCTCCCCCCACACCCCCCCCCCCCCACCCTCCCCGTGTGCCGCCGGGAGTCCATGTTTGAGCAGCTACACTGTTCCCCCATGCCTCCGAGGACCTGTAGGTCAACTGGAAAATTCCAGTTAGCCTCTGACAATAACAGGGCTTTAACAAGGTTAATTGGCGACCCGCCACTTGCGTGCTGGTAGCCCTGCCACCAGTACCTCATCCCGCCTCCGGGAAAATGGCTCGGGGGTGGTATAGAGCTGGGGAACTGGCATGCCGGCCTGCAGCAGCAATTTACACGCCCAGTCGCCTCCATGCCTGCCCCATCGGGGCCTAAAAATTGAGCCCAACATTTCAAGTTAATGACCTTTCATGAGAACTGAGGTGCAATCAAACAAAAATGGACAAATGCTCTTAAGATCAGCAGGACTATATGGCAGATCCTCCTTTAGCTTTAGATTTCAGTAGACTCTACTAACCTCTCCCCCTTCGCACTCCTCTTCCCTCTCCTCTCCTCCCCACCCACCCCAACCACTCATTCTTGTTGAATTCTGTAGTACTTATCTGATCAGCTACCGATACAGACTGGTGGGGATGCTAATATTCTGGATTGCATTTAAAGCATCCGTGACATTCGCTTTTTGGGAGAGCCACAATTTCTTACAAGGTAATTCTTTTCAAACTATCCCTTTATGAATACATATATGGGAACAAAATTGAAAATAAGTATTGTGTATTCCTTCTACCTTTAATTATTCATTGGCATTGTATCTGGAAACAAAATAAAGGTTACTAAGTGAAGAGAGTAATGTCACATTACTAAACATGGCATTTATGGCACTTTGCAGTAGATTTTTTAACTGAAAATAATAAACTGTAATGAGTGCCTTGAGACGTTGTACTACATTAAAGATGCTATGTAAATGCACGTTGTTCAGTGTTCTTATTAGGTCTGAACAAAGTCAATGAAAGCATTTTCGAGGTGAAATTTTGGGATTAATAACCTGACTGCCTTCGGCACATTAGTGCATAAACAGTTCAGAAAAGAATTCTGCCCTATTCTTGCCCTTAAATTGCTACTCTTGAGTTGTCTTGCACTTTCTGGCTACACATACCTGCTTCTCACTGCTTCTCACAGGGGTCACCATAACAGCAGGTTTTTGGACCTCCTCAGTGTTCCTCCCTTACTTGCAATAAGGGCTTCTCAGAAGCAAACATGACATTAGCTATTGGCATAATCTTGTAACATGGAGGAGGAGGAGGAAGGAGAGTGCAGGATGTAGTGACGGAGACAGCGACAGCATTTTAAGTTGGCACTTGTCGGAATGCATGCCATGGGCGATGGAGCCAAAAAATGCCCAGAAAAGGTAGGTTTGGAACTATTTTTGGGGCTGTAATGCTCCTCCGGGCTCCACAAAAATAATGTGTACCACTAATGGCCTGGGAGTCCTACAGAACATGGGAACAGGAGTAGGCAATCCAGTCCCTTGAACCTGTTCCACAGTTCAGTTAGATCATGGCAGATCTGTAACTTAAGTTCATCTACTCGCCTTGGTTCTGTAACCCTTAATACTCTTGCCTAACAAAAATCTATCAATCTCAGTTTTGAAATTTTCAATTGACTTATAAGGATTAGAGTTTCAGATTTCCACTACCCTTTGTGTGAAGGAGTGTCCCTATCATCACCCCTGAATGGCCTGGCTTTAATTTTAATGTTATGCCCCTTGGTTTTGGATTCTCTTACTTGAGGAAATAATTACTCTCCATCTACCCTGTTAATCCATTTCATCTTAAACACCTCAATTATATCTTCTGTGCTGAGGGAAATACAAGTCTAGTCATTGCAACCCCTATCCTCAAAATTTAATCATTTTAGCCCCACTATCATTCTGAGCAGGAACAGAACTTGGCAGAGGACACCCAGGCAGTATTTTAGGTTGGAACTGGAAGGTATGCTCTACATCAGTTCCATTGGTGAAGGATCCAGAACTGCCTCGAAAAAGTAAGTTTGGAATTATTTTTGAGGGACCTAAATTCTTATGTAGTCTTCATGATATGAGCCATTGCCAGCCCAGGAGACTCCCCTTTGCAATCATGACGTCGCCCCCATAAATACCTTGCTGGTTAGCTGGGCGGCTCAATATTGGTAGCCTTCAATCTGGTGAGCTGCATCGGAATACCAGTTTGGCAACTCGCGTGTCGCTGGACTGATATAACGAGGCTGGGCCCTCAAAATCATGGCCGCCCCGCGTGGGTGATCAGTCAGCATGCTCTGCCAATTGGTTGCAATGTAATAAGCCATTTGGGAAAAACTACAATGGGGCAGCAGGGATGCTGTTCTGAATTTGGGTGAAAGCACTTTGTTGGGGAACAGTAGAATATTGTTAAATCAGGTGACACCTGAATGAATCAGAAACAGTTCATTCCAGGGCGTGGCAAGAACATTGTAAATGACTCAATAAAATAAGTGAACTATTTGCTGATCAGTCGTATTTTTTGGTGATTTTTTTTTTATGTACCAGATAAGGTATTAAAATCATGGATAGTGGACTTGGAGAACAAACCAGCAATGAGATAAAGAGAAATTAACTGTAACTGCTCAAAATACACAATAAACCTGTCCGCATCATAGAGAAAGGAAGGCTTTTGAGCATTTCCCACCCTGCCTTCTACATAAACCTGAACTCATCCAAAACTCTGATGCATGTGTCCAAACTCTCACCAAGTCCCACTCACCCATCACCTCTTCGCTTGCTGACCTACATTGGCTTCTCTCAGCCATGTCTTCAAGTTCCTTGCCTGTCCCTATTTCTGTAACTTGCTCCAGGCCCATAACCTTCTGAAATCTCTTTTCTTCTTAAATTCTAGCCCCTTGCACATCTTCAAAGCAGGAGAGAATTAGAATAGTTGAATCTAGAGGTATCAAAAGCACGGATAAGGATTTCAGCAGAAAATGAGTTGAGAAGTCGGGCGATATTATGGAGTTAGAAGTAGGCAGTCTTAGTGATGAAGAGGATATGAAGTTGGAAGCTCAGCTCGGGGCAAATAGGACATCAAAGTTGCAAACAGTCTGGTTCAGCTTGAGACAGTGGCCTAGCTTCTCCCTGAACCGTGCTGGGGCTGGTGTTCTAGCGAGCCACATAACTAGGGCAGTAGAGAGAGGGTTTTAAACTGAATAGTGGGGGGAAGGAATCAAATTTGGGAAGATATGGCAAATCAAGGAGTAGAGACAAGGCAAGAGAGAAAGGTAATAATATGGGAAATGATAAACAGACTGTGACAGGAAGGGACAGAGCGTGCAAGACTAAGAGTAAATCAGCAGATAAGGCTAGAGGTTACAAAAATAATAAAAGGACAAAACTAAAGGCTCTGTATCTGAATGCACGTAGCATTCAAAACAAAATAGATGAACTGAGAGCGCAAATAGAAATAAATAAGTACGATCTGATAGCCATTACAGAGGCATGGCTGCAGGATGACATAGATTGGGACCTGAATATTGAAGGGTACATGGCATTTAGGAAGGACAGGAAGGTAGGAAAAGGTGGAGGGATGGCTCTGTTAATTAATGATGGTATTGGTGCAATAGAGAGGGATGATCAGAATGTAGAAGCAGTTTGGGTAGAGATGAGAAATCATAAAGGCAAGAAGTCACTTGTGGGAGTGATGTACAGGCTACCTAACATTAACCACACTGTAGAATGGGGTATAAAGGAAAAATGGCAGCTTGTCAGAAAGGTACAGTGATAATTATGGGGGATTTTAACCTACATATAGACTGGCAAAATCAGAAGGGCAGAGGTAGCCTAGATGAGGAGTACATAGAATGTTTTCAGGATAATTTCTTGGAACAATACGTTCTGGAGCCAACCAGATAGTAGGCTATACTGGACCTGGTATTGTGCAATGAGATAGGATTAATTAATGACCTCACAGCCCCTCGGTCACAGCGAACATAATATAATTGAATTTTACATTCAGTTTGAGGGAGAGAAGAGTGGGTCCAAGACTAGTATTTTGAATTTAAATAAGGGCAGTTATGAGGGCATGAAAGCAGAGCTAGCTAAAGTGAACTGGAAAATCAGGTTAAGGGATAGGTCAATAGAGATGCAGTGCCAGACATTTAAGGGGATATTTCAGAATACACAGAATAGATACATTTCAACGAGAAAGAAAAATTCCAAGAGTGGGACCCGCCATACATAGTTAACTAAAACAGTTAAAGATAGTATCAAACTTAAAGAAAAAGCATATAATTGCGCAAAGATGGGAGGCAGCTCAGAAGATTGGGCAGAATATAAAAAAACAGCAAAGAATAAGTAAAAGATTGATAAGGAAGGTAAAATTAGAGTATGAGAAAAAGCTAGCAAGAAATATAAAGACAGATAGTAAGAGCTTTTATAGATATTTTAAAAAGAAAAGAGTTAACAAAGTGAGCGTTGGCCCTATAGAAAGTGCATCTGGGGAATTAATAATGGGTAATGGATAATAAGGAGATGGCAGATGAATTTAACAGATTTTTTGCATTGGTCTTCACTATTGAAGATACAAGTAACATCCCAGGATTAGCTGTAAGTCAGGAAATGGAAGGGAGGGAGGAACTCAAGAAAATTACAATCACCAGGGAAGTGGCACTGAACAAACAGTTGCAGCTGCGGGCTGACAAGTCCCCGGGTCCTGATGGATTTCATCCTAGGATGTTAAAAGAAGTGGCTAGTGAGACGGTTGATGCATTAGTTTTAATTTTTCAAAATTCCCTCGATTTGGTGAAGGTTCCGTTAGATTGGAAAATATCAAATTTTTATTCAAAAAGGGAGGGAGACAGAAAGCAGGAAACTACAGGCCAGTTAGCATAACATCTGTCTTAGGGAAAATATTAGAAGCTATTATTAAAGACATTATAGCAGGGCATTTAGAAAAATTCAAGGTAATCAGGCAGAGTCAACATGGTTTTGTGAAAGGAAAATCATGTTTAACCAATTTATTGGAGTTCTTTGAGGGAGTTACATGTGCTGTGGATAAAGGGAAACCAGTGGATGTAGTGTACTTAGATTTCCAGAAGGCATTTGATAAGGTGCCATATCAAAGGTTATGGCAGAAAATAAAAGCTCATGGTGTGGGGGCTAACATTTTGGCATGGATAGAAGATTGGCTAGCTAACAGGAAACAGAGACTAGGCATAAATGTGTCATTTTCTGGTTAGCATGATGTCATGAGTGGTGTGCCACAGGGATCAGTGCTGGGGCCTCAACCTTTTACAATTTATATAACTGACTTAGATAAAGGGACCGAAGGTATGGTTGCTAAATCTGCTGATGACAGAAAGATATGTAGGAAAATAACTTGTGAAGAGGACATAGGGAGCTACAAAGGGATATAGATAGGTTAAGTGAGTGGGCAAAGACTTGGCAAATGGATTATAATGTGGGAAAGTGGGAAATTGTCCACTTTGGCAGAAAGAATTAAAAAAAAGCATATTATCTGAATGGCGAGAGATTGCAGAGCTCTGACATGCAGAGGGATCTGGGTGTCCTAGTGCATGAATCGCAAAAGGTTAGTATGCAGGTACAGCACATAATTAGGAAAGCTAATAGAATGTTATCATTTATCATGAGGGGAATTGAATACAAAAGTAGGGAGGTTATGCTTCGGCTATACTGGGCACTGGTGAGACAACGTCTGGAGTACGGTGTACAGTACTGGTCTTCTTATTTAAGGAAGGATGTAAATGCGTTGGAGGCATTACAGAGAAGGTATACTAGACTAATACCTGGAATGGGCAGGCTGTCTTATGTGGAAAGGTTGGACAGGCTCGGCTTGTATCCACTAGAGCTTAGAAGAGTAAGATGTGACTTGATTGAAACATGTAAGATCCTGAGGGGTCTTGACAGGGTGGATGTGGGAGAATCTAGAACTAGGGGTCACATTTTAAAAATAAGGGGTCGCCCATTTTAAACAGAAATTAGGAGAATTTTTTCTCTCAGAGGGTCGTGAGTCTTTGGAATTCTCTTCCTCAAAAGTCGGTGGAAGCAGAGTCTTTGAATATTTTTAAGGCAGAGGTAGATAGATTCTTGATAAGCAAGGGGATGGAAGGTTATCGGGGGTAGGTGGAAATGTGGAGTAATCAGTTCAGCCATGAACTTATTAAACGGCGGAGCAGGCTTAAAGGGCCAAGTGGCCTACTCCTGCTCCTAATTCGTATGTTCGTATGTATGTATGTATCTCTGTAACCTCCTCCAGCCTTACAGCCCTCCGAAAACCCTGTATGTGTATCTTGTGCATCCTCAATTTCCATTGCCTCACGATTGGTGGCTGTGCCTTTAGCTGTCTAATCCTTAAACTCTTGAATTCCCTTGCGAAACCGCTATGCCACTCTATCTCTCTCTATTGGACGTGGAGGCTTTGGAAAGGGTACAGAAGAGGTTTACCAGGATGTTGCCTGGTCTGGAGGGCATTAGCTATGAGGAGAGGTTGGTTAAACTCGGATTGTTTTCACTGGAACGACGGAGGTGGAGGGGCGACATGATAGAGGTTTACAAAGTTATTAGCGGCATGGACAGAGTGGATAGTCAGAAGCTTTTTCCCAGGGTAGAAGAGTCAGTTACTAGGGGACATAGGCTTAAGGTGTGAGGGGCAAAGTTTAGAAGGGATGTGCGAGGCAAGTTCTTGACACAGAGGGTGGTGAGTGCCTGGAACTTGCTGCCGGGGGAGGTGGTGGAAGCAGGTACGATAGCGACGCTTAAGAGACATCTTGACAAATACATGAATAGGATGGGAATAGAGGGATACGGTCCCTGGAAGTGCGGAAGGTTTTAGTTTAGACAGGCATCAAGATCGGCGCAGGCTTGGAGGGCCGAATGGCCTGTTCCTGTGCTGTACTGTTCTTTGTTCTTATTCTTTTAAGTCGCTCCTAAAAGGTTTTCTACTTGACCATGCTTTTGGGTCACCTGTCCTAATATCTCCTTACATGGCTCAGTTTCAAATTTAATCTCATCAAGCTCCTGCAAAGTGCCTTGGGACGTTTTACTACATTAAAAGCGCTATATAAATGCACGCTGCTGTTGTTTAACTCTTCATCAGAACTGTCCTGGGGTCTGAGTTGTCAGCCACAATAAATTCTACATTTGGAATGGTGGTTCCACTACCATAGGTTCGTCCTAGAACTATAGTTATGTTGTGAATGATGAAAACAAAGGTCAGCAATGTTTTACAATGCAGTCACACAGCAAAAGGCTCAATTCATGTTCAAAACTACAAAAGCAAAGGTCGTGGAATTTACTCACTGACTTGAAGCCTGAAGGTACCTTGTACACAGTCTCAGAAGTTGCTCATGTTTTTCTTTGCTAGAGTTTTTTTAGGGTTTTACTGCAGGCATTTGTACCTGCTGTTACCTTCACTAACTTCTATCATTGAGTTTTACTGCACAGATTTGACCCACATTTTGGAAAGAATAGGTATTTGACAACATCATGACACCCTCAAGGGTGGAATGAGGACAGACTTCACAGATTCTTATTTGCCTGTGCTTCTTGATGCAAGATAATCTGATGTGACAACAGAGTTTACACATGAATGGAAATATCATGTTGTAAATACCTCAGGCAAGATTTAACAAGGAGATGTTATTAAGTCAAAAATGAATGGGCCCCGGCAGAAAAATAATTAGAATTTTATTTTCAGTAAATGGGGAAGTAAGTGGGGAAGGCAATGCCTTTGGTCCCAGTGTTCAGCGAGCAGTGAAGAGATACACCTCAATCATAGCTCCGGTGAAAAACGCAGCATGCAGCAAGCAGGCAGCTCGATTCAAGTTCTTGTCTCTGTTACTATTTTTGGCTCGGTTGATGTATTCCATTTCATAGAGCTAGTTCAATTATCAATTTACTGCCACACATAGGGAATCATTTGTGAGCCACTGTAAGCGCTATCTACGTTTATTCTGCTTTTCTTCCAATGCCGTATGTTGCAATGTAGTGCTACAGCCATGCAGTGAACTCCACACCCCTTTCACATCACATTTTTAACAGTACTTTGTATAATTATTTCTGCAATGATGTTATGAAAGTGCTTCTGTTTTTAAAATATTTTTTGAGGATTCATATTTTAGAATCATGGACATTGGCTTATTTGGGAAAACTGAAAAGACTCCATGGATGTTTTTTACAAGTTCACTGAAAGGACACTTGAGATGTTGTGTTTGAAAACAACCTTTACTGGCAGTCACATGCCTTAAGATAAATAAACAACAGAAACCTTGGTGACTTGGGGGAGATGTTTACAGAGAAGTGACATGTTACGATTTATGCAGGTCAGGATTGGGTTTCACTTCTGAGATGTTGCTTCGGTTCTGTTGGGGTGTGGACTGTTGTTGAAAGTAGTTAGAGATCAACCTGCCAAGAGAAAAGCATTCAGTTTGTCTCCTTCCTCCTGTCTCTGTAAAACGCTGCATATTGAGTGTGTGGGAGCTAAAACCCCTGTTGCTGCATATCTCCTGAGGTGTTCCTGGAAAGCCTGCCAGATTAACTCTCGACGCTGCCTGAAAAGAACTGCTCCAGAAAAGATCCCAGTCACTTGTCTATGTGTTAGTCATAGTCATAGTGTGATACAGCACTGAAACAGGCCCTTCGGCCTACCATATCTGTGCTGACCAACAACCACCCATTTATACTAATCCAACATTAATCCCATATTCCCTACCACATCCCCACCATTCTCCTACCACCTACCTACACTAGGGGCAATTTACAATGGCCAATTTACCTATCAACCTGCAAGTCTTTGGCTGTGGGAGGAAACTGGAGCACCCAGCAGAAACCCATGCGGTCACAGGGAGAACTTGCAAACTCCACACAGGCAGTACCCAGAACCAAACCCGGGTCACTGGAGCTGCGAGGCTGCGTTGCTAACACTGTGCCACTGGTGTTCTCGGACACCAGACTATATGCCATTTTGGGGCACAACATATCTCACCCGTTTTCTTCAAGAATTAACAGGTATTTGGCCAAAGTATTCTTTTTTGTCATTTTTTGCAAAAGAACTCTGCAGAGGGAAAATTTCTTTTTTTTTCTTTATAATCAGTGAGTGTGTAAGTGTGTGTGTGGGGTATTTAAAAAGGGAACTTTCATATTTCAATCTGTGTGTTAATTAACGCTTTGCTTCTTCACTGGATATATCTTGTTTTATAATAAACTGATAATTTTGTTGATTATTTAAGAAATAGAATTGGCTCAGGGACAGGAAACAAAGGGTAGTAGTCGACGGATGTTTTTGTGAATGGAAAGCACTTTCCAGTGGAGTTCCACAGGGCCCAGTGTTGGGTCCCTTGCTGTTTGTGGTATATATTAATGATTTGGACTTAAATGGCGGAAGCATGATTGAGAAATTTGGTGATGATACAAAAATAGGCCATGTAGTTGATAGTGAAGAGGATAGCCATAGACTCCAGAATGATATCAATGGTTTGGTTGAGTGGGCGGAAAAGTGGCAAATGGAATTCAATCCAGATAAGTGTGAGGTAATGCATTTGGTGGGGGGCAAATAAAGTGAGGGAATACACAATAAACGGGAGGATATTGAGAGGGGTAGAGGAAGTGAGGAGTGCATGTCCACAGGTCCCTGAAGATGGCAGGACAGGTAGATATAGTGGTGAAGAAGACAGATGGAATGCTTTCCTTTATTGGCTGAGGTATAGAATTCAAAAGCAGGGATGTAATGCTGGAACTGTATAAAACGCTGGTTAGGCCACAGCTGGAGTATTGTGTACAGTTCTGGTCACGAAATTACAGAAAGGACATAATTGCTCTGCAGAGAGTACAGAGGAAATTTACAAGAATGTTTCCAGGGTTCGAAAGTTGCAGCTATGAGGAAAGATTGGATAGGCTAAGGCTGTTTTCCTTAGATCAGAGGAGGTTGAGGGGTGACTTAATTGAGGTGGACAAAATTATGTGGGGTCTAGATAGAGTAGACAGGAAGGACCTGTTTCCCCTAGGGGAGAGGAAACCAGGGGGCACAGATTTAAGGTGATTGGTAGAAGGATTAGAGGGGACATGAGGAAAAACTTTTTCACCCAGAGGGTGGTGGGTGTCTCGAATTCACTGCCAGGAATGGTGGTGGAAGCAAAAACCCTCAATTCTTTTAAAAGGTACCTGGACATGCACCTGAAGTGCTGTGACCTGCAAGGCTACAAACCAGGTGCTGGAAGGTAGAATTAGATTGGGCGGCTAGTTTTTTTGGTCGGCACGGACATGATGGGCTGAATGGTCTCCTTCTGTGCTGTAATTTTTCTATGGTTCTATGGTTCTAAACCTGGTTGGTGTATTTTATTCTGTGATGAAGAGTAAAGTCCATGATTGACCATATCGGTAACTGGGTAAACATTTAAATATATGTTATGACCTCTGGAGAAGTGGAACTAGAAAAGACAGTGTATTCCTCCTGCCTCGGTCATAACAATGAATAAAGATGAATAAACCAGCTCCAAACAATCTAAAAACTACCCAAACCTTCTGGAGAAAGCACAGTTCATATTTAATTTCATTCATTATTTTCCCAGATTCGTGCAGGACAGACCTTGTAACAGCATATCTCAGCTAGATAGCAGTTTTGTCCCTGAATAGACAGGTTGTGTATTAAAGGTTCACTCCAGGATTTGCAAATGCAATCGAGGCTGATACTCTAGTGCCAAGGCAACTGAGGGTCACTTAAATGGTAAAGGCTGCTGCAGTCAAATGTCAAATAACAGAATAAAGAAGCATGACAAAATTGTTTACATTATTTTCCTTCTGTTGGCATTGCCAGCCAGACAAGGCTGATGCAAGTGCTGCAACCATTATTCCATGCTGCACTGGACATGTGTAAACCTGGTGGGACTGGAAATACCACTGTTAAAACCACTGGTGTGTACCATGTGAGCCGCATGGAAGATGGCAGGATCCCCAAAGACACATTGTACAGCGAGCTCGCCACTGGTATCAGACCCATCGGCCGTCCATGTCTCCGCTTAAAGATGTCTGCAAACGCGACATGAAATCCTGTGACATTGATCACAAGTCGTGGGAGTCAGTTGCCAGAGTTCGCCAGAGCTGGCTGACAGCCATAAAGGCGGGGCTAAAGTGTGGCGAGTCGAAGAGACTTAGCAGTTGGCAGGAAAAAAGACAGAGGCGCAAGGGAAGAGCCAACTGTGTAACAGCCCCGACAATCAAATTTTTCTGCAGCACCTGTGGAAGAGCCTGTCACTCTAGAATTGGCCTTTATAGCCACTCCAGGCGCTGCTCCACACACCACTGACCACCTCCAGGTGCTTACCCATTGTCTCTCGAGATAAGGAGGCCAAAGAAGTACCATCTATAAGATGCACTGCAGTAACGCACCAAGGCTCCTTCGACAGCATCTTCCAAACATGTGACCTCTACCACCTAGAAGGACAAGGACAGCAGATGCATGGAGACACCATCATCTGCAAGTTCCCCTCCAAGCCACACACTATCCTGTCTCTGTCGCTGGGTCAAAATCCTGGAAATCCCTTCTTAACAGCACTGTGGGTGTACCTACACCACATGGACTGTAGTGGTTCAAGAAGGCAGCTCAGCACCACCTTCTCAAGGGCAATTAGGGACGGGTATTAAATGCTGGCCTTGCCTGCGATTCTCACATCCCATGAACAAGAAGATCATCAGTGTCCTGATTCTCACAAACGTTACAGGCCATCTTTTGATGCAAGAACCCAGGTGTCAGCAGATGGAAAGTGTTACAGTGCTGGACAGAAACACAAAAATGAGAGGTGAATGCTGGAAGGGTCAGCATGCATGAGGCTATGAAAGGAGATCCATTCATTTGGGAGAGTAATGATGCAAGGGCAGAACACTACAGTCCTCTGTTGGAGCTGTCAAGAAAAACAATATGCCAAATGAGGAATTTTAATTCATCAGTTGGAAACTTACATTGAACTTTCAATGGAAAAAAATCCTGCAGTTAACTTTTTAAAAACTGGCAGCCAAGATGGCCACCGCAATTTGCATCTGAAACACCTTTTCACATTCCAAGGCATCTATTAGGAGACACATGTCTGATGAGCCTGGACCCAAAACAATGCCTAAAATTGTTTCATTAGCACGGAATTCAGGGCCATGCTGACACATTGACTTTGAAAGAGCCAACACCTCCAAGAGTAAATATTGGCACCCTGGGGCCTGGGGAGATGGACATTCCTCACCTTAATCTCATTAGAAGGCTCCAGAGAATACACTGAGGCAGTCATGTGACCATCTGTCTACCTCTGTGAAAGCTAGGCATTTCCTTTGACAAAGCAGTAGCTGAGACTATGCAGGAGCAGAAGGGCTGTGTGCTTCCCTCTCACTCTCTCTCTTTCTCTCTCTCTCTCTCCAGATAATAACACAAGTTTTAAAACCGTCTGTGACTGTTGAACCCTCCAAGCCTACGTTTGCTACAGACAGAGACACCAGGGCAAAAGAGCCACCTATAAGTCTGCCTTCAAGAAAACCCTAAGCCAAGCGGGCCAGCCACAAAGTGCACTTTGACCAGCCAAAGACTTCAAGAATACAACTTCAGCTGGAAGACCACAGAATCATCCAACCTCACAGGTTGTGTATTAATTTTTTATTTATTCTGGACTCTAATCCAACCACAAAATCTACTTTTCACTCTGTAATCTATTTGTGTGTGTGTGTGATTCTTGTGTGAATGTGTGAATGAATGTGTAGCCTTTTTTTATAATTTTATTTAGATTGTTAAGTATAATAAACTCATCTCTTTCTTGTTTAAACTCAAGAAAACCTATCCGATTTGTTCTTTCACGATCACCTTAAAGGTAAAAGGTAAAACACGTACTGAGGTGTTAAGCACAATCACTGTTTAAAAAGGAATAAACCCTGTTGCAGTCAAGTAAGAGGAAGGACAAGAGGGGAGTTGTGAGCCCCTCCTCACCTGGCTGTAACAGAGTGCATGAACAATGGGAAAAATGGACTTTGGGCGGCACAGTGGCGCAGTGGTTAGCACCGCAGCCTCACAGCTCCAGCGACCCGGGTTCAATTTCGGGTACTGCCTGTGTGGAGTTTGCAAGTTCTCCCTGTGTCTGCGTGGGTTTTCTCTGGGTGCTCCGGTTTCCTCCCACATGCCAAAGACTTGCAGGTTGATAGGTAAATTGGCCATTATAAATTGCCCCTAGTATAGGTAGGTGGTAGGGAAATATAGGGACAGGTGGGGATGTGGTAGGAATATGGAATTAGTGTAGGATTAGTATAAATGGGTGAATGATGTTCGGCACAGACTCGGTGGGCCGAAGGGCCTGTTTCAGCGCTGTATCTCTAAAACTAAACTAAATGACAAGCATTGTAGAACAGTGCATTGGGGAAGTAGGGGGAACTATTCTTTCCTTGCCTGTTTACATCAGATTATTAAATTTCTTGCAGCATTGCACTGTCATCCTGAGAAATAGTGCCGCTGCCAGCACCTTCTACATGGTTTGTGACATGGAGGTTAATAACTTCTTCCCATACAACCCAAACAGGCCATCTCTCATAAGAAATAGGAGAAGGAGTAGGCCATTCAGCCCCTTGAATGTGCTCTGTCATTCAATAAGTTCATGGCTGATCTGATTGTGGCCTGCCTTTCCTGCCAGCCCCCTCATATTTTGATTATTTTGATTAGAGATACAGCACTGAAACAGGCCCTTCGGCCCACCGAGTCTATGCCGAACATCAACCACCCATTTATACCAATCCTACACTAATCCCATATTCCTACCAAACATCCCCACCTGTCCCTATATTTCCCTACCACCTACCTATACTAGTGACAATTTATAATGGCCAATTTACCTATCAACCTGCAAGTCTTTTGGCTTGTGGGAGGAAACCGGAGCACCCGGAGAAAACCCACGCAGACACAGGGAGAACTTGCAAACTCCACACAGGCTCCATATGCTCCAAGAGGACTTTTTTTTCCAATATTTATTCATTCTCAGGATGTGGGTGTCACAGGCAAGGCTGACATTGATTGTCCTTCCCTGGTTGCCCTGAGAAGTTGAACCGCAATCTGATTATTATTCTTTGTAGTAGCTTGCTAAACTACTTCAGAGGGTAGACAACCACATTGGTGTGCATCTGGGAGCACATATGGGCCAGACCACATAAGGACCAGAGACTTCCTTCCTAAAGGACATTATGGAACCAGTTGGGTATTTATGACGTTCTAATAGCTTCATGGTCATGTTTACTGATACCAGCTTTTTATTTCCAGATTTTTAACTAAGTTCAAATTCACAGACAGCCATGGTGGGATTTAAACTCACATTCTTTGCATTTATAGTACAGATTACGATGCAAGTAATGATCCTAGGTTTGCATCAGAGAAACTGTCTACCTGATGCTTTGAGGGTGGTCATCTTCCATTCCATCTCTGTTAATGTGCTGTTAGCCCCAAGTTGAATGGAAGGTGTTGGGCCCATTGCTGCTTTTCAGTCATCCAGTAGTGAAGCCTCTCTTCCTGATACAGTTTGAGCTGGGATGGTCTGTTGACTTTCCCTCCCTTGATTTGCTGGGACTTTTAAATCCTGTAGTGGGACAAATAACCAGTGAAAACGATGGTGAAAGAATGAGAGTCGTCAAGAAGACTTTGTTCTCCTTATCACCAGTAGTAGCTTCTGGTAATACAGTAATCAGGGGTGACTTCAGCCTGCATACAGACTGGGCAAACATAATGAGCACTAATGCTGTGGAGGATGAGTTTCTGGAGTGTGTTAGGGATGGTTTTCTAGAGCAGTATGTTGAGGAACCGACTAGAGAACAGTATATTTTAGATCTAGCATTATGTAGTGAGAAAGGCCTAATTAATAATCTTGTTGTAAAATAATTTTTAGGGATGAGTGATCATAATATGACAAATTTTACATTATGTTTGAAAGTGAGGTAGTTCAATCTAAAGCCAGTGTATTAAATTTGAACAAAGGAAATTATGCAGGAATGAGGAGCAAATTGGCTGAGGTGGATTGAAAAAATACATTAAAAGGTATGACAGTACATAGACAATGGATAGTCTTTAAAGAAATATTACATAGTTTACAGCAACTATACATTCCTTCAAGGCACAAAAACCCCAAAAGTAAAGGCAGTCAACTGTGGATAACAAAAGAAGTTAAGAACTGTATAAGATTAAAAGAAAAGGCCTATAAAGTTGCCAGAAATAGTAGTAAACTTGAGGATTGGGAGGATTTTAGAATATAGCAAAGGAGGATGAAGACACTGAAAAAGGGAGAACAGAATATGAATGTAAGCTAGTAAAAAACATAAAAACAGACTCTAAAAGCTTCTATAGGAATGTAAAAAGGAAACGTTTGGCTAAGACAAATGTGGGTTGATTACAGGCAGAGGCAGGAGAATTTATAATGAGGAATAGAGAAATGGCAGAGAAGCTAATGATTACTTTGTGTCTGTCTTCACTGAGGAAGATATAAGAAATCTCCCAGAATTAGAGATCCAAGGGATTAGGGAGAAAGAGGAATTGATGGAAATTAGTAAGAAGGTTGTATTGGAGAAATTAATGGGGCTGAAGGTTGATAAATCCCCAGGACCTGACATTCTACATCCCAGAGTGTTGAAAGAGGTAACTATGGAGATAGTGGATGCATTGGTGATGATCTTCCAAAATTCTATAGATTCTGGAATGTTTCCTGCAGATTGGAAGGCAGCAAATGTCACCCCACTATGTAAGAAGGGAGGGAGAGAGAAAGCAGGGAACTACAGACCTGTTAGCCTTACATCGGTCATTGGGAAAATGCTAGAATCTATTCTAAAGGATGTGATAAATGGACAATTGGATAATAATGATCTGATTGGACATAGTCAACATGGATTTATGAATGGAAAATCATGTTTGATGAACCTGTTGGAGTTATTTGAGGATGTTACTAAAAGAATTGATAAAGGGGAGTAGGTGGATTTTCAGAAGGCTTTTGATGAAATCCCCCACAGGAGGTTTGTTAGCAAAATTAAAGCACATGGGATAGGAGGTAATATACTGGCATGGATCAAAGATTGGTTAACAGGCAGAAAGCAGAGCATAGGAATAAGCGAGTCATTCTCGCGTTGGCATGCTGTGACTAGTGGGGTACTGCAGGGATCAGTGCTTGGGCCCCAGCTGTTCACAACACATAGCAATGATTTGGATGTGGGGACCAAATGTAATATTTCCAAGTTCACAGATGACACAAAAGTAGGTGGCAATGTGTGTTGTAAGGATGATGCAAAGCAGTTTCAAGGGGATTTGAAAAGACTTAGTGAGTGGGCAAGAACGTGGCAGATGGAATATAATGTGGAAAAATGTGAGGTTATCCACTTTGGTAGAAGGAACAGGTGTGCAGAGTATTTCTTAAATGCTAAGAGATTAGAAAGTTTAGATGTACAAAGGGACCTGGGCATCCTTGTCAATAAGTTACTGAAAGCTAACATGCAGGTGCAGCAAGCAATTAAGAAGGCTAATGGTATGTTAGCCTTTTGAGTACAGGAGTAGTGAAGTCTTGCTTCAATTGTATAGAACCTTGCTTAGGCCGCACCTGGAATACTGTGTGCAGTTTTGGTCCCCTTACCTTAGGAAGGATATTACTGCCATAGAGGAAGTACAACAAAGGTTCACCAGACTTGTTTCTGGGCTGGTGGGACTGGCCTTTGAAGAGAGATTGGGGAAATTGGGCCTGTATTCTCTAGAGTTTTGAAGAATGAGGTGATCTCATTGAAACCTACAAAATACGTAAAGGGATAGACAGAGTAGATGCAACTAAGATGTTAGCTGGGGAGTCTAGAACCAGGGAACACAATTTCAAAATAAGGGGGAAGCCACTTAGGACAGAGATGAGGAGAAATTTATTTACTCAGAGGGTTGTGAATGTTTGGAATTCTCTACCCCAGAGAGCTGTGGAAGTTCAGTCATTGGTATGTTTAAAGCAGAGATTGACAGATTTCTAAATACCAATGACATAAGGGGGTATGAGGATAGTGTGGGGAAAAGGCATTGAAGTGGATGATCAGCCATGATCGTATTGAATGGTGGGGCAGGTTTGATGGGCTAAATGGCCTACTCCTGTTCTTGTTCCAGTCAGCTGCTTGGCTCAGTTCAGTCTAAAGTCATGGTCAAAATTGGTGAGGTATCCACTCCATTCTAAAAATCTGTTGCTCACTGGTACTGTACCACAACTGTTTCAGGCCTACTGTATGTTAGCGACAACCAAAGTGAATTTCATAAGACAACTTAGGGTTACCGCTACCCAAGATTGCCCTGGAGCAACCCAAGAGAAATCTCACAGGGGCATTAAAAAGAAATTGTTTTCTAAACTAATTCTTTGAACAGTTTTGTATATTAGTTATAAAAATGCCCAAGATGGGAATAACACTGACACTGAAGAATCATCCAATTGGATAATGAAGCGTTTATTCACTTTCCAATTGGGCAAGGAAGATGCTGCACTGTGATGATGGACATGTCAGACAGCCAATGGCAGGAGTTTAGGACCAGGGCAGTTGGCGCAGCAGGTCATATGATGAAGTATCCAGGAATAGGCCCAATCAGAGAAGGAAACCCTAAAACAACTATTTTGATTGCGCATGTTTCTGATTGCACTCCATCTGATACAAAAGAGCATTTTGTGAGGTTCTTTTATTTAGTCTGTGGTCCATCTTTTCAGCTGCATTGGCAATCTGTTAGGCTGGTCCATATCATCACTGTGCAATGAAGCCCAGATTGAAGGGTGGACAGTTGTGAGGATTTATTCTTCGTGACGCCATTAAGAAACTTTCAGCAATAGATACTCAAAAGCAGCAGATGTTTGCTTTTGTCCTTTCCAGCTGTGTCTGAATTTTTGTAAAGTAATTTACCACCAGTAAATTAGATGAAAATTGTGTTAAGCTTTTGAGTTTAAAATAAAAATTGAGTCAACTGACCTTGACCTAACTAGCAATAAGGAAGAGAGAATGGCAAATAAATCTACACTGCCAAGAACACACAAATCAGGCAATGTGAATAACTGCCTTCAGTACAGAATATATCAGACACCAAGAGGATTTATATAGTCTCCAACAAAACTCTAAATATCAGGCTGAATTTTACAGCGGCCCCGACGTCGAGGGTCATGGTGGGGGGCCGGAAAATGCCTCCGGCAGAGGCCCGCCACAGGCCTCGATGCTGGGAAAGCCAGGCCCGATATTGCCGCTGGCGATGAGGCCTCATGGCGGCCTTCCTGCCATTCGGCGATAAGATCTCCAATTAAATATTAAATTTATTCAAATAAAAAAAATTGTTACTACCCGCTCTTGCCATCCATCCCAGAACAATATTGGTGTTGGTGGCCGGCATTCCCACGCCTTTGGATCGCCATCCGGGGAACGGAGGAGGAACGCTGGTGGGGAGGGAGGAGCAGGTGAGTTTCTCAGTGCTGGAGGGCAGAGGGAGCAGCGTCAGAATAATTTCATTGGTCTAGGGGTGGTGGGAAGTTTAAAGTTGATGAACTTTGTCGGGGGGGAGGGGAAAGGTTGTAAGCACAAGGTAAGTGTTTTTTTTGGGGGTGGGGGGAAGAGGGCAGGTAATTACTTCTGTGCTTATTGGGGGGAGGGCTGGGAGAGGGCTGGGTCACTTTATTTCATTTTACAGAATCATTACTCCTTTAAATATTTAAATTGCAATGGTATGGCTCGAAGCCCTTTAAAAATAGTGTCAGCACCTGCGCCAAGGCAGCTGACGCCGTTGCCGGGGACGGACCGCCCATCCCCTCCACTTCATTGGGGTGGGCAGTCCGCCTGGCTATTTAAATGAGTCGCCAATTTTAATATCGTGGCGGCTCCGCGACATGCGGTTTGTGCCGAAATGTAACATCCAGCCCGTCATCACAACATTGAAACCCCTGTGAAAAGTTTACCAAAGATACAAAGGAATGTTAAAAAAGTTAACAACTTTAAAAATACGGGTAAATGGAACCTCCACATGACCAGCACAGAAACCATCCAAACTGCCTTAACCATCCAAAATAGTCCTATAACCTGTGTTGGATGTAGAATGGGCCAAATCCTCCATCATAGTAATCCCAATTCACTAATAATTGTTCTGATTTTTTTTAATTCTTTCACGGGATATGAGCATTGCTGGCTTGGCCAGCATTTGTTGACCATCCCTAATTGCTCCTGAGAAGGTGGTGGTGAGCCGTCTTCATGAACTGCTGCAGTCCATGTGGTGCAGGTACACCCACAGTGCTGTTAGGAAGGGAGTTCCAGGAATTTGACCCAGCAACAGTGAAGGAACGGCGATATCGTTCCAAGTCAGGATGGTGTGTGACTTGAAGGAGAACTTGCAGGTGGTGGTGTTGCCATGCATCAGCTACCCTTGTCCTTCTAGGTGGTAGAGGTCGCGGGTTTGGAAGGTCCTGTCGAAAGAGCCTTGGTGAGTTGCTGCAGTGCATCTTATAGATGTTACACACTGCTGCTAAGGTGCATCGGTGGTGAAGGGAGTGAATGTTGAAGGTGGTGAATGGAGTGCCAATCAAGTGGGCTGGTTTGTTCTAAATGGTGTCGATCTCCTTGATCATTGTTGGAGCTGCACCCATCCAGGCAAGTGGAGAGTATTCCATCACACTCCTGACTTTTGCCTTGTAGATGGTGGACAGGCTTTAGGAAGTCAGGAGGTGATTTACTCACTGCAGAATTCCCAGTCTATAAACAAAATACGTGGGCTATCACCTCCATTAACATTGCAGAAAAATGAATTGCATGCAAACATATTAGGCGTTCTGAAGCTAATATTTGCACATCGTAATTTCAAGACCTCGAGACTCAGTGCCCACTTTGAGATAGTCAAGTTGTGGGGTCACATGACCCAAACTATCAAAATGATTATTGAACTAAAAAATTTTATAGGAACAGGAATAGGCCAATTAACCCCTCGAGCCTGTTCCTCCATTCAATGAAATCATGGCTGATCTATGCCCTAAATCCACTTACCCACCTTGGTTCCACATCCCTGAATACCCTTGTTTAGCTAGGATTGACTGGCTCTGCACCCAAGATGTTAATCAGCCCTTTCCCACTGTGGAAGTTTATGAACCTACTGCCTAAATGTAGCACAGGGGTCCGACCTGCCCACTGCCCACTGCCCACTGCTCACTGCTCACTGCTCAGGCCGTGCTTCCATTTTGTGAATGAATGACAGCCTCAGCCTTTAATTCGGACCTGCTTCTGGATTGGTCCTGCCTCCTTCCTGCATCCAGGCTCTTAATTGGGCGGCAAACACGACCCCTGGACAATTAAGCCCTTTGCATATCAAAATTGCGATGCAATTAATTAAGTAATTAATAAATATGGTGAATAGTTGAGGGGCACCACTAGTCACTTCTTTCCACTTAAAGTACCATTATCCCTAATCTCTGTTTCTACTGCCTATCCACTCTCCTAATTAGGTCAATAATTTGCCTTCAATTCAATCAGCTGTAATTTTAGCTAACAGTTCCCTATGTGGAATCTAATCGAATGACTTTTGGAAGTTCATATAAATTATATTCCCATGTCTACTACTTTAGTTACTTCCTCAAAAAATTCAATTAGGTTCATTAGACATGACCCTTTACAAATCCATGTTGATTCTCTCTAATCAGTCCAAATTTCTCAAAGTGCTCAATCACTTTGTCCTTAATTATAGATTCCAACAAGTTTTCCATAACAGATGTTAGACTAACACTTCCATAATTTCCTGGTCTCTCTCTCACTTGCACCTTTCTGAAATAATTGAGGTACTTTTGTAATTTTCCAATCTAAAGAGACAATTCCTGAATCAAGAGAGCTTTGGAAGTTAATGGGAAAAGCATCTGCAATTTCCTCAATAATTCTTTAAAAACCCTAGGGTGGAAACCATCAGATCCTAGGGATTTATCAGTCTTTGTTGCCATTATTTTTTCGAACGCTGTTTTTCTGCTTACATTAACTTTATTGAGTTCCAGTCCTTGATTCGTTATTACGTGTCCTGGAATGTCAGGTATAATATCCTTTCTTTACTGTGAAGACTAACACAAAGTAATTTTTCAACAAGTCTGCCATATCTTTATTTTCATTTACAATATTCCCCCATCTGTTTTTAAAGAGCTACAATACACTTGACAACCCTTTTTCATATATAATGGTGAAACCTTTTGGTGTTAATACTTATCCAAAAAGCCCAAATATGGGTAGAAGACCATGGACTGAATTTAGTGCGGCTGTTTAATGTGGGTTTAGTGGCATGGGGGGGACTGAGAATCGTGTCGGAACCACCCACCGGAAATATGGTGTTGTGATGTCAGTTCCGGATTTTGTCAGCGGTGGGAAAGCATCAAGGTGGCAAGGCCGCCCCTTGGCGACGGGAAGCTATTTTAAATTGCTGAGTGGTTGTTTATAATGCATTTACACCTCATTATTTGTGATTTACTGGTTGACTCTTGATTTAGTCGACGGCGGGCAGCACTCATGTACCTTTGGTTTTACGGCCATTAAAACTTGGCGGCACCAAGACGACAGGCTTCAGAGCCTTGACGGGGAGGCAGACCTAGGCATTGCTGCATAGGTGAAGGGGGAGGTTAACAGGCCACTGTCAGACTGTGTTGTTATGTGCTCTGTAAGGGGCTTGGGGTCTAGGGGGCTCTGGAAGGCGGAATTGGGATCTAAGGGGCTGTGTGAGGGGAATCGGGGTCTTGGGGCCTCTGCAAGGGGGACAGGGGTCTAGGGGGCTTTGCAAAGGTTTTCCGTGGGTTAGGGGAGCCTGAAATGGGTTATGAAACTCCTGTGTGATAAGCTTTTTGCTCATACAGCTGGAACAGAGGGTCAGCTATTCGCAAGGTTAGCCTTTGAGTGCCATCAAAGACTCTGCAGAGAGATTTCTCAAAGGATCAGTTGCTAAGGCAAGGTGGTTTCTGCATTGATAGTGCACTGTAGGCCCACAGGTCACCTGACATGGGTACCATACTCTGTCTATGTGGACTCCCGTGGCATGAGGCAGCTGTGCCTGCCCGTGAAGCTCAACACCGAGAGCAGCAGCAGCAGCTGGCCATGCCAAGAAGGGCCCACCCGCGCCAGAGAGTGTACCTCCAAATGTCCGCACGCCATTGTCAATGAAGAGTGCGCCTCTCCAAGGAGGCTGTCACCGAATTATGCCCTCTACTGCAGGACGAGATGAGACCTATGGGATTTGGGGGTCACCCTAAGCCAGTGGCCCTGAAGATCACAGTGGCACTCAACTTCAACGCATCTGGTTCTTTCCAGGGATCCCACCGGGGACATGTGTGGGGTCTCCCAGGCAGCTACCCACCACTGCATCAAGGAGGTGACCAATGCCCTGTTCAAGATGGCCGGCGACTATGTGCACTACTGGACCGAGCCGAACAGTCAGGCCAAGAGGGCGATCGGGATCGGGGCAAGGTGTGATAGATTGCACACAAGTGACCATCAAGGCTCCAGCCAGTCAGCCACCTTCATCAACAGGAAGGGCTTCCATTCAATCAATGTGTAACCAGTCTGTGACCGCCGAAAGTGTTTCCTGCAGATGTGTGCATACTTCCCATGAAGCAGCCATGAAGCCTGCTTTGGGCGGCACAGTGGTGCAGTGGTTAGCACCACAGCATCACAGCTCCAGCGACCCGGGTACTGTCTCTGCGGTGTTTGCAAGTTCTCCCAGTGACCGCGTGGGTTTCTGCCGGGTGCTCCGGTTTCCTCCCACAGCCAAAGACTTGCAGGTTGATAGGTAAATGGCCATTGTAAATTGCCCCTAGTGTAGGAGAAAGGTGGATGTGGCAGGGAATATGGGGTTAATGTAGGATTAGTATAAATGGGTGGTTGTTGGTCGGCACAGACTCGGTGGGCCGAAGGGCCTGTTTCAGTGCTGTATTTATAAATAAAAGCAAAATACTGTGGATGCTGAAAATCTGAAATAAAAACAGAAAATGCTGGAAATATTCAGCAAGTCAGGCAGCATCTGTGGAGAGAGAAGCAGAGTTAACGTTTCAAGTCTGTGACCTTTCATCAGAACTGGCAAAGGTTAGAAATGTAATCGGTTTTAAGTAAGTGAAGCAGGGGTGGAGGGGAAAGAGAACAAAAGGGAAGGTGTGTGATAGGACAGAGGGCCGGAGAGATGAACTGACAGAGAGGTTATGGGGCAAAGGCAAAGAGTGTATTAATGGTCTTGTGAAAGACAAAGCATTAGTGCAGAGAGAGTGTTTATGACAGAATAATGAACAGCCCTAGCCAAAAGCAGAAACTTGTAAAACCCAGTTTAAGGCAGGCACATGGTAAAAAAAATTATAACACAAAATAAAATAAAATAACAATAAAAAAAGGGCCAGTCATGCTCTGAAATTGTTGAACTCAATGTTCAGTCCGGAAGGCTGTAGAGTGCCATTCCTCGGGTTGCATTGATGTTCACTGGAACACTGAAGCAGGCCAAGGACAGAAATGTGAGCACGAGAGCAGGCGGCTGTGTTGGAATGGCAAGCAACTGGAAGCTCGGGGTTATGCTTTCGGACTGAGCGGAGGTGTTCCGCAAAGCAGTCACCCAATCTCCGTTTGGTCTCCTCACTGTAGAGGCGACTGCATTGTGAGCAGCTAATACAATATACTAAATTGAAAGAAGTACAAGTAAATCGCTGTTTCACCTGGAAGGAGTGCTTGCGGCCTTGGTTAGTGAGGAGGTAAGAGGGCAGGTTTTACACCTCCTGCAATTACATGGGAAGGTGCTGTGGGAAGAGGACCAGCTGTCGGGGGTAATGGAGGGTCTTGGTCCACTCCTCCATCACCCTGCAGAGGGAGGGGGGGCCTTACATGAAGATGAGATACCTGAATGTCACTCCTGCACCGACAAGGAGGACACAGTGGACGGAGAGGGGCAAGCAGCACTGGATGGTGAAGAAGTTGCACCGGAGGCCAGGCAGATAGGGCGATGTGCCAAGGAGGCAAGAGACAACCTCAGAATCATACGCTTCCAGCCACCCAGATGTCCAACCACAGAGACTCCAATTAAGATTCACCTTAGGGCATGTAGTCTGTCTCCTCCTTTCCATTTGTGTTCCCTGACTTGCGATGAGCTGCAATGTGTGCTAGTGCCCATGGGAGAACATATGTTAATGAGGGCTATGGGCACATTGACATTGTACTAAGGGGGAAGGGGGAAGTCAGCAGCTCACAATTAAGCATAACAGAAAAAGGCTTGTAGACAATGATCATTAATGATTGTAACAAAAGAACTTTTAATTAATCAATAAACTGCATATACTCTACTCCTGTGAGTCCCCATATGTGGCTAGTGCATTTCTTAATACGTTTGCAAGTGCTCCCATGTGGTGTGATCCCTATGACAGCAGCTGAGCTGGAGTCAGGCTGCTCAGCAGGCTGCCCCTTGGCCTGAGATAACTTCGGCGGGTGTCCTCTGGGTACCTGAGGCCTTGAGGGCACCAGGTGCTTGAGGGTTTCCTGCATTGGTGCAGAACTCTCCTCAGGCCTCACAGCTGCTGGAGCTGGGCTCACTGGTGGAGGGTGCAACAGAGTCATGGGACGGTGTATCCCTTGACTGCTGATTGTCCTCGGTGGAATTTTATCCCCCTTCCACTGGAGTCTCCTGCAGACGCCGATCTGCATGAGAGAACACACACGTGTGGGTTAGGATGAGCAGATCTAGTTATGACAACCATGCCTGTTGCAGGTCTCCAGAGCTGAACAATATGTTAATAGAAGTCAATCCTCACTCTCTTGCATGGAGACTCCAGTCCCACTATCCACTATGGAGTGGTCGCCCTGGCTTACTGCCAGTTCCAGTGCCTTCTCCTGTGCCATGGAGGGAAATCTAATATCGCGGATCTCTCCGCCAGTCCATGATGCCTTGCTTATGCTGTGGGCTGCCGGAGTGGGTTAGTTGGCCGCCCTCACCTACCTCCTTAACACTGGAAGTGGGTGGAATGGAGGCTGGTTGGGTTGGGTTGTTCATTTCTTTTAATTTTTAACACCCGCCTCTCTCCTGCCTGAGGTGGGGAGTTTAAAATTACCCCTGATGTTTCCACTTGTGGGGGTGTACAAAACAAGGAACCATAACTATATGGTAGCCAGTAATAAATCCAATAAGGAATTCAGGAGAAACCTCTTTATCCAGACAGTGATGAGAATGTGGAACTCGCTACCACATGGAGTGTTTGAGAAGAATAGCCTAGTTGTATTTAAGAGGAAGCTAGCTAAGTACATGAGGGAGAAAGGAATAGAAGGATTTGATGATGAAGCTAGATGGCATAAGGTGGGCGGAGGCTCGTGTGGAGCATAAACATCGGCACAGACCAGTTGGGTCAAATGTTCTGTTTCTATGCTGCAAAAGTCTACGTAATGCTTGTGGGATCAGGAGGAGTACCTCTGTCAGGAGCGGAAGGTAAAATTGCCCCTGTTGTGTATTTGCAACATTTTCTATTTTATTTCAGAGTTCTGGTATTTATATCCAATAACATGGTTATATCATAATAATTTAAAAGGACACACATGGTAAACATTTTTTCAAATTGTTTCCAGTAAAGATGTATTTTGTAAATTTACAATTGTAGGATCTTTTGAGATACTTCACACTTATAATGGCCTGGGATTTGCAGTAATAAAGTCAGCAAAACTGTCAGCATTCCCCATCATTATTCCTCTGTAATTGCAATTTCTGAAGTCCAAACATGCACAGTTAACCATGGAAATCCAGAAATTAATGCCAGTGAATTTACACTTTCCCATAGGGTGCACTGTTGCAGTCCCTGTACTCTGCAATCAATTAAAAATCACTGAGCTGATGAAAACTTACCCTTTTACACTATTTGTCTTAACGTAAAACCCCTTGAAAAAGTTACACCTTGTTGAATGAGATGTAACTGGACTTTTAACATCATAATTACTGCTGAACAGCCTCACTGTCCCTGAAAATGTAATTTTATACTTGTGGAATGTCAAATTTCTCAGCATGGTAAAAAAAATCACGTTCTTTAAATAATTACTTTTTAAAGTTAAGGTATATCAGCTTATCCTAATCCCATGTATATGTCCCAATCATTTATTTCACTCTCTGTAAAATTTTCATTAAAAATGAAAAGTTCAGTGGTTTTACATTCTGGTTTGCTATCTATGAGAATACTTCAATGTGATTGGTTGTTTGCTCTACTTAATTTCTTCACTGTTGCTAGATGTCTTGAGATTCCTTTGAACCTGGTGCCAGATTCAAATTGCCATCAGGAAAGGGGAAATCCATGCCACAGAGATTGCTAGCTCTTTGTGGGCAGCTTTCTTTGAGGTCAATGGTGAATGCTTTCACTTCGTTGCTGACTGCAAAATCTGGGACAATTTAGTTTAAAAATCTTTCTATAGTTTGTGATGGTTAGAGATACATCTTGTGTCAAATTCCATAGTTTGCTAATAGCAATTGTGCCATGGTGTGAGGTTCAAAAGCTTCCTCATTGAACTGATCTCTGGATCACTACACAGAGACCTGGACAAACATAGGAACATAAGAAATAGGAGTCATATGGTCCTTCAAACCTACTCCACCATTCAATATGATCATGGCTGATCTTCTGCCTCAATTTCCCTTTATCACCCGTGCCCCACTCCATATCGCTGATTCCCTTAGAGATCAAAATTCTATCCATCTCCTCCTTGAACATGCACAACGATGGAGCATCCACAACATTTTGGGGTAGAGAATTCCAAAGATTCATGACTCCCTGAGTGAAGAAATTTCTCCCCATCTCAGTCTAAATGATTGATCCCTCTGGCTCTATGTTCTAGATTCCCCAGCCAAGGAATAACACAGCAGTGTAAATATAGTCAATTCACACAGGTAGGTCATTATATCCAAACCTTCCGAGTCACAAGGGTAAAAGGTAAAAGTACCTTTAGAGGTGCAGAACACCTCGGCTTAACCCCGATTTCCGGTGGCTTGCCATTTTAATTCACCACCCTGTTCTCACGCCCACATTTCTGTCCTCAGCCTGCTGCAGTGTTCCAGTGAACATCAATGCAAGCTCGAGGAGCAGCATCTCATCTTCCGATTAGGCACTCTCCAGCCTTCCAGACTCAATATTGAGTTCAATAATTTCAGACCATGAGTCCCATTATTTTTCATTATTTATTTATTTTTAACATGTATTTATTTATTATTTTTATATACTTTTTGATAGCTATTTTTTAACCATATGCTCGTCTTAAATTTGTTTTTCATGATTTTGCTTTCAGAGCTGTTCATTATACTGCCATTAGCACTCTCTCTGGACTCGTGCTTTGTCCTTCACTAGAACTATTTAGCACTCCATTTGCATTCTGTTCCAGGACATCTCTGTCATTTATTCTCTCCACCCTCTGTCTTATCGCAGACCTTCCCTCTTGTTCTTCTTCTCACCAACCCCCCCCCCCCCACCCCCCCGCCCCACCACCCCCGCACCACCCTCCTTTCGTTTGGTCAAAGACTGTTACATTTCTAACTTTTGCCAGTTCTGATGAAGGGTCACAGACCTGAAACATTAACTCTGTTTCTCTCTACACCGATGCTGCCAGACCTGCTGAGTATTTCCGGCACTTTCTGCGCTCATTTCAGAGTTCTAGCATCCTCAGTATTTTGTGCTTATTTTAGTGTTTAATTCACTGCCTCTTCTCTTCCAGGAATGCCTACCTTGAAGAAGTTCTGCTCTTCTCTACAATGCATTTTCCATTTGTCTCTTTTACCTTGCTTACCTTCATTGCTTTCCATTTCCCTCCTGGTGTTCGATAAGGTTTCTGCTAAAACTCGTTTCCACAGCCACATTTCCTTCCTCAGTGACTGTCTCCAGCTCCAACCTATTCCACATGGATTCCAACTGACATTTCATCCTTCACGTTTCGAATCCACCCAGGATTAGAGGTTTCTCCAAGACATACAACATTCCTCGGACTGATGTTCTTGCCGCATCCTGAGATCCACACGCAATGCCATGCACCGCCACATGTACACATTCGACCTCTCTCTCCAGCAGCACAACTCACCCTATCTCAAAGTTGTCCTGCTCCGCAGTTTCATTTCATCCTTCGCCTTATCTGATGCATTAACAAAAAACTTTTTCTCTTCCTTTCAGGTGTTTAGGAACACAAGCTCCGGCTCCTCATCAGTACCAATGCCTCTCCAGATCTTTCTTTCTCTTCCCTTCCCTCTGACTTCATCCCTTCTTCTAATCTCACCCCTTGCCATGTATTCACAATACCCTCTGACCTTCCCCTCCCTGACACTGAACGATCTGTACTTAGCAAAGCACTCAGTCTTATCCCTTACGCTCCCACCTCAATGAATTTCGCACTGGGCATGATGTTGAGCTTTTCTTCTGTCGCCTTCATCTCCGGGCTCACTTCTTTGACCAGGAGTCCTCATCCCAACCAGCGGACGCATTCACCCACCTCCAGTACTCCTTTCATCCTGGACCCCTCCCTCTGGCCTCTTATCCATTCTTGATCTTTTCATTGAGAACTATCGGCCTGACATTGGCCGTCTTAATTTCTCTGCCCCCCCCCCCACCCCACCCACCTCACTCACTCTAATCTGTCTCCCTCTGAACATGCTGCACTCTGTTCTCTCAGGGCTAACCTGGACATTGTGATCAAACCCGCGGACAAGGGTGGTGCTGTTGTTGTCTGGCGCACTGACCTCTACCTTACAGAGGCTGAGCACCAACTCTCAGACACTTCTTCCTCCCTCCCCCTGGACCATGACCCCACCATCGAACATCAAGCCACTGTCTCCAGAACTGTCACTGGCCTCATCTCCTCTGGAGATCTTCCCTCTACAGCTTCCCATCTCATAGTCCCTCAACCCCGGATAGCCCGCTTCTACCTCCTTCCCAAAGTCAACAAACAGGACTGTCCTGGTAGACCCATTGTTTCAGCCTGTTCCTACCCCACTGAATATATTTCCTCCTATCTTGACTCTATCTTTTCTCCGCTGGTCTAGTGTCTTCTCAGCTACATCCATGACTCTTCTGACGCCTTACGTCATTTTGACAATTTCCAGTTTCCTGGCCCTAACCGCCTCCTCTTCAATATGGACATCCAATCTCTCTAGACCTCCATGCCCCACCAGGACGGTCTGAGGCCTTTCCGCTTCTTCCTTGAACAGAGGCCAACCAGTCCCCATCCACCACCACTCTACTCCGCCTGGCTTAACTTGTTCTCATATTGAACAACTTCTCCTTCAACTTCACTCAATTCCTCCAAATAAAAGGTGTTGCTATGGGTACCCGCATGGGTCCTAGTTATGCCTGTCTTTTTGTGGGTTATATCGAACATTCCTTGTTCCAGTCCTACTCGGGCCCCCTTTCCCAACTCTTTTGCCAGTACATTGATGACTGTATTGGTGCCATTTCCTGCTCTCGCCCTGAACTGGAAAACCTCATCAACTTTGCTTCCAATTTCCACCCTTCACTCACCTTCACATGGTCCATCTCCGACACTTCCCTTCCCTTCCTCGACTTCTCTGTCTCCATTTCTGGGGATAGGCTGTCTACTAGTATTTATTATAAACCCACCAACTCCCACAGCTACCTTGACTACACTTCTTCACACCCTGCCTCCTGTAAGGATTTCATTCCATTCTCCCAGTTTCTCCGTCTCATACGCACCTGTTCTGATGATGCAACCTTCCACAACAGCACTTCTGATATGCCTTCCTTTTTCCTCAACCGAGGATTCCCACTCACTGTGGTTGACAGGGCCTTCGAACATGTCTGGCCCATTTTCCACACTTCTGCCCTTCCCCTCCCTTCCAGAACAACGACAGGGTTGCCCTTGTCCTCACTTTCCACCCCACCAGCCTCCACATCCAATGATCATCCTCCGTCATCTCCACCACCTCCAATGTGATGCCACTATCAAATGCACCTTCCTCTCCCTCCCCCGTCAGCATTCCGAAGGGATTGTTCGCTCCGCGACACCCTGTTCCACTCCTCCATCACCCCAACATCTTCTCCCCTTTTCACGGCACCTCCCCATGCAATCGCAGGAGGTGTAATACCTGCGCTCTTACCTCCTCTTTGCTCACTATCCAAGGCCCCAAACACTCCTTTCAGGTGAAGCAGCGATTTACTCGTACTTCATTCAATTTAGTATACTGTATTCGCTGCTCACAATGAGGTCTCCTCTACATTGGGGAGACCAAACGCTTTGTGGAACCACTCTGCTCAGCATGACCCGAGCTTCTGGTGGCTTGCCATTTTAATTCACCATCCTGCGCTCATGTCCACATTCCTGTCCTCGGCCTGCTTCAGTGTTCCAGTGAATATCAACGCAAGCCCAAGGAACAGCACCTCATCTTCTGATTAGGTACTCTGCAGCCTTCTGGACTCAATATTGAGTTCATTAATTTCAGACAATGAGCCGCATTATTTTTCATTATTTTTATTTATTATTTATTTATTTTTACATACTTTTATTGTTAATTATTTTTTAACCATGTTCTTGTCTTAAACTTGTTTTTCATGATTTTGCTTTCAGACAGAGCTGTTCAGTATTCTGTCATTAACCCTCTCTCTGGACTCGTGCTTTGTCTTTCACGACAACTATTTAGCACTCATTTGCATTCTGTTCCTTGACATCTCTGTCATTTAGTCTCTCTCCCCTCCATCCTATTCCAGTCCTTCCCTCTTGTTCTTCTCCCCCTCCCCCCTTTCACTTGCTCAAAGACTGTTACATTTCTAACTTTTGCCAGTTCTGATGAAGGGTCACAGACCTGAAATGTTAACTCTGTTTCTCTCTACACAGATGCTGCCGGATCTGCTGAGTATTTCTGGCACTTTCTGTTCTCATTTCAGAGTTCCAGCATCCATAGTATTTTGCTCTTATTTTAGAGGTTACGTTGCTGGGTTACCATTATATGTATTCAATGGACAGACCTGATGAATAGTGACACAGCTGATCTTGCTATGTTGTGATGCCGAGTCCAGTCTTTTGACTCCGTCTGATAGATATTGGGCTGAAATTTATACTCCAGCTGCCGAAATTGGCAGCGGCGAAAACAATGGGGCCGCCTTTAAATAGCCGGGAATGACTGTCACCATCCCCCCCACCCCCGAGGATTTGGAAGGGGCAGGCTGTCCGTTTCTGGCAACGCCATTTTTAAAGGGCTATGAGCCCTGTGGTTCAATTTAAATATTTGAAGATACATTGATTAAAAAAATTGAAAAAAATTCTTGCCCCTCTACCCACCCCTCCAATAACCATAGAATTAATTACTTGCCCTCTTGCCCCCCAAAACAATTAGCTTGTCCACCTGACCTTTCCCCCCACAAGGTGCATAAACTTTACACTATAACCCTTCCCACCATCCCCTAAACTATGACTTTGACCCCGCTCCCCTCCCCGCACTGAGAAACCTAGCTTCTCCCCTCTCCCATCAATGTTCTGCCTTGGTTCCCCCGACAGGGATCTGAAGGCGTGGGGACAGACGGTGGGAACGTAAATGTACTTAATTCATTAATTTAAATTTATTTAAATATATTAATGGCAGTCCCGTCGCCGAGCGGAGGGGTAGCCACCAGGGGGCCTCACTGCCGATGACAATATTGGGACGGGCCCACCCAGCGTTGGGACGTGTGGCGGCCCTCCCCCGGAGGCATTTTCTGGCACCCACCCCACCACGACCTCCGACATCGGAGGTCTGTAAAATCCAGCCCAATGTACATATGTGCTTTTAAAGGGAATTGGCTAGTTGCTTGAAAAAGAGGCAAATTAAAAGCTATGGGAACAAGCAAGAGACTATGATTAAAGGAAATAAAGAAAGACTTGCATTTATGTAGACCCTTTCACAACCTCGGGATGTCCCAAGGTGCTTCACAGCCAATGAAGTGCATTTAAAGTGTAGTCACTGTTGTAGTATAGGTAACAGAGCAGCCAATTTACACACAGCAAGCTCCCGCAAAGCATATTGTGATAATAAGCAGATAAATGGGGAAAACGCCAGGGTAGACTTGATTGGTTGAATAGCTGCTTTCTGTGCAGTAACAATCTATAATTGTATATGTATCAGTGCAAATTGGTTTGCAGATGATAACCAACAGCCATATTACAGCCAACAATGGTGTCCTCTTGGACCCAACTTTGCAGCTTTCCCTTTTCAGTTCACCCTTTTTCTTTAATTTCACAAGATTTATTACCAAGGCTTTGGGAAGTAGACCAATTGGGCCAAACAGAAGGAAGATGATGGAGTGGTGCTATTTGTATAATTCAAGCTGTCTATTTGTTTGCTGTGATGGCCAATAAAAATGGGGCCAAAAATCTGACGAGTGGATGTTTATATTTAGCACTATTGCAGTGACAACTGGGACAGATCTTTTAGCTTTTAGCTTTTATCCCTTAGAATGGCTGTAGACCTTTCTTAATATTTATTTTCTTTTTACTGGACTGTGAATGTAGCCGCTAATATATTCCTTAATTTTAAGCAAGGAGCGTTATTCCATTGCTTCACTTGTTTACTAGCATTGGAGAATATATTAGAAATATCCTCTGTGGCTGGTTTAATGAAGATAAATGGAACTGGCAAGGAAGGATGATAGTAACAGTTTACTAGGAACTCATTGTGCCCCAGGAGTGGCTTTGTTCAGCCCATCAGGTAACCCCACTTGTGAGTGATTTTTATGTGACTTTTTTATTTCACTGATGGCAGTTTATTACATTAATGCACTATATTGTTGCGCGTATAAACACATATTTCAGTGTGTGGTTATTCAGCGGCTTGTGAATTGCAATTTAATGATTTTAAGATGATTAAAGGATTTGATAGAACAGATAGAGAGAAACCATTTCCTCTGGCGGGAGTGTCCAGAACAAAAAGGCATAACCTTAAAATTAAAGTTAGGCCATTCAGGGGTGATGTCAGGAAGCACTTCTTTACAAATAGGGTTGTGAAAATCTGGAACTCTCTCCCTCCTATAGCTGCCGAAGCCAGGTCAGTTGAAAATATCAAGACAGAGATTGATGGATTTTTTTTGCTAGGTAAGTATATGAAGAGATATGCAACCAAGACTGGTAAATGGAGGTAAGATACAAATCATGCATAATCTAACTGAATGGTGGAACAGTCTTGAGGGGCAGAATGGCCTATTCATGTTCCTATATTCCTGTCGAAGTGTACTAGATGCAAGTGGTTCTGTACCACCCACCTTGGGCTGGATTTTAAGAGCCGGCGGCCTGCACATGTGGACAGCACGCTACCAAGCTCCCACAATCTACCATGTGGCGGCTCATTTAAATGGCCAGATCAACTCATGCACCCCCCCCACCCCCACCGCAATTCCGTGGAAGGGCGTGCTCTCCAACACCAGAAATAGCATCAGCTGCCTGTGCGCAGGTGCTGGCGTCATTTTAAAGAGCTTGTGAATTTAAATTTTTAAAGTCATACTCCCTGCCCCGATTGTGCAATAAAAATTCTATCACCCCTTTCCCACCACCCCCCCCCATACCAATAACATTAAGAATTTTCCCTTTCCCCCCCAAAACACTTTCCTTTGAAATATGACCTTCTCCCCGTACAAAGTTTAAAGTTCACCCCTTCCCACCATCCCCTACACTCATGACTATTCCTGTTCCCTGTTCCCCCCTCCGCATTAAAAATCTGCCCCACCAGTGCCACACCTGCTTTCCCAGACAATGAAGTTAATGTGCGGGAATGCTGGCCACCGCACTGAAGATCGCGGTGGGCCCGAAAGATTCCAGGTAAGTTTACTTAAATGTATTCATGGTGCTCATTTCACTATGCAAAGCCAGGTCCCGTCACCCAGCGGTGGGAGGCCCGCCACAGAGCCTTGCCGCTGCCGGGAAGATCAAGTCCGACCCTCCCGGCGTCGGGCTTCATGGCGGGTCTCTGCCGAATCAATCTTCTTCCACCAACCCCCCCACCCACTATGGAACCTGACATCGGGAGCAAAATAAAATCCAGCCCATTGTTTCAACAACAGTTTGTGGTAGAAAATTTCACAATCTAAATATCCTTTGCAGAAAGAAATAAATACATGCATAGAGAATGTGTAAATAATTAATGATAATCTGTACAAACCGTGATTAGCCTACATTTTGGAGCACTTTGTGCGGTTTCATAGAAAGGACACTAAAACTATGGAGCATGCAGGATAGATTCACTGGGATGTTGTACCAAGGATGGAAAACTATAGTTATGGGGAGGAACTTGGGAGAATGAAAGAAAGAACGAAAGAAAGGAAAGAAAGTAAAAAAGAACTTGCATACAGTGAGCTGAATTTTATCCAGCCAGCAGGAGTGGGATTGGATGGGGGGGGGTGGGGTGGGGGAGGGACTGAAAAATTGGGAGGGATGCGCTCACCTGCAAACTCGACATTGTGACATCAAACATACATACGAACATACAAATTAACAGCAGGAGTAGGCCACTCAAACCCTCAAGCCTGCTCCGCCATTCAATAAAATCATGGTTGATTAGAAAGTAACCTCAACTCCACATTCCCGCCTAACCCCGATAACTGTTCACCCCCTTGCTTATCTGCCCCTGCCTTAAAAATATTCAAAGACTCGCTTCCTCTGCCTTTTGAGGAAGAGAGTTCCAAAGACCTACGACCCTCTGAGAGAAAAAAAATTCTCCTCATCTCTGTCTTAAATGGGCGACCACTTATTTTTAAATAGTGACCCCTAGTTCTAGATTCTCCCACAAGGGGAAATATCCTTTCCACATCCACCCTGTCAAGACCCCTCAGGATCTTATATGTTTCAATCAAGTTGCCTCTTATTCTTCTAAACTCCAGCCAATATAAGCCTAGCCTTTCCTCATAAGACAAACTGCCCATTCCAGGTATTAGTCTAGTCAACCTTCTCTGAACTGCTTCCTTTACATCCTTCCTTAAATAAGGTCTGTGAAGCATAACTACATTCTTTGCTTGAAAAGTTAGAGCTCGGATAGGATATCCATGGCTTTCCAGTTCATGCTGGGAAATTTGGTATCCATCTTCCTGCTGTTCTTTTGCTTAAAACTTACTTTAAGACTTGTCCTATGACTCTGCACTGTTTCCCCTTTAAGAAACTCTCTGTTACTTAGACTAGCTGCTTGGATTGAGAAGAGCAGGTGTTTGACAGTGCTCTGTGTTTACCTTGCTTGCAGCACTTAAGCCTGTCTGTTTACACAGCTATTCAATAGGCAGTTCAATTGCTTTTCTTTCTGCTGGAGTTTATTTATGTTCTTCACACTTGAGTGGTTTAATGTTTTTACTGTGGCTGCATGAATGGGGACTCTGCAGTGATCGGGGTTTTCCCACGCTTTTTGCAATTGGACACCTCCTGTCATGGCCCCGAACTCAATCAGCCTGGAAGAGGAGTTGGGTCTACCCCGTTTTTTTTTTCAGATCGTCTTTAGAAAAAAATCAATCTTCTCAGCACTTCAAAGCTTGTTTTCTTTAAACTAGAATCCCTTAACTGTCGGCACAATGACTCACCTGATTTACTTGCAGCCTGTTGTTCTGAGCTCTGTCTTCTACAGCTGGAGATAGGTTCTTTTTTCTTTCAACTTTTTGGGCCAGTATTTCTTTTGATTTTTTACTCCAGTGGCTGATGCAACATAAATAAGATATGTGGAGTCCAGTTGGTTGAAGATCTCAAACAGTTTTATTACAGTGTCGTGATCCTATCCTTTTTTTTCCTCTCTGGGAAATATGTGGTGTGTCTTTAAGACAGCAAAGGATCAGTACTGCTTTAAGAACAAGCAGGCCTCAGGAGTTACCGAGACGGTGCATTTTGTTTGCTGTTAAACACAACCATACAGAGAGGGAACAAACCAACTTCAAAGGGTGCATCCTGGTTGCCTTGGATACAGCTACTCAGACTGAACATTGAGAGATACATTTGTTACAATTTAATTTTGAACTCGCTTATAGTGGAAAAACAGCCTATTCTAACAGAGGAAACAGACAGACAGCTATGCTATCACATGAAAGGAGTACTCTCAGACCAGTTAAACTGAAGGAAGAGAATTTAGTCTGTTTATTTATTATTCTCTCTCAAAATTCTAAAAAGTCAAGCCAAAACAGAGATCTCTGATAATTAAAACTGAAGGAAGGGAAGTTAGACTGTGACAATCTTTTATCCCTCAAAAATTCTAAAGCCAAATTGATTCATTAAAAACTGTTTGCAAGTTGTTAATTGCAGAAATTAATCGCTGGAGAAGGAAAGCAACAATTCTGACTTTTGGATTAGATTATGGACTGTTCTATTGTTGAAGAACTCTTTTTTCCCCATCGGACAGCTCTGAGGACTTCAAGCAACCTTGGACTGTTCCACATCTGGCAAGAGTGTAAATCTGCAAGGACTCTATTTTTCCTATTTTAAATATTGTTTATATCTTAGTCGTCTTGAAGAATTTCATTTTTTTAATTAAACAGTTAATATGTTGATTTAAAAACACCTGGTTTGGTTATTCGGGGGTTAATAGATGCTCCAATTTGGCTGGGTCTTTCTTTAATTTGGAAAGTTTAAAATGATATGTGAGGCAATCTGTGGAGGGACAGGATTGAATTAACAGTGCGTTTCTCCCTCCACAGTCAGAATCGTAGATATTGATTGGGAGCTTTGACTGGAGCGGTTTGTCGTAACAACAGCTAAACTATTATATACAGTACAGAGCAAACTATTTACAGAACTTTTTTCTAGGTGTTACAGTTGCAGAGTGACTCTGGTTTCAAGTCACATGACTACATTCTGGTACTCAGCTCATTAGCATACTGTCATGGAAGTGCTTTTTTCTGTGATTAAAAACTAAGGGCTGTCTTTGTACCTTTAAGACTGAAAGAAGTTTTAATATTCTTTGGGAACGGTGTGTGTGAGCTACAAGCCTGTTCTAAAGCAACAACAAGAGAGATGCAGTCACATGCTATATTGTATCAGTTTGACTGTGTGTAAAGACTGGCTAGAACTGGTTTGATCTGGCAGACCAGCTTAAACTAGCCAAACTTGTCTGGCAGACCAGTTTAACCTAGTTTGGCAGGGGGTTGGGGACCTGAGGATAGACTCCATTGGGACAAAATCAGAAATGAAAATTGAAGGCAGAAAATGATGAATCTGGAAGACAGAGGAAACAAAGATTAGAAAATAAAAAAAAGAGTTTGGCAGTGCTCAAGAGTATGATATCATAAGCTATAAAGTCTTTTCAGACATATATTTATCTCAGTATGGTTTAAGATTTAGTTTATTAATAAATAGTTAATTTGTTGTTGTTTAAAGATACCTGGTTTGGTGCGTTTTATTCTGGGGATTAATAAAATGTTTAGTTTGGCTAATTTCCAGTAGGTAGGAAACTTTAATAATGTGCTGTGACCTGTGGAGCAATGAGACTGAATTGACAGTGCATTACTTCTGCCTCGTTCCTAACATATTAATTGGAAGCTCGATTGTCCGGGATCCAAATCCAATGCTAATTACGTTAATTGTGAGGGGAGTAATTATTAGAAAAAAATAAAAGGAACCAGGGTATAATAGGGTAAAGGCTATGCCGTCAGAATGGCATTAGCAGTTGCCTCAGAGTTTCTGGGAAAGGAGAACGTGTCCCTCAGTGACTTGACAACTTTAACTAAGAATAAACTAAAAGATTTGACAGCAAAATTGGGGTTAGAGTTGAAATCAGGTGCTAAAAAACCAGAGATATTTGATGCAATAGTCCGACATTTAAAATTAGAAGAACAAGAAGAAGATGATGAGGAACAAGAAGATCGTAAGTCAGAGAGTGATGCAGTGGTATTGGCAAGGATTCACTTCGAAATGAAGAAACTTGAGCAGGAAAAAGAAATAGAATTTAGAAAACTTGACAAGGAAAAAGAAAAAGAAATAGAATTGGAAACAATTAGACTTGAATTTCAGAGAGAAAGTGAAAAAGAAGCAAGGGAATTCGAATTAAGTAAGATGGGACTAAGACAAAGGGGTAGCCTTGAATCCATGGAAAATTCTGGTCAGGAAAAATCTGAATCCAGCCCAGGACCCAGTGAAAAGATGTTTAAATTCACATAAGCTCTCCCTAAGTTTGAGGAAATGGACGTAGTGGCATTTTTCATATCTTTTGAAAAAATAGCCAAACAAATAAAGTGGCCAAAGGAAAGCTGGACACTGCTTATGCAAAGCAGGTTGATAGGCAGAGCTCATGAAGTTTATGCCATGTTTCCTGAAGAGGCTTCTGCAGTTTGTGAGATAGCAAAAAAGGCTATTATCGCTGCAAATGAGTTATTCCTGAAGCTCACCATCAGGAGATTGGCTGGACACATGCATGTAGAATTTGACAGGGTAAAGCAAATTAATTTTGACCGTTGGAGATGGGCATTAAGGATGAAAACCACATACGAGAACCTTCAAGAATTGATTCTCTTGGAACAGTTTAAAAATTCAATCCCTTTAGTAGTGAGAGTTGACCTACTCCTGGGAAATGATTTGGCCAGATCAAACGTATCAGTTTCTCCTATAATTACAGAGAAACCAAGTGAAGTTAAAGAAACGGAACAATTACAGGAACAAGTTCCAGGAATATTTCCTGCGTGTGTAGTAACCCGAGCAATGGCTAAACAGGTTCCATTGTCAGAGGTAAAAGTGGCACCACAAATAGATAGCCGAGTATCTGAAACCTTATTTGGGGATTTAGATAATCCAAATGAGATGTTTATCAGATCTTCTATAATTGCAGCACAGCAAGCTGATCCAGAATTACAGAATAGTACAGTCGACTCTCACAGAAGCTGAGGCAAAAGGAGTTCCAGAAGGCTAATATATTGAAGGGTTTTGAGGAGGAAAAGGAGACCGCCTCATAGCCTGCGGACGAAGACTGGACCTTTGTTGATCAGATAGTGATACCACCTAAATATCTCCAGGAATTCTTAAGGTTAGCACATGACATTTCTTTTGCAGGACATAGGAGAATTGGTAAGACTAAATAACATATAAGTAAACATTATTACTGGCCAGTCTTTACAAGGGATGTGAAGCAGTTTTGTAGGACATGCCATACATGCCAAATGGTGGGAAAACTGCAACCTACCATAAAACCAGCACCACTAATTCCCATATCAGTGATTGAGAAACCATTTAGTAGGTTATTGGTAGACTGTGTAGGACCCTTGCCAAAAACAAAAGCAGGACATGAATACATACTTACTATCATGGATATGGCTACTCGATTTCCAGAAGCCATTTTCACAGTTTATACAACCTCTCTGCTTTTCCATTGGCCTGAGGGTACTCGGTGAATTGGTTACATGAACAAATCCATATGTTTCAGTAAACTCTTTGAAACGTTTGTTCACAAATTGTGGCCCATTGCCAGATATCACCTGGAATGCTGTGTGTAGCAAAACATTCTCTTAAAGATTTGATTACAGCCACTGAACTCTGGCCATACAGTAGCTTAATTTCAAACAAAGATGACGTAAGTAGCTGGTGACGCATCTGGATACCATTTCTTCAATATCTTTTGATATCCCGGGCCACCATACTGAGATTCTGCCTCTTGCTCTATATTTAGTGATTCCTAAATAACCATGGTATAATTTCTTCAAGATATCCAATCTTAAAGCTTTTGGGATGACCAATCTTTCATCGTAGTCTAGCAAATCATCCACAATACTCAGATGTCCTCTTTGCTCATGATATTTCCTTAAAACCAGGTTATGTGGCACATATGCTGGCCAACCATTTTGGCAATATTCTCCTATTCTATCGCCTACCTTGTCTTCTTTCTGCAAGTTTCTGATTTCATTCAATTTTTTAGCTGTTGCCGGTAAATTCTCAGTTACTGTTAAAGCAAAAACTGTTACTTCCTCCAGAAATAAGACATCTCTTTCTTCAGGTCTTCCAATTTTTGTTCTTGACTATTGTTATCTTTTTTTTGTGGTATATATTAATGATTTGGATGTAAATGTAGGGGGCATGATCAAGAAGTTTGCAGACAACACGAAGATTGGCAATGTGGTAGATAGCGAGGAGGATAGCTGTAGGCTGCAGGAAGATATTGATGGTCTGGTCAGATGGGCAGAAAAGTGGCAAATGGAATTCAACCTAGAGAAGTGGAGGTGACGCATTTGGGGAGGTCAAACAAGACAAAGGAATACACGATTAATGGGAGAATACGAAGAAGTGTAGAGAAAGTGAGGGACCTTGGAGTGAATGTCCACAGATCCCTGAAGGTAGCAGGACAGGTCGATAAGGTGGTTAAGAAGGCATATGGAATCCTTTCCTTTATTAGCCGAGGTACAGAATACAAGAGCAGAGAGGTTATGCTGGAACTGTATAAATCATTGGTTAGGCCACAACTTGAGTAATGTGTGCAGTTCTGGTCACCTCATTACAGAAAGAATGTAATTGCATGAGAGAGGGTACAGGGGAGATTTATGAGGATGTTGCCAGGACCGGAAAAATGCAGCTATGAGGAAAGATTGGATAGGCTGGGGTTGTTCTCCTTGGAACAGAGAAGGCTGAGAGGAGATCTGATTGAAATATTCAAAATTTTGAGGGGCCTGGATAGAGTGGAGGTGAAGGGTTTATTCACCTTAGCAGAGAGTTCAGTGACTAGGGGGCATAGATTTAAAGTGATTGGTAAAAAAGTTACAGCGGAGGTGAGGAAAAACCTTTTCACCCAGAGGGTGGTAGGGGTCTGGAACTCACTGCCTGAAAGGATAGTTGTGGCAGAAACCCTCAACTGATTCAAAACGAGTCTGGATATGCACCTCAAATGCTGTAATCTGCAGGGCTGCAGACCAAATGCTGGAAGGTGGGATTAAAATGGGTGGATCGTTTTTTGTCCGGCACTGACACGATGGGCCAAGTGGCTCTTTCTGTGCCTTAAACTTTCTATGATTCTATAATGACTAGGCTCCTAGGGTATCCTCCAGGTCCTCATCCTTCTGAGGTTTATACTGGAGTTTGCACTAGCGTTTGCACTGGAGTGCTGATTTGAGGCTAAAGTGGGAGTTTTGTGACTGAGGGTAATTAAGGGTTGGTTTTATCTAAAGTCAAGTCTTTCTTTTATTTAGCAAATTTACTTAACAGTTGCTGTTTGGGTTGGAGAAGGTGAGTTTTAGACCAGCTTTAAACAGGGTTCACTCAGGCTCTGCTTGCAGCTGCACCTTGTTAATTAGATAACTGGCTTAAACCAGTTTTCAGGGGCTAGTCAGACAGTATAAAAGTGGGCCATCTTACAGTGCTGACTTCGTTTGCACTGGAGTGCTGACTTGGGGCTGCATTAGAGTGCTAAAGTGGGAGCTTTGTGACTGAAGGAGTTCAGTGAGGAGGGAGCGAGGAGCTCCTTCCATTTTTTACCTGTCCTCAAAGAGCATGAGGGGAGCCGAGAGTTTCCAAAGAGCACAGCTGACTGGTGAGTAAGTCCTAGTGGGTATTTTTCAAACTGGATTGAATTGTAAGTCATTGTTTTAGCAAGACTTAGTTGATTTATTTTTTTTATTATAATAGTCTTCTAAAGTTTTAAATTTAAAGGGTTTAGTCATGGCAGGAGAGCTTAAAGCCATGGTTTGCTCCTCTTGCTGCATGTGGGAATCCAGGAACATTTCCAGTCCCCGGGACCATCATGTGTACAGGTAGTGTGTCCAGCTGCAGCTCCTGGAAACTCGGGTTTCAGAGCTGGAACGGCGGATGGAAACACTGTGGAGCATCTGCGAGGCTGAGAGCATCGTTTATAGCACGTTTAGAGAAGTGGTTACACCGCAGCTGAAGGGACTTGAGGAAGGAAGGGAATGGGTGACCACCAGGCAGTCCAAGAGAAACAGGCAGGTAGTTCAGGAGTCCCCTGGGGTCCCGCTTGCAAATCGGTATTCCATTTTGGAGGCTGATGAGGCTGGTTCCTCCAGGGAGTGTGGACAGAGCCAAGCTTCTGGCACCACAAGCAGCCTGTCTGCACAGGAAGGGGGAAAGAGAGGAAGAGCAATTGTAATAGGGGATTCTATAATCAGGGGAACAGACAGGCGCTACTGTGGCCGCCAACGTGACTCCAGGATGGTGTGTTGCCTCCCTGGTGCCAGGGTCCGGGATGTCACTGAACGGCTGCAGGGCATCCTGAAGGGGGAGGGTGATGAGGTCTTGCATCAAGAATTTAGGGAGTTAGGCAGTAGACTAAAAAGCAGGATCTCTCGGGTTGTAATCTCTGGATTACGCCCAGTGCCACGTGCTAGCGAGTATAGAAATAGAAGAATAGCACAGATGAATGTGTGGCTTAAGAGTTGGTGCAGGAGGGAGGATTTTAGATTCCTGGACCACTGGGACCGTTTCTGGGGAAGGTGGGATCTGTACAAGCGGGATGGTCTACATCTGAACCAGAGGGGGGGGACTAACATCCTGGCTGGTGGATTTGCTAGTGCTGTTGGGAGGAGTTTAAACTAATTTGGCAGGGGGAGGGGACGCAGACTCCTAGCAGAATAGGGACACAGCTAAACACAGGAAAGCAAACAAGTCAGAGGCAATACAGCGGAAGTAAGTTTCAAGGGAGTAAGGCCAGGATGGATGGCCTTGACTTTAATGCCAGGAATATTACAGGTAAAATGGATGAGTTAAGGGCAAGGATTGACACGTGGAATTGTGATATAGTAGCCATCACGGAGACATGTTTGAGGGAGGGGCAGGATTGGTGGCTCAATATCCCGGGATATAGAATCTTCAGGCGAGACAGAGGAGGGGGTAAAAGAGGAGGGGGCATTGCAATATTAGTTAAGGAGTCAGTTACTGCAGTAAGGAGAGATGATATCTTGGAGGGGGCATCAAATGAAGCTTTATGGGTAGAGTTTAGAAATAAATCCCCAGATAGTCAGCGGGAAATTGAGGAGCAAATATGTGCGTAATTCGCAGAGGTGTGTAAAAATAATAGGGTAATAATATTAGGTGATTTCAACTTTCCCAGCATTAATTGGGATAGTCAACGTGTTAAGGGCTTAGATGGAGTGGAGTTCTTACAATGTATACAGGAGAACTTTTTAGCTCAATATGTAGAGGATCCAACAAGGGAGGGTGCAGTGCTGGACCTAATTCTGGGGAATGAGGCCGGACAGGTGGTTGATGTGTTGGTGGGGGTGCATTTTGGTTATAGCGACCACAACATGGTACAATTTAAGCTTGTTATGGAGAAGAAATAGACAAGTTGCAAAAAAAAGTTTTGGATTCGGGAGAGCGAATTTTAGTAAAATAAGGCAGGATCTGGCCAAGGTAGACTGGAATGAGTTACTTGTCGGGAAATCTACAGAAGAGCAGTGGGGGGCATTCAAAAAGGAAATGGGGAGGGTACAGGCCCAACATGTTCCCTCTAGGGTAATAGGTAGGAGCAACAAGCCCAGAGAACCATGGATGAGCAGAAACGTTCAGGGTATGATGAGAAGGAAAAGAGAGGCTTTTAGCAAATACAAGGAGAGCAAATCAACGGAAGCATTAGTGGAGTACAGAAAGTGTAGGATGGAGCTTAAGAAAGCAATTGGGAGAGCAAAGAGGGGATATGAGAAAGCTGTGGCTGGTAAAAGTAGGGAAAATCCCAAGTTATTCTATACGTATATCAATAGGAAGAGGATAACCAGGGAAAGAGTAGGATCCATTAGAGACCAAGGGGGAAATCTGTGGGTGGAGCCAGAGGACATTGGTAGGGTGTTGAACGAATACTTCACATCTGTCTTCACCCAAGAGAATGAGGGTGTAGATATGGAACTCAGAGAGGGAGACTGTGAGGTTCTTGAGCAAATTGTCATAGGGAGTGACAAGGTATTGGAGGTTTTGGCTGGCTTAAAAGTGGACAAATCTGCAGGTCCGGACGATTTGTGTCCCAGGATGCTGTGGGAGGCGAGGGTGGAGATTGCAGGGGCTCTGACCCTAGTTTTTAATTCCTCTCTGGTCATGGAGAACAGCTAATTTGGTCCCGCTATTTAAGAAAGGTTGTAGAGATAAGCCAGGGAACTACAGACCAGTGAGTCACGTCAGTGGTAGGGAAACTATTGGAAAAAGTTCTGAAGGAGAGAATCTATCTCCACTTGGAGAGGCAAAATTTGATTAGGAATAGTCAGCATGGCTTTGTCAGAGGAAGATCATGTCAAACAAATTTGATTGAATTTTTTGAGCATGTGACCAGGTGTGTAGATGAGGGTAGTGCAGTTGATGTGGTTTATATGGATTTCAGCAAAACCTTTGACAAGGTCCCACATGGGAGACTTATCAAGAAAGCAAATGCACATGGGATACAGGGTAACTTGATAAGGTGGATTCAAAATTGGCTTAGCTGTCGGAGGCAGAGAGTGATGACAGACGGCTGTTTTAGTGACTGGAAGCCAGTGTCTAGTGGTGTACCACAGGGATCTGTGCTGGTTCTCCTATTGTTTGTCATTTATATAAATGACATAGATGACTATGTGGGGGGTAGGATCAGTAAGTTCGCGGATGACACAAAGATTGGCCGAGTGGTTAACAGTGAGGTTGAGTGTCTTGGGTTACAGGAAGATATAGATGGGATAGTCACATGGGCAGAAAAGTGGCAGATGGAATTTAACCCTGAAAAGTGTGAGGTGATACACTTTGGAGGGAGTAATGTGACACAGAAGTATTCAATGAATGGCCTGACACTGGGAAGTTCCGAGGAACAAAGGGACCTTGGCGTGTTTGTCCATAGATCTCTGGAGGTAGAAGGCAGGTTAATAGGGTGGTGAAAAAGGCAGATGGGACACTTGCCTTTATCAATCAAGGCATAGATTACTAAAGCAGGGAGGTCATGTTGGAGTTGTATAGAACTTTGGTAAGGCCACAGCTGGAGTACTGTGTGCAATTCTGGTCACTACATTATAGGAAGGATATGATTGCACTGGAGGGGGTGCAGAGGCGATTCACCAGGATGTTGCCTGGGATGGAATATTTAAGCTATGAAGAGAGGTTGGATAGGCTTGGGTTGTTTTTGCTGGAGCAGAGAAGACTGAGGGGTGACCTGATCGAGGTGTACAAGATTATGAGGGGCATGGACAGGGTGGATAGGGAGCAGTTGTTCCCCTTAGTTGAAGGGTCAGTTACGAGGGGACACAAGTTTAAGGTGAGGGGCAGGAGGTTTAAGGTGGATTTGAGGAAGAACTGTTTCACCCAGAGGGTGGTGATGGTCTGGAATGCACTGCCTGGGAGGGTGGTAGAGGTGGGTTGCCTCACATCCTTTAAAAAGTACCTTCAAGGCTATGGGCTAAGTGCTGGCAAATGGGATTAGGTAGACAGGTCAGGTGTCTTTAACACATCGGTGCAGACTCGCTGGGCCAAAGGGCCTCTTCTGCACTGTATTATTCTGTGATTCTGTCATTCTGTCATTCTGTCAGCAGGGAGGCCCAACTGAGCCTCGTGAGGGCACAGGAGCGACAGCAGTATGCATCTGTGGGCTCGTCTCAGGGTGCTCCTGATGCGTACAGCAGCTCCTTGTCCCCTCTGCCAGTGACACTAGCACCTGAGAATCCCAAGGTGACAGAGGCGACCCTGAGACTGCTTAGGGTCACCTCAACATGCCGGAGCCCTCACGGCCTCGGGCAGTCAGAGGATGCCCGCCAAGGTCATCCCAAGTCATGGGGCATCTTGAACAGCCACCTACCTCTGCGGTGGCTGACAGCGAGGGGTTATCGACACGCTTGAGTACTTGCAAATATTTTAAGAAATCACATCAACTGCACTCCGGGTTCACTGGTGTGATTTGGAATTATGTTAAATTATATTCTACTGTCTGCAAAATTTATTACAGTTCTCACTTGGCTTATTTACATGTCTCAACTCACTGTTGATGTATAAGGTGATCTTTTTCTTCTGCATGAGATAGAGACTTGGGGGAGGTGCCACACTCCATGGTGCGCTAGATAGAAAGGTGGACCGTTTCAGCTGAGATTAGCGCCTGAGGTGTGTGCTTTTGAACTTCCAGCTGATGTGAATGCCTGAATTCAAATTGACATGTCAGTCCCTGGCAGACTGCATGGGTCATGAACCTCACATCAGGAGAAACGCCTGAGTATTGGAGCCTCCGGAGCCTCCCTTGCACCCAACCCCTGCAAACCTCCAACTGCTTCCCCCCGGACATTCAGGTGGCTGTGTCCCCTCCTCCTCCTCAACCCCTTGTCTGAGGACCCCTCACAGGGAACAATGTCCTCAGCATCTGGGGCCTTCCCCCTCTGCAGAGCTAGGTTATGTAATGTGCAGCAGACGATAACAATGTGAGATACCCTTGCTGGTGGGTACCTGTGCGATCCAAGCATCTAAATCTCATCTTCAGAAGACCTACGATCTGCTCAACGATGACTCTGGTGGTCGCGTGGCTCGCATTGTAACATACCTCACAGGTGTCATCAGCCATATCTTCAGCGGGTAAACCCTGTCGCCAATTATCCATCCTTTCAGGCATTCAGGGGGTTGGGGTGGGGGGTGGGGGTCGGGTGCTGAAAAGAGCTGGCACCTGGGAGTTCCGGAGAATCAATGTATCGTGACTGTTTCCTGGATAACGAGCACACATCTGCAATATACTCTTCTGGTGGTCGAAGACAATGTGCACATTCGTTGAGTGAAACCCCTTTAGATAATGAAGGCCCCTAGCTGAACTGCAGGAGCTCTAATGGCCACATGTGTACAGTCAATCATGCCTTGGACCATGGGGAACTCAGAGATGGCACTGAAGCTCTGGTTCTCTCAGCCTGACTGGCGGAATCTGTCTGGAACTTGATGAACTGGTTGGCACGCCTGAATATGGCATCGGTTACCACCCTTATACAGTGCTGTGCTGATGATTGTGAGATTCTGCACATGTCTCCTCTGGAAGCCTGGAATGAGCCTGATGCATAGATGTTCAGAGCGACTGTGACCTTTAGTGCCACCGGTATTGGATGGCCACCCACACAATTGGAGCTGACCTTCACTGCCATCATCTCACACAGAGATGTCACAGTCTCTCGGGACAGGTGCAGTCTTCGAAGGCACTGGTGCTCTGACATCTGCAGAAAGCTCAACCACTGCCGGCACACCCTGCCTACTGGGTAGACTCTTCTCCTCACAGGTGATTGCTCCCGGTGCATTCTGTGAGCTTCTGCCTTTCCCCCATACCCAGGCTGCAGTTGGCCAGCAGGTCGCTGATTTCCCTGACCATTTTACCCCCTGTTCTTCCTTGTGTCGTTCTCTTCCTCACTGGAGGACCCTCCTCCAGTGTGGACAAGGCCCATGCATCCCAAATATGTATTGGAGGCAGCTGTTTGCTGCCTGCTATAAGGACAGGCACTCACAACCCCCCCTTCCCAACCCAGGATAAATCACTTATGTTGCAGTCCTACCAGGAGTTTTACTCACTCTGGTGAGCCCTGGTGAGCCCTTGCAATTAACTCAGAAATACAACAGACGGAAATGAAAATTCAAATACCTCCAACTCTTTCACTGACACAGCGGTTGCCTCTCTTTTAAAGCTGCCGGGTTTGAGACTCCCCCTTTAACCCGTTTGCACAACGTAACATCAAACGGCCGACATTAAATGACTGTCAATTGCCTTATTAATGAGTTCAATTGGCCCTTAATTGCCGTAAATCGGATGGTGAGCGGCGTCTCCATCTCACCCACCATCCGACAAGCGTAAAATGGAGTTTCGGCATAATGATGTTGTGGACCCGACCCAATGTCATCACCCGCTATTTTTCACTTCAACCGCCTCTGAGGACGTTAATTTGACAGGGTAAAATTCCGACCTATGACTCTATGGCTGATCAAGTGATCTGCCTCTCAGAAATACATGACATCTTGAACTGAATAAATCGTGTGGCTCCAAGTGCTTAGAAATTCGTTCCATACTATATTGAATATGCTAAGATGGCGGCGTCCAGGGCGGTGGTCGCGTAAGGCTGGGAGAGGAACTCACCGCAATGAGAGGGTGAACGGCTGGCAATCCGGGAAAGGACTGCTGATGAAGACACTGCCAGTTGTGGCCAAGCTTGGAAGGCCACTTGGCTGTGTTCGGGGAGCCTGTCCACGGCGACGATCAAGAGGAAGAGCAGCCACATGGTCCCGGCAGCGGCTCCTGCTCACTCGGCGACTCCGCGGTGTTTCCACACAAACTTTCCCTCAGCTCCGGCTCGGCTCCCGGATCCCAATCCCGATCCTAGTAGTAGTAAACCATTGTAAAAGGGACAATGGTGGGAGCTGATGCAATGTTTTATTACCTGCACCCACTATCCACACCCCCCCGCTCCCAGCTCACCCCCCTCGCACCCCCTTCCCCTCACCCCCCTTGCACCCCCTTCCCAGCTCCCCCCTTGCACCATCTTCCCCTCGCATCGCCTTCCCCTGCACCCCTCTCCCCTACCCCCTGCAGCCCCCCTCGCAGCTCCCCACGCACCCCCTTCCCTCCACCTCTTCCCACCGCACTCCTCCTCCTCGCACCCCCCCCCCTCTGCACCCCCTTCCCCCCCACTTCCCTCCACCTCCTCTCACCGGCATCCACCTACCCCTGTGTAGGGGCCCCAACAACCCCACTGCCTTGTGGGCGTCACGGGAGAGACCAAGGCTAAGGGAGTAAACCCTAACAGAAAATCCGGAGCGGAACCCCTAAGGCGGTCATGTGTCAGCTTTGGCATGTTTCCGGCAGTTCCTGCAGCCATATTGGTGCCAAACGTCGTGCTCTGCACTCCTTTGGACCCCACCAGGAAGGCCAAGAGGGGGGTTTTGACGCTTGGGCAACTCACAACCTCCATGCATCCGCCCAGGCATGCGCCATGGAGAGGTCACTCCATAGTCGCCTTTCTCCCTATGTGGAATGAGTGAGGCCAAGAGTGAGTTTTCTGGATCTGTCTGAGGACAGCTTTGAATGTTCCTTGCTTTTGAATGGCCCACTGATTTCCTGTGCTTCCTGGGTGGGGGCCAGAATGCCATGTCTTCCCTTGGTCTTACTCATCTTCTCCCTTGTGTTGTTTGCAACTTCAGAAAAAGAGGACGTGCGTTAGTGAGTGGCTAGTGCAAAGGAAAGTGCACATGTCTAGGGCTTCTGATAGCAATGCATATACTAAGAGATCAAGAAGAAGCAAATGCAAGCAGGATGGGGTTCAATGGAAAGCAGATGTTGGTGTGTGAAAAAGTCATGAGAGGAATTCCTTGTTCTGTGATTGCTACCATGTGAGAATAGAATACTGCCAGTGCCTGTTGTGAAGGCAGCAAACAAGAGGTGAATGTGTGTTTGGAATAAGAATGGGAGGTGCTATATTGTCCTCTTGTGAAGTAGAAGAGGGAAGTATTCAGAGAGCAAAGGAAGGAAGAAAGGATTGTTTCCAAGTTCTATGCAAAGAAATGGAGAAATGAAAAACAGTACTTACTCTTGCTGCTCTTGTCAAGTCCTTGAAGCATTTCTTGCATCAAATCCAGGTTTGGGGTGGGTGATGCTCCTGGAACTCATGAGCTCAGCCATCTCTCTCCAGGCCTGCAGTACAGATCCTCTTCGATTCCTGGAAAAGTGAAGGTCCCTCCTTGCCCTGATCTGTTCCACTACGACCTCTAGGGAGGAATTATAGAACCTGGAGATAGCTTTGTGATGTATTTGCAAGCATCAGCAGTATTAGTTAGCAGTCTGGCAGAATTGAATGCAACTTCCTTTTAAGAGGTGTATTCACACTAATAAATGGGCCATAGGAGGCTGGCCTAAAATCTCGCCCTGCACATGGGTGGGTAGCCCTTGTCTAACACAATTAGGAGGCCAGCCTGCCAATCATATCAGGCCCAGTAATTACAATAGGCTTGGCCTCACACTGCAGACATGGAGATGTTAGCTGCCCCATGCCTACCCAAATCCTGCTTCCAGTTCAAAGTCCTCCTTTTGTGCCTTTTTCTAAAAAGGGTTTGCACTTTGTGTCAATATCAGTGTGTGTCAGCTCTCCCAATGGAGTCAGAAGGTTGTGGGTCCAAGTCCTTTATTTGAGCAGAAAATCCAGGCTGACAATCCAGTGAAGTGCTGTCTTTCAAATGAGTTGTTAAACCGAGGCTCTCTCAGATGGGTGTAAAAAAATCACACTATTTCAAAGAGGAACAGAGAAGTTCTCCCTGGTGTCCTGGCCAATATTCATTCCGCAACCAACATCACTAAGTCAGATTAAACGGTCACTATCACATTGCTGTTTGCGCAAGTTTGCTGTGTGCAAATTGGCTGCTGCAGTTTCTGCATTACAACAATGACTACACACAAAAGTACTTCATTGGCTGTAAAGCACGTAGGGATATCCTGTGGTTGTAAAAGGCACTAAATATATACCGGTCTATCCTCCTTTGTACAGAAAGTTCTCTCTTGAGCATTTCCTACTTCTTCTGCACTCACAGCATCAACCACTCACCCACTCCTGGTCTGGTCAGCAGAGTACAGTACCCACTAGAGAGGGTACAAAGGAGGTTTACAAAGCTGTTGCAGGAATGGAGTATTTTAGCTATGAGGAAAGATTAGATAGGCTGGGTTGTTTTCTTTGGAACACAGAAGGCTGAGGGGAGAATTAACTGAGGTGTACAAAATTATGAGGGGCCTAGATAGAGTGGATAGGAACGACCTATTTCTGTTAACATAGATCAATAATCAGAGGCATAGATTTAAAGTAATTGGTAGAATGATTTGCGGGGAGCTGAGGAGAAATTTTTCCACCTAGTGGGTGCCTGAAAGGATGGTGAAGACAGAAACCCTCATCACATTTAAACAATACTTGAAGTGCTGTAATCTACAGGGCTACGGACCAAGAGCTGGAATATGGGATTCGGCTGGATAGTTCTTTTTCAGATGGCACGTGCATGATGGGCCAAATGGCATCCTTCTGTGCCATAAATCTTTCTATGTTTCCAATGTAACCTGCCTCATCTACTTTGCTAAGCCTCAGTAAAAGTCTCCAGTTCTCACTCAGCAGGAAAATCTGGTACCTTTCTTCCCCTTCCCCTTTCCCTTTCCCCTTCCTCCTTCTCCTTCCCCTTTCCCTTTCCCCTTCCTCCTTCTCCTTCCCCTTCCCCTTTCCCCTTCCCCTTTCCCCTTCCCCTTCCTCCTTCTCCCCCCTCCTCCTTCTCCTTCCTCTTCCTCCTTCCTCTTCCTCCTTCCTCTTCCTCCTTCCTCTTCCCCTTCCTCTTCCCCCTTGCCCTTTATCCCCCTTTCTCCTTCCCCTTCCTCCTTCCTCTTCCCCTTCCCCTTTCTCCTTCCCCCTCCTTCTCCTTCCTCTTCCCCTTTCCCCTTCCCCCTTCCCCTTCCCCTTTCCCCTTTCCCCTTTCCCCTTTCCCCTTTCCCCTTTCCCCTTTCCCCTTCCCCTTCCCCTTTCCCCTTCCCCTTCCTCTTCCCCTTCCCCTTTCTCCTTCCCCCTCCTTCTCCTTCCTCTTCCCCTTTCCCCTTCCTCCTTCCCCTTCCCCTTCCTCTTCCCCTTTCCCCTTCCCCTTTCCCCTTCCCCTTTCCCCTTTCCCTTTCCCCTTCCCCTTCCCCTTCCCCTTCCCCTTCCCCTTCCCCTTCCCCTTTCCCCTTTCCCTTCCCCTTTCCCCTTCCTCCTTCCTCTTCCCCTTCCTCTTCCCCTTTCCCCTTTCCCCTTCCCCTTTCCCCTTCCTCCTTCTCCCTCCTTCTCCTTCCCCTTCCCCTTCCTCTTCCCCTTCCCCTTTCCCCTTTCCCCTTTCCCCTTTCCCCTTTCCCCTTCCCCTTTCCCCTTCCTCCTTCTCCCCCTTCCTTCTTCCTCCTTCCTCTTCCTCCTTCCTCTTCCCCTTCCTCTTCCCCCTTCCCCTTTATCCTTCCCCTTCCTCCTTCCTCTTCCCCTTCCCCCTTCCACTTCCCCTTCCCCTTCCTCCTTCCCCTTTCCCCTTTCCCTTCCCCTTTCCCCTTCCTCCTTCCTCTTCCCCTTCCTCTTCCCCTTTCCCCTTTCCCCTTCCCCTTTCCCCTTCCTCCTTCTCCCTCCTTCTCCTTCCCCTTCCTCTTCCCCTTTCCCCTTCCTCTTCCCCTTTCCCCTTCCTCTTCCCCTTTCCCCTTTCCCCTTCCCCTTTCCCCTTCCTCCTTCTCCCCCTTCCTTCTTCCTCCTTCCTCTTCCTCCTTCCTCTTCCCCTTCCTCTTCCCCCTTCCCCTTTATCCTTCCCCTTCCTCCTTCCTCTTCCCCTTCCCCCTTCCACTTCCCCTTCCCCTTCCTCCTTCCCCTTCCCCTTCCTCTTCCCCTTCCTCCTCCCTCTTCCTCTTTCTCCCCCTTCCCCCTTCCTCCTTCTCCTTCACCTTCCCCCTTGCCCTTCCTCCTTCCTCCCTCTTCCTGCTTCTCCACCTTCCTCCTTCCCCTTCCTGCTTCCCCTTCCCCTTTCCCCTTCCTCCTTCTCTTTCCCCTTCCCCCTTCGCCTTGCCCATTCCCCCATGCCTTCACCTTCGTCTTCCCCCTTCCCCTTTCTCCTCCCTCTTCTCCTTCCCCTTCTTCCCCTTCCTCCTGCCTCCTTCGCCTTCCCTTTTCCCCCTTCCCCCACCCCTTCCCCTTTGCCTTCTGCCTTTCCCTTCCCCTTCCTCCTCTCTTTTCCCCTTCCCCTTTCTCCTTTCCCTTCCCCTACCTCCTTACCTGTTGCCTTCTTCCCCTTCGCCCTTCCTCCTTCCCCTTTCCCTTGCCCCTTCCCCCTTCCCCTTTCTTCTTCTGCCTTCCCCTACCCCTTTCCCTTTCCCTCTTCCCTCTTCCCCTTTCCCTTTCTGCTTTCCCCTTCCCCCTTTCCCCTTCCTCCTTTCCCCTTCCTCTCCCATCATTCATATCAACACATGATTAAGCGGGTAGCTGTGCAAAGTGGTGCACATTCAGCATAGCGGTGCCTCATCCTATCCCTTTCCGATCCTGAGTGGCGTGAAACAGGGCTGTGTTCTCGCACCTACACTGTTTGGGATCATCTTCTCATTGCTGCTCTCACATGCATTCAAGTCTTCAGAAGAAGGAATTTTCCACCACACAAGATCAGATAGCAGGTTGTTCAACCTTGCCCGTCTTAGAGCGAAAACCAAAGTACAGAAAGTCCTCATCAGAGAACTCCTCTTTGCTGACAATGCTGCATTAACATCTCACACAGAAGAATGTCTGCAGAGACTCATCGACAGGATTGCAGCTGCCTGCAACGAATTTGACCTAACCATCAGCCTCAAGAAAATGAACATCATGGGGCAGGACGTCAGAAATGCTCCATCCATCAATATCGGCGACCACACTCTGGAAGTGGTTCAAGAGTTCCCCTGCCTAGTCTCAACTATCACCAGTAACCTGTCTCTCGATGCAGAAATCAAAAAGCGCATGGGAAAGGCGTCCACTGCTATGTCCAGACTGGCCAAGAGAGTGTGAGAAAATGGCACACTGACACGGAATACAGAAGTCCGAGTGTTTCAAGCCTGTGTCCTCAATACCTTGCTCTACGGCAGCGAGGCCTGGACAACGTATGTCGGTCAAGAGCGACGTCGCAACTCATTCCATCTTCGCTGCCTCCGGAGAATCCTTGGCATCAGGTGGCAGGACCGTATCTCCAATGCAGAAGTCCTCAAGGCGGCCAACATCCCCAGCATATACACCCTACTGAGCCAGCGGCGCTTGAGATGGCTTGGCCATGTGAGCTGCATGGAAGATGGCAGGATCCCCAAGGACACATTGTACAGCGAGCTCATCACTGGTATCAGACCCACCGGCCGTCCTTGTCTCCGCTTTAAAGACGTCTGCAAACGCAACACGAACTCCTGTGACATTGATCACAAGTCATGGGAGTCAGTTGCCAGTGATAGCCAGAGCTGGCAGACAGCCATAAAGGCGGGGCTAAAGAGTGGCGAGTCGAAGAGACTTAGCAGTGCAAGGAGAGGGCCAACTGTGTAACAGCCCCGACAACCAATTTTATCTGCAGCACCTGTGGAAGAGGCTGTCACTCTAGAATTGGCCTTTGTAGCCAATAGCCTTTATAGCACTGCTCCACAAACCACTGACCACCTCTAGGCACTTACCCATTGTCTCTCGAGACAAGGAGGCCAAAGAAGAAGAAGAAGCGGATAGCTGTGCAAAGTGGAGTATTTGTTATAGAGAAATTTAAAGGGGCATGGAGAAAAGGAAGAATGGGACTAAGTGCTCCTTCAGAGAGGTCAGCACAGAAGATGGGCAGAATGGCTTTGTTCTGTGGATTGTCTCTACGATATTTAGGTAACTTATTTGAAGCTAATTAACAACTGAAGCATTAAAGGGGCGATGGCAGGGTAGATATGAAATTGGCTACAAGAGAGAAAGCAGAGAGTAGTAAACCGTTGTTTTTCCGACTGGAGGGATGTATAGAGTGGTGCTGTCAGAGGTTGGTACTAGTATCATTGATCCGTTTATATATATTAACCATCTGGATTTGGGTATAGGTAACATAGGGCTGAATTTTCAAATGCCGGTTGGGTTGGGACCCAGTACAGGGCGATTTAAAAATCCTGATCCTGGACGTCGTCTCTGGATCCTGCCGCTTCCAGGACAGTCTGCAATATTCAAAGTGCTGGAGGGGGGGAGGGAACGAGGAAGCCGCTTGCCTCCAATTAACAGCCCATCTTCCGAAGAAGGGTCACTGACCCGAAACGTTAACTCTGCTTCTCTTTCCACAGATGCTGCCAGACCTGCTGAGTGGTTCCAGCATTTCTTGTTTTTATTTCAGAGTTCCAGCATCCGCAGTATTTTGTTTTTATCTATCCAGAATACTCTGCATCGCTGCATCAAGTGTGCATGCAGAGGTTGACTACTTTATGCACGCAAAAACAATGCCAGGTATGTCACTAAATCGGTTTTCAATATAGTGATGAGAAAGTAAGTCAATAAATTAGCCTTCTCATTTATAGCTTCTGCACAAAAATGCACATTTGTCGTTTTTTAGTCGTAAGATAACTTTTTAATGCCTTAACCTTTCAAAATATGCTCACCGGCCCCTTGGACCGAGCAAAAATCGTAATGCGGCCCTCCTCCCGAAAAGGTTGGACAACCCTGATCTAGAATGAACTGCCTGAAAGGGTGGCGGAAGGAGATTCAAGAGCAAGTTTCAGAAGGGAATTGGATATAAGCTTGGAAAGCAAAACTTACAGGGCTATTGGGAAACAGCACAGGGAGCGAGACTAATTAGTAGCTCTTTCAGAGAGCTGGCACAGGCATGATGGGCTGAATGGTCTCCCTTCTGTTCTGTAACATTCTTTGATTCTAACTCAAGTCAATGTGCACCAAGAAGCCATACATAGCAAACATTTGAAATAGGCTGTGCTGTGTAATGTTTTATGTGCTGTCACATATGCACATGTCTGAACATAATCTTCATCATTAAAGCTATCCTGATTTCAGATAAGACACAAATGCACAACATCTGTGTGCTGGATTATTTTTATAGTCAGTAACGATTGCAGGCAGGTCATTTTTACTTGAATGCACTCAGAGGCAAGCTGACCTACTTTTGAAAATTAGCTGTTCGGCATCAAATTATCAGCTGGGGAACTGCCCAACAGTCTCTGGATAGAAAGACAGCCTCTTTGATATAAGACTTTAAAAAAACTTAAAGTAATCTCCATTCCTATTGTGTTGAAATGAAAACTCAAATCAGGACCTCAAAGCTTACCTTCTCCTATAACCTGTTGGTTTGTAAAAACTAATCATTTTATTGCCCAGCTACTTCTTGATTTACTCCATTGTCTTAGTGGTCATTGGTAATACGGGTCTCAGCTCCACAGACTGATAACGCAACTGTCACGCTAGGCCCCCACCTGCCAAGAATGAGGCACATTAATTTTGTCATGAACATTGATTTTAAACTGTTACTGGAGTTAAGAAAGGATTTGTTGAACAGATCAGCCGTGGCTGGAAAAGACATTTGCATATTTACAGACAGTGTTTGGAAGGACAAAGGAGCCATTCCCTGACATTCAACCCACAATGGACTGTTGATCACCAGATGTTGAAGGTGGGGGAGCACGCATTCCAGGTTGACTGCTAAGATGGCCGAATACACAAATGGGCATGGTCAAACCAGCTAGTCACATGACTAAGTTGCTGGGCAACCTGAGTTTTTTGAATTTGTACAAACAGTTTGGGCAGAAAGCTGTTTGCTTTCGGACTGAGGAGATCACTCTCCTGTCTGCTCCCATCTCTTTCTCACTAGCCTCTGAATCCATTGAAGACATATGAACCCCAAGAGAGAAAAGTCTCCTACAGTGAACAAGGTTTAAGAAGAATACCGGGCCCCACTGAAAAGCAAGATCTACCTACAATCAAGGATTCTACAGTGGGCTCGAAGAACCATAACAACTCTTCAGATATTGCTCAAACCTTTCCACTTTATTTTTTCTTCTGCTCTTTTCTGTCTCTATTTGCATGTGTGTAGCGCATTTGCATGCTAGCATGCAGCGCGTCATGTAGTGTTAACCGAATTAGAGTTTAAGTTTAATTTAATCAATTTCAACCTTTCTTCTTTAAACCTAAGAAAGCCTGTTTGTGCTGGTTTTTTTGCCTTATAATTGGAAAGTGGTGAACAAGGATTCACCAAGGGTGAACTAAAAGCACGGTGTGTTTAAAAATTAAACCCTGTTACAGTAAGACCAGGTGAAGGCTGAAAGGGAACCCTAGACCTCTTTCTCACCCGGTTGTAACACAACTAAAATTAAAATCACTGGATTCATTACCACATTTCAGCTAATGGGTATAATTCTTTTGGGCCTCCTTATCTCGAGAGACAATGGATACGCGCCTGGAGGTGGTCAGTGGTTTGTGAAGCAGCGCCTGGATTGGCTATAAAGGCCAATTCTGGAGTGACAGGCTCTTCCACAGGTGCTGCAGAGAAATTTGTTTGTTGGGGCTGTTGCACAGTTGGCTCTCCCCTTGCGCCTCTGTCTTTTTTCCTGCCAACTACTAAGTCTCTTCGACTCGCCACAATTTAGCCCTGTCTTTATGGCTGCCCGCCAGCTCTGGCGAATGCTGGCAACTGATTCCCACGACTTGTGATCAATGTCACACGATTTCATGTCACGTTTCCAGACGTCTTTATAACGGAGACATGGACGGCCGGTGGGTCTGATACCAGTGGCGAGCTCGCTGTACAATGTGTCTTTGGGGATCCTGCCATCTTCCATGCGGCTCACATGGCCAAGCCATCTCAAGCGCCGCTGACTCAGTAGTGTGTATAAGCTGGGGGTGTTGGCCGCTTCAAGGACTTCTGTGTTGGAGATATAGTCCTGCCACCTGATGCCAAGTATTCTTCGAAGGCAGCGAAGATGGAATGAATTGAGGCGTCGCTCTTGGCTGTATAATATACATTATAAATGCTACTACTAAGTTAAACATAGGCCTCGGGGGCTAAATTTACAGGGCAGTGGAGTGAAACATAGATTAAGATACAGCTGGGATGTCTGAACCAGTGTGATGAAGATTATGGAAGGTATTTTAGTTTCCCATTGCTTGTTCACATTTGTTGCTGTTGCTTCATTTGAACTCAGCAGAGGTCATTGCCAAGTTAGGCTGCTGGTTTCCGCTTTTGGGTGGGGAGGGGTAGTCAGTTTGACTGAAAGTTGACACTGGAGTCAGGCTGACTAGAGGAAACAACAGACTGTGGGAAGTGGAAGTTCCTGCCCTGGGCTTAAAGCCAAAATGCAGGCCTTCGGTTTCCTACAGTTGGCAGATGTAGGCAAAATAAGATCATTTTGGAAATACTAGTCACCAATGGGGGGAACAGTGTGGCACGTTCATTATTTTCCTTATGCAGGGGAAGCAAAGTGATGGTGAGTAGAATGAGTGAACCCACGTCAAAGCGCAGCCCTTCCTGAATGACAACACTGTGGAGAACACAAGAAACAGGCTACAACTATTCTGGACTCAATCTGGATAGAGCAGATCTCCTCCCCAGCCATCCAAACAGTGCAAGCTTGCTTCCAACATTTCATCAATCTTCTGATTCCATCAGTTGCACCCTGGGTCTTGGGAAAGCCAGTAACCTGTAAAACTGTATGGCACTAACATGCTGCTTCCTTGCTATGAAATCAAGAACAATGAATTAGACTCCTGATATGTAAAGGGCCTAAAAGACCTGATGAATGCATGCCCATACTGCTGCCTGTCTGATGTTACAGAAATCCCCTGCTGTATGAGATGACCCTGTGCTGTAGAAGTTGAGTGCAGTGGTCACCTTCATAGCAGTGTGGACAGGTAAGCTCTAATATATCTATGGTGAAGTGCATGCTTCTTACGGAGAGCTCCAAAGAGAGTTTCAATTGAAGGGACTTCAGCAGGGCTCGGAATGGTTGAACTGTACATCGGCTCCTGTGGATTCAGCACAAGAAGAGAATGCAAAATTCCAGGGAAAGGCAGAGAACTGAGTATGGAGGTCCCTCCAACAATAATCGTCTTGACGACCACTGGCAATGCATGCCCACCTGGTCCACTGGGAAGGAGCTAATTGCCACTTTGTGTGTTTTAATAACTTACCCGACGGTTACATGGGGGTTCCCCGCTTTCCTGCAAACTCGCCCAGGTTAAATCTTGATGCAGGTGGGATCATGTCAGGTACCCGACCCAATGCCATTTTAAGAGTATTTTAACGCCCCCGCCCACATCCAACCTTGGCAGTTAAAATTCTGCCCATAGAATCTTAACACACGGAAGGAGGTCATTTGGCCCATCGTGACCTGTATCAGCTCTTTGAAAGAGCTATCCAATTAATCCTATTACTCAGCTTTCTCCCCCATAACCCTGCAATTAACTCCTCTTCATGTACATGCGAAACTGCTTTTTGAAGTTCCAATGGAATCTGCTTCCACCACACTTTCAGGTTAGAGCACTCCAGATTTTAACAGCCTCCTGTGTGAACGATTTCTCCACCTTTCCTCTCTGGTTCTTTTGTCAATTATGTTAAATCTATGACTTCTGGTAAATGACCCACCTGCCTAAGTAAACAGTTTCTTCCTTCCTTGCTCTATCAAAACCCTCATAATTTTGAATACCTCTAATAGGTTTCAGCTAAACCTTCCCTGGTCTAAGGAGAGCAATCCCAGCTTTTCTCATTACATAAAGCACATCTCTGGTATTGTCCTGATAAACCTCTGTACTCTCTCCAAGGCCTTGACTTCTTTTCTAAAATGTGCTGTCCAGAACTGTACACAATACTCAGCTGAGGCCTAACCAGTGCTTTGTTTTTGTATTCAATGCTCCTATTTACAAAGCCAAGTATTCCATATGCTTTCCTAACCACGTTATCAACTGGCCCTGCCATTCTCAACAATTTAGGAATATGCACCTCCAGGACTCTCTGCTCCTACACCTATCTCACAATAGTCCTATTTAGATTGCACTACCTCTCCATGCTGTCTGCCCCAAGTGCATCACTTCATATTTATCACTATTAAATCATATCTGCCACATGTCTGCCCATTTCACCAGTCTGTCTATACCCTCCTGAAGTCTGTTACTATCCTGCTCACTATTTATCATGTTGCCAAGTTTTGTATCATCTGCAAACGGTGAAATTGTACTCCCTATACCCAGGTCATTTATACAGTAATATCATAGTATTCAGTCATAGGGTCATTGTGCACAGAAGGAGGCCACTCGGCCCATCAAGATGATGCTAGCTCTATGCCCATCCAATTTCCTTTTGAAGTCATTGATTGTCTCCACCTCCATCACAAGACAAACAATGATGCCAATGCTGACCCCTGGGGGTCCCCAATGCATACTTCTCTCTAGTTGATGAAACATCTGTTCAACACTGCTGTATGCCTCCTACCCCTTAGTCAATTATATATCCAGGTTGCCACCCTCCCTTTAATACCATGTGCTTCTTTTTTCTGAATAGGTTATGTGGCACTTTATCGAATACTTTGAAAGTCCATATATATAGCATCTACTGCATTACCTTCATCAACCCTCTCTGTTACTTCATCAAAGAACTCAATCAGGTTAGTCAGACACCATTTGCCTTTCACAATGACTAGTTAGGATTTGGAATGCACTGCCTGATAAGATGGGGGATACAGATTCAATAATAGCCTTCAAAAAGGAATTGGATAAACATTTGAGGGAGAAAAGATTGCAGGGATGTGGGGAAAGAATGAGGGAGGGGGACTAACTGGATTGCACTTTGAAAGAGCCAGCGCAGACTTGATTGGCAGAATAGCCTCCTCCTGTGCTGTACTATTCTATGATAAACATTCAAGGTGCCCACAGTAATATCATATGTCTCAGCCATTTTCTCTTTTTATCATCATTAAATAACTGCCTGTATCACCGCTGCCTGTATCACAGCTGCCTGTACCACCATAGACCTGCTGTAAATGGATAGTTATGTGCAATAGTTGTTTATGGACTGTCCAAATGTCTTACCAGTTGAAAGTCATTGACTGAAAGAGCTAAACGTTACTCCATTGGAATAACAGATGGTACATTCTCATATAAATTTGTTATGCACTCCATCCTTCCTAAAATGCCTCCAACCTAACTTATTGTGGATCTTGTGTAGAGAGTGTAGGTGCAGAAAACAAGCTCTTTTTTCTATTGGACATTAACTGATGGCATGCAGGTAGTAGGGAGAGTGGCGGTCAGAGATGATGCAGCTGCTGTTGAGCATGCTGTCCCAGAGCCCCAGCAGTAGTGCAAAAGTGCTTTCATTAACAATCATAGTAACAACCTAATATTATATGGAGCAGCTTAAAATATTAGCCCAAAAAATTCACAGCAGCAACAAAAGTAGTTGCAATTCAGAAACTTCAGATTCTCCACAAAAAAATCAATTTGTAATTGTCATTTCTACAGCAGTACACAAGTAGAGCTCAATCTTTACCTGCCATGCCATCCACTTTAGCTTAATGAACAGTGTCTTGTCTCACAGTAGCCATTATGAATTATAATCAAGTGTTTCAGCATAATACACAATTTCATTCGTAGCCACAGCGAAAATTACATTATGGTAAGTGTTTTCATATTTTTAGAAATGGTGGGGTGGGGGGGGGGGGGGGGGGGGGAGCGACTCATACAGAAATGTGATTTATATAATGGTTATTGTTTTTTGTTCCAAAAATCACATGAAGAATGAGTGCAGGATGTTTACTTTGGAATCATTGCTTCCAGCATTCACTCATGGAGTCATAAATATTGACTTTTGCCGGGCATTCTGCTAACTGTGGTGAGTACCCCTTTGGAAACTGTTTGAAACAGCACTAGTGTTATGACCAGGTGAGAAAGAGGTCTAGGGTTCCTTTTAGCCTTCAGGTCTTACTATAACAGGGTTTAATTTTTTTAACACACCGTGTTTTTAGCTCCCCTTGGTGAATCCTTGTTCACCGCTTTCCAATTATAAGGTAAAGAAATGAGCACAAACAGGCTTTCTTAGGTTTAAAGGAAAAAGGTGAAATTTTATTAAACTTAAACTCTAATTTGGTTAACGCCTACAGATACACGACACCCCCACGCTAGCATGCATACACGATACATACATGCAGATAGGGACCGAAAGAGTAGAAGAAAAATTAAAATGGAAAGGTTTGAGGCAATAGCTGAAGAGTTGTTGTTACAGTTCTTCGACCTCACTGTAGTCCTTGATTGTAGGTAGGTCTTGCTTTGCGTTGGGGCCCAGTATTCTTCTTAAACCTTGTTCACAGTCGGAGACTTTTCTCTGTTGGGGTTCATGGGTCTTCAGTTGGTTTTTGGAGTTCCATGAGAAAGAGATGGGAACACACAGGAGAGGAGGTCTGCTTCAGTCCAGCAGCAAAGAGCTTTGTGCCAGTTCAAACACTGTCTCTACAGTTTAAAACTCCCCAGGTTGGCCAGCAGGATAGTCACGTGACTGGTATAACCACTTCTGGCTTTGTGTATTGGGTGGGTCAGGGAACAGTCCTTTGTTCCAAGCAGTGTCTGTTAATATGCAAAAATGTCCTTCCAGCCAGGGGCTTGGCAACCCCTTGTATCAGGCCTTCTCTTCTTCCCAGCAACAATTTGAAATGTAATGTACATGTGGCAAAATTAATATGTCTCATTCTTGGCAGGTGGGGGCCTGCATGACAACTAGCCTAACTATAGATTTACCAGAATACACTTTGAAATTCATAGTTTACTGAAGCACTGTTCTGCAACTGCAAATTCCTTTGGATTGAACCATAGATTAAAATGTATTTCACTGTTATTTATAAACTGGCCCTTCAAAAATAGGATACGTTAAACAGAACACATGAATTATGTGCAAACTGGGAGGATAATTGCTTGAAGAAATGTGATTTGGAAAGCTTTGTGATATTTTCAGAAGGAAAAAACTTGCATTTATGTAGCATCTTATTATTCCTGAAGATGTCCGAATGACTTTACAGCTGATGGATTACTTTTGAAATTTTAGTTGTTGTTATGTCAGAAAACATAACAACCAATTTGTACACAGCAAGGTCCCACAATTAACAAATGAAAGAATAACCAGTTTGTCTGTTTTTATGATGTTGTTTGAGGATTGAATGTTGACTAGAACACTGGGAAAACTTGATTTTACATCCCATCTGGAAGCCTACATTTCCAATATTGCAGCATTCCCTCAGTAATGCACTGGAATGTTTTAGCCTGGATTATGTCTGCGGTGAGAATCATTTCAGTCAAGTGCCTCATTTCATCTTAAACTGGTATTCTCATCCAAACACCTTCTAATAGCAAATATTTTCAGGGCTATGGAGAAGGAGCAGGGGAGTGGACTAACTGTCTTGCTCTTTCAAAGAGATAGCACAGCGGAATGGGCAGAATGGGCTTCCCTCTATGCTGCATGATTGTATGGGCTGAATTCTATAGGCCTGCCACCGATTTTGGCGGCAGTCGAAACGAATGGCAGCCCACACGCCAAAGAGCCGCCACGTTTCCAAGCACGGCGGCTCATTTTAATCGCCGAGGCATGCCACCCTTCCTCCCCCCCACCCCTCACCCCAATCACGTGGAGGGGACGGGCTGTCTGTCCCCAGCAATGGCGTCAACTGCCTTGGTGCAGGCGCTGACGCCATTTTTAAAGGGCTATCAGCCCTTCCAGTAACATTAAATATTGAAAGTGAAATGGCATTAAGAAAAATAAATACCTCTGTTTTGCCCCTCTCCCATCCCCCATAACAATTAAATTAATTATTTGCCCTTCCCCCCCCAAAAGGGGATCTGAAAGCACAGCAGTGCCGGCCGCTGGGATGAAGATCACTGTGGCAAAGTTATTAAAGCAGGTAAGTTAATTTATTTAAATATTTTAATTACTGTCCCGTCACTGGGGCGGAGGGGGGGGAGGGGGGGGTGCGCCACAAGGCCTTGCCACCGCCGGCTATATCGGGATGGGCCCTGCCGGCATTGAAGTCCGTGGCGGGCCTCATCTGGGGCAGTCTTTATGCCCCCCACCCCACTCCACGGATTCCAACACGAGACCGCTATAAAATCCAGCCCTATGATTCTAATAGGTGTCAGTCGATAGTAATCTTAAGTGGGAACCCTGAGTGATTTTCACTTTTCTCTAGCCAGGGGCCACAGCCGCCAAATCAGATCAGCTAACTTAAGGACCAGCAAGCATTTCTGGTCTTTTTGTGTTACTCAGTGTCATACCACACAGCGTCCATGTGACAGTCTGTTATTTAAATCTGCATTACTATATTTTTACTGAAATTGATGAAGGTTGAAATTAAATGTTTAATGAGCATGCCTACATTTTGAATATTTATAATGAAGTTCATTTCAACACACAGAAAATACGAAATGTAAAAGTGCAGTGAGAAAGCTAACAAGGCAGTGGAGATTAAAGCATACTCACTCCAAGAGTATTAGATAAAACATTTTTTCTTGCAGTTTCAGTCCATGTTTATTAAATAAGGTGCAAACAACATTCTCATAAGGGAACTCATTTCATTTGATATCATTGCAGTGTGTCACCAGTGTGTGTTTGCTGATTATATTAAAACAATCCATTTAAGGGTTTGGAAGTCAAGCAGGATGCTTTGTAATTAGAATTGCTGGGTGCAATATTGTGTTTCTTGAAGCACAATCACAACATTTGAATTGTAAATAAATTATTAGAAAAATAAGTAATGTCACTTTCTTCAGTTAACCAGGTTTTGGATGGAGAAGTTAACAACTTTATCCAGAAATTATGATTTTTTTACAACACAGTAAAGCTGGTGAGAAAGCCTTGTCCTCTGTGCTTGCAAATGTGTGATGTGAGGATATCATCTGACTTGTAAAAACATCAAAGGTTTACAGGGAAAGCCAGTCGTTTCTAGAGATAACATCCACGTGAAGACATGGAAAGAAGGAAAATCTCTCTATTACCAATCAAATAGTTGTTACAGTAGGTCATTATATGGGGGTGAGGTGAAGGGGTGGAGATGGAGATCAAAATCAAGCCATGATGGAGGGAAACCACATGTCTCTGATCTCGCAAATAGCAGGAAGGGGCTCTGGGGATAATATCAAGCCTTTCAATTGAACAGAGGAGGAGAGAGAAATATGGGATTGATCAGGGCAGGAAAGAAGTGAGCAAGTGCCCCACTCCATTTGAACTGCCTGCCCCCAATCTGATTTCCGAGGGTGGAGAGATGGAATTAAAATCAGGGCCTATATTTTTCTTGCATTTCTAATTAGAATACACTGCAGAGAGCATGGTGGTGAATCAGAAAGGGCACAGCCACTGGCCATTACACTTTTCATCACTCTATAATTCCTGACACCGTCCTGCTAATGCTTGGATTTACCTGCCATGAATTCTGCGCATGCTGATTCATAATTGGTGAATTGCTTCAGTTTTGCCGCATTCCAGTAGTAAGAAGTTTCACTCACCCGAGACATAATGTTGGACAGGCACTTGAATATTACAGGAGTCAGCATTGTGGCCAGTGTCATCATTGTACATCTAGAAGCTGACCCTATGTTCGTGGATGATACTGTTGAATGGGTTGTGTATAGATGATTGATGACCAAGAATGAAGCTCTGGACCTCACCAGAGGTGATCGTGTGGAGATGGGAGGAAAAGCTGTTTGAGGAGATGTAATCACTGTATTGGGCTGAGTAGGAGTGGAGGTAGAGCCACAGACGGAAACTATGAAGGAGAAAGTGATGGAGGAGAATGGAATGGCTAACAATGGTGAATGTGACAGAAAGGCTAAAGAAGACAAGGAGAGAGAGTAAGCTACAGTTGCAGTTACAAAATATGCCATTGGTGGTGTCATGCCAACTTGCTTGGTTGAATGATAATGTTCTTCAATCCATTGACTAGAGATCTGAATTTATATTTTTTTGAACAAATTTAAAATAAAAAAAAAAGATGTCTTTGCTAGCAGCTTAGGATGTCCACCAAATTTGCAACACTGTATCCTACATTACAAGGCCTGTGAGGTGGGAGATGAAATGTCTGCTCATTCCTCAGCATGAACCAAGACCCAGGAAGTTTAAGGGAACTGTTTGTTCTTTTTCTTTTAGCAAGAAGAAATACTGCTAACTACTGTGCTTGAATGACTGAGTAACTATCATGTAACAAGCCCGTCCCCATCTGTGGGGGTTTTAAGCCTGTGCTTCTCTACAGCAGAGAGGAGAAGCTTCTGGACTCTGACTTGTGGAAACCCAAATGGGGGTCCCTCTCTCCCTTTCTCTCTCCATTTCAGTGGACAAGCTTCAAACTCTGCCTGTTGACTGACCATCTTTGCAATCACCGGCTAGAATCAGAAACCCCATTGGAGGAAATCATCCACATCGCTGTCTCCAAGAGACCCACCAAGCCAGTCATCTACTCTTCGAACTAAAAGCCTCAGCACCACTGAATTCGGCTAGAAGCCAGCCGAATCACCAAACTCCACAGACTGTATACTTTTTTATACTATGGACGCTAACTCAACCAATCGACCCTTCCCCATGCTGTAACCTATTTGTGTGTGTGTGTAAACCTCTAATCTGTGAGTGAAAGCTAGTGTGTAGTTTGTTATTTTCATCAGTTCAGTTTAGATACAATAAAGTTACCTGCTCTCTTTGTTAATGCAAGAAAACCTGTCCGATTGGTTCTCCTTGTGATCATAGCAAGTAAGTAATTAAGCACCTATTGAATTGGCCAGTACATCCACTTTAAAAAAGAATTAAACCTGTTGTGGTCAAACAGGGAGAGGGAAAAAAGGGAAGCCCTTCGACCCCTCCTCATCTGACCATAACAGTGGATTTGACTAGGTGCTATTACCTGGAGGGAAGCAATATGAATGATGTTACTAGTGTTATATGTTTCATGTATCTAGGTGCTGAATTTACTTCATTTGTGTCACAAACGTTATGTTGGTTGTGGATGTGCCCTTAGTTGAGGGAGTAGACCTAGTGATTGCAAAAGATACAGAAGATCCACTGTTATGGCTCAGGCATTTTCCCAGGAAAAATATGGCCTCCATTAGCAGACAGAGTCTATTATGAACTGAAACATCTTATCCATGCTGTGTAAGGGTTAGCACGACCTGTTTAACAATTAACCTCAATTGGGGGATATGTTCACTGGAGAATACATGGGACATTCAACATGTTCTCTTGTCTCTCTCAAAAGACAGAACATATCACACTTGGGGACCAATACATATAAGCTAAACTACTTAGTCAAATAATAAACAGAACCCAAATTACACAAGAAATTGGAATATATTTTCTGATTGGGCCTTGTCATGCTAGGCCCCAACCTGCCAAGAATGAGGCACATTAATTTTGTCATGAACATTGATTTTAAACTGTTACTGGAGTGAGGGGAGGACTTGTTGAACAGATCAGCCGTGGCTGGAAAATATATTTGCATATTAACAGATGCTGTTTGGAAGGACAAAGGAGCCATTCCCTACATTCAACCCACAATGGACTTTTGATCATTAGACATTGAAGGTGGGGGAGCTCACATTCCAGGTTGACTGCTAAGTTGGCCGAATACACAAACGGACATGGTCAAACCAGCTTGTCATATGCTGGGCAACCTGAGTTTTTTGAATTTGTACAAACAGTTTGGGCAGAAAGCCTGTTTGCTCCCGGACTGAGAAGATCTCTCTCCTGTCTGCTCCCATCTCTTTCTCACAAGCCTCTGAATCCACTGAAGGTACATGAACCCCAAGAGAGTAAAGTCTCCTACAGCGAACAAGGTTTAAGAAGAATACTGGGCCCGAATGAAAAGCAAGATCTACCTACAATCAAGGACTCTACAGTGAGCTCGAAGAACCGTAACAAAATCTCTTCAGATATTGCCTCAAACTTTTCCATTTTATTTTTCTGTCTCTATTTGCATCACGAATGCATGCTAGCATGGGGCACAACGTATATCCATAGGTGTTAACCTAATTAGAGATTAAAGTTTAATAAATTTCAACTTTTCTTCTTTAAACCTAAGAAAGCTTATTTGTGCTGGTTTCTTTGCCTTATAATTATAAATGTTACCTACTTGTCAGTCCAACTGTCATAGCTTTCATTACGAGTGTGAAGCAGGGTCTACCACATGTCCAGCTATGGTCATTGCTGGAAGGAAGAGGAGTTTGAAGCTTCGGATGTTGGACTGGATTTCCTTACCTCATTGGACCCTGGAAGATTGTGAGTGGACTTTGAATCACTTTGATTGTCAGAAAGCATAAATCTGAACGAATTTGTTATTGATATTAGAATTAGAATTAGAATTAGAACATTACAGCGCAGTACAGGCCCTTCGGCCCTCGATGTTGCGCCGACCTGTGAAACCATCTGACCTACACTATTCCATTTTCATCCATATGTCTATCCAATGACCACTTAAATGCCCTTAAAGTTGGCGAATCTACTACTGCTGCAGGCAGGGCGTTCCACGCCCTCACTACTCTCTGAGTAAAGAAACTACCTCTCACATCTGTCCTATATCTATCACCCCTCAACTTGAAGCTATGTCCCCTCGTGTTTGCCATTACCATCCGAGGAAAAAGATGCTCACTATCCACCCTATCTAACCCTCTGATTATCTTATATGTCTCTATTAAGTCACCTCTCCTCCTCCTTCTCTCCAACGAAAACAACCTCAAGTCCCTCAGCCTTTTCTCGTAAGACCTTCCCTCCATACCAGGCAACATCCTAGTAAATCTCCTCTGCACCCTTTCCATAGCTTCCACATCCTTCCTATAATGCGGTGACCAGAACTGCACGCAATACTCCAGGTGCAGTCTCACCAGAGTTTTGTACAGCTGCAGCATGACCTCGTGGCTCCGAAACTCGATCCCCCTACTAATAAAAGCTAACACACCATATGCCTTCTTAACAGCCCTATTAACGTGGGTAGCAACCTTCAGGGATTTATGCACCCGGACACCAAGATCTCTCTGTTCATCTACACTACCAAGAATCTTCCCATTAGCCCAGTACTCTGCATTCCTGTTACTCCTTCCAAAGTGAATCACCTCACACTTTTCCGCATTAAACTCCATTTGCCATCTCTCAGCCCAGCTCTGCAGCCTATCTATGTCCCTCTGTACCCTACAACATCCTTCGGCACTATCCACAACTCCACCGGCCTTAGTGTCATCTGCAAATTTACTAACCCACCCTTCTACACCCTCTTCCAGGTCATTTATAAAAATGACAAACAGCAGTGGCCCCAAAACAGATCCTTGCAGTACACCACTAGTAACTAAACTCCAGGATGAACATTTGCCATCAACCACCACCCTCTGTCTTCTTTCAGCTAGCCAATTTCTGATCCAAAGCTCTAAATCACCTTCAACCCCATACTTCCGTATTTTCTGCAATAGCCTACCGTGGGGAACCTTATCAAACGCCTTACTGAAATCCATATACACCACATCCACTGCTTTACCCTCATCCACCTGTTTGGTCACCTTCTCGAAAAACTCAATAAGGTTTGTGAGGCACGACCTACCCGTCACAAAACCGTGCTGACTATCGCTAATGAACTTATTCTTTTCAAGATGATTATAAATCCTGTCTCTTATAACCTTTTCCAACATTTTACCCACAACCGAAGTAAGGCTCACAGGTCTATAATTACCAGGGCTGTCTCTACTCCCCTTCTTGAACAAGGGGACAACATTTGCTATCCTCCAGTCTTCCGGCACTATTCCTGTCGACAATGACGACATAAAGATCAAGGACAAAGGCTCTGCAATCTCCTCCCTAGCTTCCCAGAGAATCCTAGGATAATTCCCATCTGGCCCAGGGGACTTATCTATTTTCACACTTTCCAAAATTGATAACACCTCCTCCTTGTGAACCTCAATCCCATCTAGCCTAGTAGCCTGAATCTCAGTATTCTCCTCAACAACATTTTCTTTCTCTATTGTAAATACGGACGCAAAATATTCATTTAACACTTCCCTATCTCCTCTGATTCCACACACAACTTCCCACTACTATCCTTGATTGGCCCTAATCTAACTCTAGTCATTCTTTTATTCCTGATATACCTATAGAAAGCCTTAGGGTTTTCCTTGATCCTATCCGCCAATGACTTCTCGTGTCCTCTCCTTGCTCTTCTTAGCTCTCCCTTTAGATCCTTCCTGGCTAGCTTGTAGCTCTCAAGCGCCCTAACTGAGCCTTCATGTCTCATCCTAACATAAGCCTTCTTCTTCCTCTTGACGAGTGCTTCAACTTCTTTAGTAAACCACGGCTCCCTTGCTCGACAACTTCCTCCCTGCCTGACAGGTACATACTTATCAAGGACACGCAGTAGCTGCTCCTTGAATAAGCTCCACATTTCGATTGTGCCCATCCCCTGCAGTTTCCTTCCCCATCCTACGCATCCTAAATCTTGCCTAATCGCATCATAATTTCCTTTCCCCCAGCTATAATTCTTGCCCTGCGGTATATACCTGTCCCTGCCCATCGCTAAGGTAAACCTAACCGAATTGTGATCACTATCACCAAAGTGCTCACCTACATCTAAATCTAACACCTGGCCGGGTTCATTACCCAGTACCAAATCCAATGTGGCATCGCCCCTGGTTGGCCTGTCTACATACTGTGTCAGAAAACCCTCCTGCACACACTGGACAAAAACTGACCCATCTAAAGTACTCGAACTATAGTATTTCCAGTCGATATTTGGAAAGTTAAAGTCCCCCATAACAACTACCCTGTTACTCTCGCCCCTGTCGAGAATCATCTTCGCTATCCTTTCCTCTACATATCTGGAACTATTTGGAGGTCTATAAAAGACTCCCAACAGGGTAACCTCACCTCTCCTGTTTCTAAGCTCGGCCCACACTACCACAGTAGACGAGTCCTCAAACGTCCTTTCTGTCGCTGTAATACTCTCCTTGATTAACAATGCCACACCCCCCCCTCTTTTACCATCTTCTCTGTTCTTACTGAAATATTGTTATTACTATTTTTAAATGTTGTTTTATCTTAGTAGTGTTAAAGATTTTTTTTTCTAATAAAGAGTTAAGATGTTGATCTAAAGATTTGGTTCGCCTCTTTCAGGATTAATAGATTGTTCAATTCGGCTGCGGCTTTCATCAATTTGGAAATTTTAAAGTGATATGTTATGTGATCTGTGGGGTGACGAGATTGAATTGACAGTGCGCTGCTCCCACCACAATCAGAATCATGTATTTTGATTGGGGGCTTTGTCTTGAGCGGTTGTAATATATTTTTAATTAGGCGGCTCATGTCTGGGATCAGAATCAGACTAATTGAAGGGCTTACATTTGGAATCATATTAATTACTCATCTCTGGGATAACATATTTAAATTTCTCTTGCATCTGGGATCATATCAATTGGAAATTTGATTATTGGGATCTAAATCTAATGCAAATTATACAGAAATATAAGAACCAGGTCTCTTGTATAATAAGGTACAGTTTATACCATAGTAATGGCATTGGCGGTTGCAGCAGAGTTTTTGGGAAAGCAGAGTGTTTCCCTCAGTGACTTGATAACTTTAACTAAGAATAAATTAAAAGACTTGGCAGCAAACCTGGGCTAAGAATTGAAATTAGGTGCCAAAAAAGCAGAGATAATTGACATAATGGAGGAGGAGGAGGAGGAGACAGTGCTGCAGTGATTAGCACCGCAGCCTCACAGCTCCAGTGACCCGGGTTCGATGTGGGTACTGCCTGTGAGGAGTTTGCAAGTTCTCCCTGTGACCACGTGGGTTTCCGCCGGGTGCTCCAGTTTCCTCCCACAGCCAAAGGCTTGCAGGTTGATAGGTAAATTGGCCATTCTAAAGTACCCCTCGTATAGGTAGGCGGTAGGGAAATTGAGGGGATGTGGTAGGAATATGGGATTAATGTAGGATTAGTATAAATGGGTGGTTGATGGTCAGCACAGACTCGGTGGGCCAAAGGGCCTGTTTCAGTGCTGTATCTCTAAATAAATAAAATAAAGAATAAGAAGAAGACATACAAGAAAGTAGTAGGTCAGAGTGATGCAGATTGGTATTGGCTAGGATTCCATTGGAAACAAAAAACTTGAGGTTGAAAAAGAATTTTAAAAACTTGAATTGCAAGAAAGGGAGAAAGAGAGGGAATTTAGACTAAAAGAGATGGAACTAAGACAAAGGGGTAGCCTTAAATACAGGGAAAATTTGGGTCAGGAAGGATCTGAATTTAGCTCAGGACCCAGCAAAATGTTGTTTAAATTTATACAGGCTCTTCCTAAGTTTGAGGAAAGGGACGTAGAGGCATTTTTCATACCTTTGGAAAAATAGCCAAACAGATGAAATGGCCAAAAGAAAGCTGGACACTACTTATGCAGGGCAGGTTGGTAGGCAGAGCTCATGAAGTTTATGCCATGCTTCCTGAAATGGCTTCTGCAGATTATGAGATGGCAAAAAAGACTATTCTCGCTGCGTATGAGTTAGTCCCTGAAGCTTACTGTCAGAAGTTTTGGAACCTATAGAAATTGGCTGGGCAGACATATTTAGAATTTGAAAGGGTGAAGCAAATTAATTTTGACCATTGGATATGGACATTAAAGATAGAAACCACATGTCAGAATCTTCGAGAATTGATTCTCTTAGAAGAGTTTAAAAACTCAATTCCTTCAGTATTGCGACCTCATATAGATAACCTGCAAGTTTTGAAAGCTAAGCAAGCAGCAGAAATTGCTGATGAGATTGAGCTTGTGAATAAGCCAATCTATTTTGTCCGTCACCTCCTTAAACCCGAGAAGGATAGAAAGTGGGAGAGTGAAAGGAAGGCAAGTAGCTGGGGACAAAAAGGAATAGCTGGGAATGCCCCAGGATCACCTCCTCTGGCCAGAAAGGAAGGTGTTGAGGGTAGAAGTGAGATTCGCAAGCCGAAGTGTTTTCATTGCAACAAAATGGGTTATTTACATTCAGAGTGCTGGAAATCGCAAGTTAAACCCATAGGACTTGTTGGGGTACACAAAGTTAGTAGAGAGGAAAAGACTCTGACTGATAGTGTAGCAGACAAGGCTATAGCTTTAATGACAGCTGTGAAACCAGATACTCAAACTAAAAGGAGTGTAGAGGTTAAGAATAAAATACCCAAGAGTTATAATAAATTTTTGTCAAACAGGAGAGTAACTCCTGTAAGAGAGGCAGGAAAACCTATTATTATACTCACGGACACAGGAGCAGCCCAAACACTCTTACTGGGGAAAGATATAAGGTTTTCACCAGAGGGTGTCTTGAATGCTAAAGTTTTAGTTAATGGAATTGGTGGGGAGTATATACCCATACCTTTGTATAAAGTACGCCTAGAGGGTGATTTAATATCTGGGATAGTAACTGTAGGAGTTGTCCACAGTTTGCCAGTAAAGGGAATTGATCTACTCCTGGATCAAAAGTATCAGTTTCTCCTATAATTACAGATGAATCATGTGAAATTAAGGAAACGGAGCAACTACAGGAACAAGTTCCGGGAATATTTCCTGCATGTGTAGTCACCTGAGCAATGGCTAAACAGGATCCATTGTCAAGGTAAAAGGGGCACCACAAACAGCCAAGTATCTGAAACCTTATTTGGGAATTTAGATAATCCAAATGAGATGTTTAACAGGTTGTCTATTATTGCAGCACAGCAAGCTGATGCAGAGATATACCGAATAGCACAGACGGCTCTGTTAGAAGTTGAGGCGAAAGGACTTCCAGAAGGCTATTATATGGCAAACGGGGTTTTGAGGAGGAAATGGAGACCCCCTCATAGACCCGCTGATGAAGACTGGATAGTTGTTGAACAGATAGTGGTACCACCTAAATATTGCAAAGGATTATTAAGGTTAGCACACAACATTTCTTTTGCAGGACATCGGGGAATTCAGAAAACCAAATCCCGCATAAGCTAACATTATTACTGGCCAGGTGCTACAAAAGACGTGAGACAATTTTGTAGGACATGCCATACCTGTCAAATGGTGGGAAAACCAGAACCTACCATAAAACCGGCACCACTAGTTCCCATACCAGTGATTGAGGAACCATTTAGCAGGGTATTAGTAAACTGTGTACGACCCTTGCCAAAAACAAAAGTGGGGCATCAATACATACTTACTATCATGGATATGGCTACTCGATTTCCAGAGGCCATTCCTTTGAGGACAATTACTGCTAGAGTAGTGGCACTAACCCTAACCCAATTCTTTACGAGATATGAGTTGCAACTTGAAGTTCAATCAGATCAAGGTTCTAATTTCATGTCTAGGATATTTCAAGAAGTCTTGGGCAATTTGGGGATTAGACAGTTGAAATCTTCAGCATATCACCCACAGTCACAGGGAGCTTTAGAGAGACTTCAGCAGACTCTCAAAACAATGATTAGAACATACTAATCATGAATGTCATGACTATCCACATGACTAGATTTTCTTTTATTTGCCACCAAGAGACTCCCTGAATGAGTCTACAGGCTTCAGTCCTTTTGAATTGGTTTACGGATATGAAGAAAGAGGTCCTCTAAAACTTATAAAAGACAGATTCTCGGAACAAAAGAATGAAGATTCAATACTAGACTATGTATTTGTGTTCCGGGAAAGGCTCACGAAAGCTTGTGGCTTGGCTCAGGAACTCCTTAGAGAATCCCAAGCCAATATGAAAAAATGGGCAGACAAGAATACAAAAGCCTGTGATGTTCAGCCAGAAGATGAAGTATGGGTGTTGTTACCATTACAGGGAGAACCATTAAAAGCACGGTTCAGTGGCCCATATAGCATGATCAAAAGATTGGGTAAGGTAGATTACTTGATTGACACTCCTGATCGACGGAAGAAGAACCAGTTGTGTCACATCAATATGTTAAAGCAATATTATCGCAGGGAGGAGGATAAGCCAGTACAGGTATGTCAGGTAATTGAGACTGTTGAAAAGGAAAAGGATAGTGAGGATGAGGCAAAAGCAGGACTAGGAAATTCCCAGATTGAACCTCCAACTATCAGATTAGCGAATACAGAATGGGTTGGAAAATTAGACAATATGCTTTTTCACTTAGAGGCAAGACAGTGTGAAGACCTAACCAGGCTTTTCAAAACGTTTAAAAGAGTTTGTAGGGATAAGCCAGGATGTACAACCATAGCCACACATGTTGTGGACATAGGGGGAACCGTTCCTTGAAAACAACATCCTTACTGCTTAAGTCCAGACAAATAGGCCCAAGCAAAAGCAGAGATCCAGTACATGTTGGAAAACAATTTGATCAAACCTAGTCAGAGTAGTTGGAGTTCACCAGTAGTTCTAGTACCTAAACCTGATGGGTCAATCCGATTTTGTATAGATTATAGAAAAGTCAATGCGGTAACGAAGGCAGACTCCTACCCAATTCCGTGTTTAGAAGACTGCATCGACAGAATGGGTAGCGCTAAGTTTCTTACCAAGATTGACTTGTTAAAGGGATACTGGCAAGTTTCTTTGACTCCTCGAGCCAAAGAGATATCAGCTTTTGTAACACCTGACAGGTGGCAGTGGCGTAATGGTATTGTCACTGGACTAGTGACCCAGAGACCCAGGAATTTATCTGGGGACATGGGTTCAAATCACACCACGGCAGAAAATCTGGAATTTAAATCTGGAATTTAAAGCTCGTCTTTGATGACCATGAAACCATTGTCGATTGTTGTAAAACCCCATCTGGTTCACTAATGTCCTTTAGGGAAGGAAATCTGCTGTCCTTACCTGGTCTGGCCTACATGTGACTCCAGATCCACAGCAATGTGGTTGACTCTTACATGCCCTTGAAATGGCCTAGCAAGCCACTCAGTTCAAGCGCAATTAGGGATGGGCAATAAATGCTGGCCTGGCCTGTGATGCCCACATCCCATGAAAGAAAAAATAAATAAACAATGCCCCAGCAACTTTTCAAAGATTAATGAATTGCAAGGTGGTAGCAGTGTTCCCAACTGTGTAGTATATCTCAATGATGTACTAATATACAGTAACAGTTGGCAAGAACACTTAAATCAATTAAAACTTTTGTTTAAAAAGTTAGAAGCCGTGGACTTAGTGGTAAATTTGGAAAAAAAGTGAATTTGGAAAGGCAAAAGTAACATATCTCAGACACATAGTGGGGCAAGGACAGGTATTGCCAAAAATTGCAAAGATACAAGCCTTAATGGAGTTCCCTATCCCTAAATCTAAATGGGAAATAATGAGATTTTTAGGGATGTGCGGTTTTTACTGGAAATTTGTACGAAACTTTGGTATTGTCGCTGCTCCATTAACCGACTTGCTACAAAAAAAGAAAAACAAAATGGTATGGTCAGATGAATGTCAGGCAGCTTTTGAAAAGCTAAAGGCAATTCTAACTGATGAACCAGTGTTGGCTGCTCCAAATTTCGCAAAACCCTTTAAATTAGCAATCGATGCTAGTGACCTGAGGGTTGGTGCAGTCCTATTGCAAGATGACGAATCAGGCATAGAGAAGCCAGAAGGGTATTTTTCCAGAAAACTAAATTGTCATCAGAAAAAATATTCCACTGTGGAAAAAGAAACATTTGGATTTTTACTGGCTCTCAAATATTTTGAAGTATATGTCCACCAGGATTATAAAGAGATATCAATAGACACTGACCATAACCCATTAACATTTGTGGAAAAGTTTAAAAACTGAAATGCTAGAATCTTTAGATGGGGTCTGTTGTTACAGCCTTATCATCTAAGGGTTGTACATATTTTGGGGAAAAATAATGTTATTGTTAACGCTTTATCGTGGATTTAACCATGTTAATGTATGTAGATGGCGATGGTATTAAAGAACGCTGTAAATAATTAGTAGAGTATGGTGCGTAGATGCTAAAAAAAAGTGTTAATGTTTTATCAATTACTATTGTTTGCATTGTAATGAAACAAATTTTGGGAATGGTGTTTCATTCCGCCGGGGCGGAGGTGTCACGATTCTGTTGGTTTTTTTTCCGGAAATATGCAGTGCGTCTTTAAGACAGCAAAGGATCAGTACTGCTTTAAGACAGCAAGATCAGAAGTTACCAAGGAAAGTGCATCTTGGTTGTCCTGGATATAACCATTCAGAGACCAAGGACAGGATATAAAATGTTGCGATTGACTTTTAAACTGACTTTTTGTTGAGACAGACTGTTCTAACAGCCACAATTTAAACTGAAGGAAGTAAATTTTGACTATTTCTTCAAAATTCTATAAGTTAAGCCAGATTGATCCTTTTGAAAGTGGTTGCGAGTTGTTGATCTGCTGTGGTCATCACTGGAAGGGAGAGGAGTCTGAAGCTTCGGATGTCGGACTCGATTTCCTTACCTCATCGGACCCTGGAAGATTGCGAGTAGACTTTGAATCAGAGGACTGATTGTCAGAAAGTGTAAATCTGAATGGACTTGTTATTGATATTCTTATTACTATTTTTAAATGTTGTTTTATCTTAATAGTGTTTAAGATTTTTATTTTTTCCTAATAAACAGTGAATTTGTTGATCTAAAGATACCTGATTTGGTTCGCCTCATTCGGGATTAATAGATTGTTCAATTTGGCTGTGGCTTTCTTTAATTTGGAAAGTTTAAAGTGATATATCATGCGATCTGTGGAGTGACGGGACTGAACTGACAGTGCATTGCTCCCACCGCAATCAGAATCATATATTTTGATTGGGGGTTTTGTCTTGAGCGGCCGTGTCATAACACTATCCACATCTACCCTGTCACACCCTGTAAGAACTTGGTAACTTTCAATGAGATCATCTCAGATTCTTTAAAACGCTAGCGAATACAGGCCCAGTTTCTTCAATCTCTCCTAATAAGACTATCCCGCCATCCCAGGGATTAGTCTGGTGACCTCTGTTTTGCTGTCTGACCTGCTGAGATTTCCTGCATCCTCTATTTTTGTTTAAAGCAGAGAGTTAACGGGCTGGATTTTAAGGAGCCTGATGATGGCCCCAGATGAGGCCTACCACGGACCTCGACGCCAGCAGGCCCGGCCCAATCCTCCCAGCAGTGGCGAGGCACCATGGCGGCATCCCTGCCACTGGGCGACAGGACCACAATTTGAATATCTAAATCAATTAAAATAAGTGATTTAAATAAACTTACCTCTCCTCCTGATGTCATGCTACGATCTTCGACCCGGCGGCCGGCACTCCCGCGCCTTTGGATCCCCATCCGGGGAAACGAGGAAAAACAGTGGTGGGGAAGGGGGAGGAGGTAAGTTTCTCAGTGTGAGGGTGGGGGAACAGGGTCAAATTAATGTCATGGGTGTAGGGGATGGTGGGAAGGGTTGTAGTTTAAAGTTTGTACAGTTTGGTGGCGAAGGTCAGAGGGTAAATGTGAATGTTTTTCGGGGGGAATGGGATATAATTAATTTAATTGTTATTGGGGGGGGGTGGGAGAGGGGCAAAAGAGATGTATTTATTTATTTTCATTAAATCTATCTTTAAATATTTAAATATGCTGGTTGGACAAACAGCCTTTTAAGAACGGCATACAGGCAGCTGACGCCATTTCCAGGGATTGACAGCTGGCCTCTCCACGTGATTGGGCAGGGGGCGGGCTGCCCCAGCTATTTAAATAGAATCGCATGGGCAGGCCACCATTAAATTCAGCCCAACGTTTCGGGTCCGTGACCTATCATCAGAGTTCTGATAAGCTGTTGTCTTCCATACTGTATTGTACATCTATTAAACTCTGGAGGAACTACTTTCAGAAATAAACACAGAAAATGATGGAAACACTCAGCAGGACTGGCAGCATTGTTAATGTTTCAGGTCAATGATCTTGCAAGGTCATTGATCTGAAAGGTTTACTCTGTTTGAGATATAGTTAGCCACATGCGGAAATACCAGTTGCATGAATTGCATAAGTATTGATGTTTGCAAGTTGTCTTAGGATTCTGTTAAGAATGAAATATGATTTATGTAGGTTTTCTTTGTGTTTGGACATTATAAACATCCTGTGGTGATTTTATGGGCTGGATTTTATTTTATTTTATATTTCATACCGCATATGCTGGTCACACGCCACAGAACCTCCGCAATCTCCCACACGGCAGGTCCTTTAACTAGTCGGGGCGTTCCCCCCTCCTCCACCACATGGAGGGGGTGGGCGGTTTAGAGTCATAGAGTCATAGAGTTATACAGCACACACCGGCAATAGTGTCAGCTGCCTGTGTGCAGGCGCTGGCGCTATTTTTAAAGGGCAATCAGCCCTGCTGGCAAATTTAAATTTTTAAAGATACACTCCCCCCAAAATGTATCAAATAAAATCCCAATGCCCCTTTCCCACCCCCCCCCCCCCCAATAAACCTACATTAAGTATTTTCCCTTTCCTTCCCCAAAACACTTACCTTTGAAATCTGACCTTCCCCCCCCCCACCCAGACTGTACAAAGTTTAAAGTTCACCCCTTCCCACCATCCCCCACACTCATTACATTTACTTGACCCTGTTCCCCCACCCAGCACTAAAAATCTTAACTCCCCCCACTCCCCACCAGTGTCACGCCGGCTTTCCCCAGACGAGATTGGTGGTGAGTATATTTAAATTTATTCACGTTATTGATTTACATATTGAAATTCAGGTCCCATCAGTCAGAGGAGGGGGAGCTGCCAGGTACCTCGCCACTGGGAGGATCAGGCTGGGGCCTCCTGGTGTCGAGCTCCATGGTGAGCCTCTGCTGGAACAATCATCCGGCCCCCACCCCCGCCACGGAGCCTGACGTCGGGGGCCCGGTTAAATCCAGCCCAACTTCTTTATTGTGTTTGGACTTGTGAAAATATAGTCTCAATTCCTGCACCATTGCAAGCATTTATCCCACAATCTGGTTTGGGAATCTGAATGTATTTTTTATAAAAAGCCATAAATGTAAATTCTATCAGATTGACAAAGGTGAGTTAAATTCATATTTCTTCCTAAATGTTTGTAGAGAGTGAAAATCCCATTCATTACTGATCATTTTCTTTTCCTTTCCAGAAATATTTATATTGTAAATATTATAATGAAAACCTTTCAGCACTGCAGTCATATCTCCTGTGAGACTCTGCAGCTGCCGTTCCTTCACATTGTAGTTTATGTTCCTGCACTCTCTTTTCTCAGGGATGTTCTTCCGTTTTCAAATTCTTTAAACGACATCACTGAAGATGGAACTGTTCTGTTTTTATATGTCTTTCACCAATGCATCAGAAAATGAATCTCAGGATTGCTGCTGTATTTGGTAGGCCAGTGACACTATCGTGTGAATTCTTCAAATACATGATGATGAACCTTCAGTCTGAATTCACTTCCACTACAATTAAACATTCACTCCCTCCACCACTAGCACGTCGTGGCTGCAGTGTGTATTATCTACAGGATGCAGAGCAGCAAGTAGCCAAGGCTTCTTTGACAGCACCTGGCACACCAATGACCTCCACAACCGAGAACAGTGACAAACTTTAATCCATATTGGCAATGGATCAAAACTGTTCAGACTTTGAATGAACAATGATCATTTTTTTCTTTTAAGATGCTAAGGCACTAAAATAATGCAATACCTAAAAATTAAAAAAATTTATCCTATCCCTTTGACCAAGCTTTTAGTCTCCTCTTTCAATATCTCTTCTTTTGGCCCAGTATCACATTTTGTCTGATTATGCATCTGTGAAGCATCTTGAGATATTACAGGTGTTATTTAAATGCTGGTTGTAGTTGTTGTAAAATATGAGCTGTTACCTGAGTGCCTCTAAGGGCTTCTCTATCTCACTTATTTAATCTCCTGAGGGAATGTCAAACAAAAATGTTCTCTGACTGCCGCAAAGATTATCAAATAGAAATTCAGAATATTCATTTATCCTCCCATCTCAGCTGTTTAACCCTGGCAGGTTGTCCTCCATAGATCAAGGGGATCTGTGTATTTTGCCTTGGCCCAGATCCAGGAGTAAAGTTATCATCATTTTCCGTGATCATGTACCAAGTGATCATCTCGATCTGCGCCTAACCCTGTATTCTACAGTTCCTTTCACAATCATAATCATCTGGCGGTTTATATAAAAATCACAGCAGGCTCGATCTATCTGCCTGTCTTTAATATCAACATTAACAGAGATAATCCCGAGGACCTAGCCTCGTGCTGTGCATATAGTCAACTGTTTTCTCAGCAGAATTTTTCTCCAATATTTAAATTTTCTTTAATTCAAAGCAATTGCAGACTTTTCACGAGGAGCCTGTTGCTACCTTTGTGTTGTGCCATACAATCCTCATACATGCCCTCAGGACTTCAAACGCGACTAAGTCCACATATTGGAAGGATCTGCAAAGCAAGATATATTGTTACGACTGAGGTGGGAGGAGTGCACTGTCTTTTTTAGTTCCACTTCTGCACAGGTCACAACATATATTTAAATGTTTACCCAGTTACCAATGCAGTCAATCATATAGGAACATAGGAGCAGGAGTAGGCCATTCAGCCCATCGAGCCTGCTCCACCATTCAATATGATCATGGCTGTTCATCCACTTCAATGCCTTTTTCCCACACTATCCTCATATCCCTTTATGTCATTAGTATTTAGAAATATGTCAATCTCTGCGTTAAATATACTGAATGACTGAGCTTCCACAGCCCTCTGAGGTAGAGAAGTCCAAAGATTCACAACCCTCTGAACAAAGAAGTTTCTCCTCATCTCAATCCTGAGTGGCTTCCCCCTTATTTTGAAGTTGTGTCCCCTGGTTCTAAACTCCCCAACCTGGGGAAGCATCTTATCTGCATATACCTTGTCTATCCCTTTAAGTATTTTGTAGGTTTCAATGAGATCACCTCTCATTCTTCAAAACTTTAGCGTTTCCGAAATCTCTCTTCATAGGACAGTCCTGACATCCCGGGAACAAGTCTGATGCAGGGAGGAAGTTGTCGAGCGAGGGAGCCGTGGTTTGCTAAAGAAGTTGAAGCGCTCGTCAAGAGGAAGAAGAAGGCTTATGTTAGGATGAGACGTGAAGGCTCAGTTAGGGCGCTTGAGAGTTACAAGCTAGCCAGGAAGGATCTAAAGGGAGAGCTAAGAAGAGCAAGGAGAGGACACGAGAAGTCATTGGCGGATAGGATCAGGGAAAACCCTAAGGCTTTCTATAGGTATATCAGGAATAAAAGAATGACTAGAGTTAGATTAGGGCCAATCAAGGATAGTAGGGGGAAGTTGTGTGTGGAATCAGAGGAGGTAGGGGAAGCGTTAAATGAATATTTTGCGACAGTATTTACAGCAGAGAAAGAAAATGTTGTCGAGGAGAATACTGAGATTCAGGCTACTAGGCTAGATGGGATTGAGGTTCACAAGGAGGAGGTGTTATCAATTTTGGAAAGTGTGAAAATAGATAAGTCCCCTGGGCCAGATGGGATTTATCCTAGGATTCTCTGGGAAGCTAGGGAGGAGATTGCAGAGCCTTTGTCCTTGATCTTTATGTCGTCATTGTCGACAGGAATAGTGCCGGAAGACTGGAGGATAGCAAATGTTGTCCCCTTGTTCAAGAAGGGGAGTAGAGACAGCCCTGGTAATTATAGACCTGTGAGCCTTACCTCTGTTGTGGGTAAAATGTTGGAAAAAGTTATAAGAGACAGGATTTATAATCATCTTGAAAAGAATAAGTTCATTAGCGATAGTCAGCACGGTTTTATGACGGGTAGGTCGTGCCTCACAAACCTTATTGAGTTTTTTAAGAAGGTGACCAAACAGGTGGATGAGGGTAAAGCAGTGGATGTGGTGTATATGGATTTCAGTAAGGCATTTGATAAGGTTCCCCATGGTAGGCTATTGCAGAAAATACGGAAGTATGGGGTTGAAGGTGATTTAGAGCTTTGGATCAGAAATTGGCTAGCTGAAAGAAGACAGAGGGTGGTGGTTGATGGCAAATGTTCATCCTGGAGTTTAGTTACTAGTGGTGTACCGCAAGGATCTGTTTTGGGGCCACTGCTGTTTGTCATTTTTATAAATGACCTGGAAGAGGGTGTAGAAGGGTGGGTTAGTAAATTTGCGGAAGACACTAAGGTTGGTGGAGTTGTGGATAGTGCCGAAGGATGTTGTAGGGTACAGAGGGACATAGATAGGCTGCAGAGCTGGGCTGAGAGATGGCAAATGGAGTTTAATGCGGAAAAGTGCGAGGTGATTCACTTTGGAAGGAGTAACAGGAATGCAGAGTACTGGGCTAATGGGAAGATTCTTGGTAGTGTAGATGAACAGAGAGATCTTGGTGTCCAGGTGCATAAATCCCTGAAGGTTGCTACCCAGGTTAATAAGGCTGTTAAGAAGGCATATGGTGTGTTAGCTTTTATTAGTAGGGGGATCGAGTTTCGGAGCCACGAGGTCATGCTGCAGCTATACAAAACTCTGGTGAGACCGCACCTGGAGTATTGCGTGCAGTTCTGGTCACCGCATTATAGGAAGGATGTGGAAGCTATGGAAAGGGTGCAGAGGAGATTTACTAGGATGTTGCCTGGTATGGAGGGAAGGTCTTACGAGGAAAGGCTGAGGGACTTGAGGTTGTTGTCGTTGGAGAGAAGGAGGAGGAGAGGTGACTTAATAGAGACATATAAGATAATCAGAGGGTTAGATAGGGTGTCTAGTGAGAGTCTTTTTCCTCGGATGGTGATGGCAAACACGAGGGGACATAGCTTTAAGTTGAGGGGTGATAGATATAGGACAGATGTGAGAGGTAGTTTCTTTACTCAGAGAGTAGTAGGGGCGTGGAACGCCCTGCCTGCAACAGTAGTAGACTCGCCAACATTAAGGGCATTTAAGTGGTCATTGGATAGACATATGGATGAAAATGGAATAGTGTAGGTCAGATGGTTTCACAGGTCGGTGCAACATCGAGGGCCGAAGGGCCTGTACTGCGCTGTAATGTTCTAATTCTAAAAAAAAAGAACCTTCGTTGCACTCCCTCTATGGCAATAATATCCTTCCTCAGGAAAGTGGGCAGCACAGTGGCGCAGTGGTTAGCACCGCAGCCTCACAGCTCCAGGGACCCGGGTTCGATTCTGGGTACTGCCTGTATGGAGTTTGCAAGTTCTCCCTGTGACCGTGTGGGTTTTCGCCAGTTGCTCCGGTTTCCTCCCACAGCCAAAGACTTTCAGGTGATAGGTAAATTGGCCATTGCAAATTGCCCCTGGTGTAGGTAGGTGGTAGGGAATATGGGATTTCTGTAGGGTTAGTATAAATGGGTGGTTGTTGGTCGGCACAGACTCGGTGGGCCGAAAGGGCCTGTTTCAGTGCTGTATCTCAAAAAAATAAAAAAGTGGACCAAAATTGCACATAGTACTCCAGGTGTGGTCTAAAGAAGGTTCTATAGAATTGAAGCAAGACTTTGCTACTCCTGTACTCAAATCCTCTTGTGATAAAGGCTAACATACCATTCGCCTTCTTAATTGCTTGCTGCACCTGCATGTTAGCTTTCAGTAACTTCTGGATGAGGATACCCTGGTCCTTTTGTACATCTACACTTCCTAATCTTTTATCATTTAAGAAATACTCTGCATATCTATTCCTCCTACCAAAGTGGATAACCTCACATGTTTCCACATTATATTCTACTCTTTCTCCCAGAATAAACTACACCAACCTTTCATAAACAACAAAATTATCAGTTTATTATTAAACAAAACATTAGATTAGATTAGATTAGAGATACAGCACTGAAACAGGCCCTTCGGCCCACCGAGTCTGTGCCGAACATCAACCACCCATTTTATACTAATCCTACACTAATCCCATATTCCCAACAAACATTCCCACCTGTCCCTATATTTCCCTACCACCTACCTATACGAGTGACAATTTATAATGGCCAATTTACCTATCAACCTGCAAGTCTTTTGGCTTGTGGGAGGAAACCGGAGCACCCGGAGAAAACCCACGCAGACACAGGGAGAACTTGCAAACTCCACACAGGCAGTACCCGGAATCGAACCCGTGTCCCTGGAGCTGTGAGGCTGCGGTGCTAACCACTGCGCCACTGTGCCAAGTATTAACACACAATATGAAATATGAAAGTCCCCTTTTAAAATCCCCCACACAAACTCACACACACACTGAAAACATTTCAGAAATTCTCTCTGCAGAGGCCTGTTACAAGAAAAAGACAAAAAAAGAATACTTTGGCCAAATACTTGCTAATTCTTGAAGAAAAAAGTTGATATGGAAGGATGTCAGTCGTCCCTTTTGATCTGGAATCCCTATATGGTGATGGTTCCCTGGGATCGTTCTGGAGCAATAAAAGGAAAATACTGCAGATGCTGGAAATGTGAAATAAAAACAAGAAATGCTGGAAATACTCAGCAGGTCTGGCAGCATCTGTGGCGAGAGAAGCAGAGTTAGCATTTCAGGTCAGTGACCCTTCATCGGATGATGAAAGGTCACTGACCTGAAATGTTAACTGCTTCTCTCTCCACAGATGCTGCCAGACCTGCTGAGTATTTCCAGCATTTCTTGTTTCTTTTCTGGAGCAGTTCGTTTCAGACAGTGTTGAGAATTAATCTGGCAGATTTTTTCAGGACAAATGTGGCATCAGGAGTTTCAGCCAGCACACACTTGAACACAGGGTTTTTACATAGACAGGAGGAAAGAGGAGCTGACATACTGGACTTCTCAGGATCTCTTAGAGAGGTGCAGGCAAAATGAGCTAAGGATTTCTTCTTTTCTTGGCAGGCCAAACCACCAACTATCCTCAAAACTGTTCACACCCCAACTGAACGGAAAACAATCCAAACCCCAAAACAGAAATTCAACCTCCTGACCTCCATAAACCTTGACATGTGGCTTCTCTATAAACATCTCCCCTTAGTCCAAGGTTCCTGTTGTTTATTTATCTTAAGGCAGGTGATCTCCAGTAGAGCTTGTTTTAGCACTCCCTGATTCTTCCAGAAAGTGTTTTCAGTCAAGTGTCCTTTCAATGACCCCAGTGAAAAAGAAACAAAGTCCAGCATTTCTTCAGGCTTCCAAATGAATCCATTTCCACAATTTAAATTTGAGTCCTTAAAAACATTTTTTTTTAAATTGAAGCCTCTCAACAATGTCTGTCCTCTACCAACTGTTGTAGTCCAGCCTTGCTCCAACACTTTCAGTGTATATTCATAACAAAAAGTCAGTTTCAATAAACAAACCAACTCTCTATGAACTGAAGCCTTATATACGCTGTGAGTGGGTAATGCAGCATCTTTCTTTCTTTCTTTCTTTGGGCCTCCTTATCTCGAGAGACAATGGATACGCGCCTGGAGGTGGTCAGTGGTTTGTGAAGCAGCGCCTGGAGTGGCTATAAAGGCCAATTCTGGAGTGACAGGCTCTTCCACAGGTGCTGCAGAGAAATTTGTTTGTTGGGGCTGTTGCACAGTTGGCTCTCCCCTTGCGCCTCTGTCTTTTTTCCTGCCAACTACTAAGTCTCTTCGACTCGCCACAATTTAGCCCTGTCTTTATGGCTGCCCGCCAGCTCTGGCGAATGCTGGCAACTGACTCCCACGACTTGTGATCAATGTCACACGATTTCATGTCACGTTTGCAGACGTCTTTATAACGGAGACATGGACGGCCGGTGGGTCTGATACCAGTGGCGAGCTCGCTGTACAATGTGTCTTTGGGGATCCTGCCATCTTCCATGCGGCTCACATGGCCAAGCCATCTCAAGCGCCGCTGACTCAGTAGTGTGTATAAGCTGGGGGCGTTGGCCGCTTCAAGGACTTCTGTTTTGGAGATATAGTCCTGCCACCTGATGCCAAGTATTCTCCAAAGGCAGCGAAGATGGAATGAATTGAGACGTCGCTCTTGGCTGGCATACGTTGTCCAGGCCTCGCTGCCGTAGAGCAAGGTACTGAGGACACAGGCCTGATACACTCGGACTTTTGTGTTCCGTGTCAGTGCGCCATTTTCCCACACTCTCTTGGCCAGTCTGGACATAGCAGTGGAAGCCTTACCCATGCGCTTGTTGATTTCTGCATCTAGAGACAGGTTACTGGTGATAGTTGAGCCTAGGTAGGTGAACTCTTGAACCACTTCCAGAGCGTGGTCGCCAATATTGATGGATGGAGCATTTCTGACATCCTGCCCCATGATGTTCGTTTTCTTGAGGCTGATGGTTAGGCCAAATTCATTGCAGGCAGACGCAAACCTGTCGATGAGACTCTGCAGGCATTCTTCAGTGTGAGATGTTAAAGCAGCATCGTCAGCAAAGAGGAGTTCTCTGATGAGGACTTTCCGTACTTTGGACTTCGCTCTTAGACGGGCAAGGTTGAACAACCTGCCCCCTGATCTTGTGTGGAGGAAAATTCCTTCTTCAGAGGATTTGAACGCATGTGAAAGCAGCAGGGAGAAGAAAATCCCAAAAAGTGTGGGTGCGAGAACACAGCCCTGTTTCACACCACTCAGGATAGGAAAGGGCTCTGATGAGGAGCCACCATGTTGAATTGTGCCTTTCATATTGTCATGGAATGAGGTGATGATACTTAGTAGCTTTGGTGGACATCCGATCTTTTCTAGTAGTCTGAAGAGACCACGTCTGCTGACGAGGTCAAAGGCTTTGGTGAGATCAATGAAAGCAATGTAGAGGGGCATCTGTTGTTCACGGCATTTCTCCTGTATCTGACGAAGGGAGAACAGCATGTCAATAGTCGATCTCTCTGCACGAAAGCCACACTGTGCCTCAGGGTAGACGCGCTCGGCCAGCTTCTGGAGCCTGTTCAGAGCGACTCGAGCAAAGACTTTCCCCACTATGCTGAGCAGGGAGATTCCACGGTAGTTGTTGCAGTCACCGCGGTCACCTTTGTTTTTATAGAGGGTGATGATGTTGGCATCGCGCATGTCCTGGGGTACTGCTCCCTCGTCCCAGCACAGGCATAGCAGTTCATGTAGTGCTGAGAGTATAGCAGGCTTGGCACTCTTGATTATTTCAGGGGTAATGCTGTCCTTCCCAGGGGCTTTTCCGCTGGCTAGGGAATCAATGGCAACACTGAGTTCCGATTTGGTTGGCTGTATGTCCAGCTCATCCATGACTGGTAGAGGCTGGGCTGCATTGAGGGCAGTTTCAGTGACAGCATTCTCCCTGGAGTACAGTTCTAGGTAGTGCTCAACCCAGCGGTCCATCTGTTTGCGTTGGTCAGTGATTATGTCCCCCGATTTAGATTTGAGGGGGGTGATCTTCTTGATGGTTGGCCCAAGAGCTCTCTTCATGCCATCATACATTCCTCTGATGTTTCCGGTGTCTGAGGCCAGCTGAATATGACTGCATAGGTGTTGCCAGTAGTCGTTTGCGCAACGCCTAGCTGTTCTTTGTGCAGTACTTCTGGCTGCTTTAAGTGCTGCGGATGTTAAATCGCTGGGGGCTTTCTTGTAGTTCAAAAGTGCAATGCGCTTAGCGGCTATGACAGGTTCCAGCTCTTCATTATGAGATTGAAACCAGTCTGCATTTCTCTTCGCACTTTTGCCGTAGGTGGTCAAAGCTGACTCATAGATGGCGTCTCTGATGTGGGCCCACTGCAGCAAATGACTACGGATTACCCCTTATCTGTGGGATGCTGCCTACCATGTTGTGCTGGCTACCCTAAAATGTATTAAACACCACAATGTCAAGCTAATATATATAGACTAAAACTAATAGTCAGATTTATTTACAAGTAAGGTATTACACAGGAGTAGCAGGAATTAGTGGAATTGATAATGGAAGCTGGGATTGCTGCTTCTTACATTACTACTTGTGCACAAATGATCTGGCACTGCACATTAATAAAAAATCATCTTTATTAACTTATGATGTGCCGGGAGAGCATGATGGTTGTGCAGATCGGATTAGAATCGCACAGCACAGAATCATGGAGTCATAGAAACTTACAGCACCAAAGGAGACCATTCAGTCCATCATGCCTGTGCTGGTTTTGGAAAGAGCGGTTGTGTTTAGTCCAACATTCCCATTTTTTGACTGTAACCCTGTAAGTTCCTCATTCTCATGTACCTGTTGTTGATTGGCTTCCATCATCTTTTTAGGTAGAACATTCCCGATCTCGACAACTCATAAGTGAAAAACATCTCATCTTCCCTTTCGGTCTTTTGCCAATGATTTAATGATTTTGAATCGATGATCTCTAGTTATTAACCCACTCACCAGGGGGAATAATTTTCTCTATCTACTCAATCAAAAACTCTCACAGTGAAAACTTCTATGAGGTTGTTACAAGGAGAACAGTCCTAACCTTTCCAACCACTCCTCATAACTGAAGTCTCCTATCCCTGATAACATCCACCTAAGCCTCCTCAGTACCTTTTCTAAGGCCTTTACATCTTTCCTGAAGTGGGGTGCCCAGAATACTCCAACTGAGGCCTAGCCAGTGTTTTATAAAGTACTTGCATGATCTCCTTCCTTTTATGTTCTATACCTTGATAAGCCCAAGTAACTGATATTTAACATTTTCAACAACCTTATCAACTTCATCCTCAATGATGGGGGAGCCCAGCACATCAGTGCAAAAGATAAGGCTGAAGCATCTGCAACAATCTTCAGCCAAAAGTGCCAAGTGAATGATCCATCTCGGCCTCCTCCTGAAGTCCCCGGCATCACAGATGCCAGACTTCAGCCAATTCGATGCACTCCGCATGGTATCAAGAAATGACTGAAGGCGCTGGATACTGCAGAGGCTATGGGCTCTGACAACATTCCGGCAATAGTACTGAAGACTTGTTCTCCAGAACTTGCCGTGCCCCTAGCCAAGCTGTTCCAGTACAGATACAACACTGGCATCTGCCCAGCTATGTCCTGGGCACATAAAGCAGGACAAATCCAACCCAGCCAATTACTGCCCCATCAGTCTACTATTGATCATCAGCAAAGTGATGGAAGGGGTCATTGACAGTGCTATCAAGCGGCACTAGCATAGCAATAACCTGCTCAGTGACACTCAGTTTGGATTCCACCAGGGCCACTCATCTCCTGATCTCATTACAGCCTTGGTTCAAACATGGACAAAAGAGCTGAAATCCAGAGGTGAAGTGAGAGAGTCTGCCCTTGACATCAAGGAAACATTTGACCAAGTATGGCATCAAAGAACCATAGCAAAATTGGAGTCAATGGGAATCGGGGGAGAACACTCCATTGGTTGGAGTCATACTTAGCGCAAAGGAAGATGGCTGTGGTTGTTGGAGGTCAATCATCTGAGCTCCAGGACATCACTGCAGGAATTCCTCAGGGTAGTGTCCTAGGCCCAACCATCTTCAGCTGCTTCATCAATGACCTTCCTTCAATCATAAGGTCAGAAGTGGGGATGTTCGCTAATGATTGCACAATGTTCAGCACCATTTGCGACTCCTCAGATAGTGAAGCAGTCCGTGTAGAAATGCAGAAAGACCTGGACAATATCCAGGCTTGGGATAATAAGTGGCAAGTAACATTCGTGCCACACAAGTGCCGGGCAATGACTGTCTCAAACAAGAGAGGATCTAATCATCTCCCCTTCACATTCAATGCAATTACGATCGCTGAATCCTCCACTATTAACATCCTGGGAGTTACCGTTGACCAGAAACTGAACTGGAGTAGCCATATAAATACCGTGGCTACAAGAGCAGGTCAGAGGCTAGGAATCCTGCGGCGCATAACTCTTTTCCTGACTCCCCAAAGCCTGTTCACCAGCTACAAGGCACAAGTCAGGAGTGTGATGGAATACTCTCCACTTGCCTGGATGGGTGCAGCTCCAACAACACTCAAGAAGCCCAACACCATCCAGGACAAAGCAGCTGGTTTCATTGGCACTCCATTTGCAAACATTCATTCCCTCCACCACTGACACACAGTGTCAGCAGTGTGTACCATCTACACGATGCACTGCAGCAACGCACCAAGGCTGCTTTGACAGCATCTGCCAAACCCACGACATCTGTCACCCAGAAGTACAAGGGCAGCAGATGCATGGGAACACCAGCACCTGCAAGTTCCCGTCCAAGTCACACACTATCCTGACTTGGGACTATATTGCCGTTCCTTCACCGTTGCTGGGTCAAAATCCTGGAACTCCCTTCCTAACAGCACTGTGGGTGTACCTAACCCATATGGACTGCAGCAGTTCAAGACGGCAGCTCACCACCACCTTCTCAAGGGCAATTAGGGATGGACGATAAATAGCCAGCGACGCCCACATCCCATGAATGAATAAAAAACAACTCACCCTGCCACCTTTAAGAATTTGTGTATATGGGCACCACGGTCTCTCTGCTCATCTACACTTTTCAAAATTGTGCCATTTATAGTCCTCCCAAAGTACATCATGTCACACTTCTCCACATTGAGCTCAATCTGCCATGCTTCTGCCCTTTCCACCTGTCTATGTCATCCTCAAATATACAACCATCCTCATCATTATCTACTACTTTGCGAAGTTCCATATCATCTGCAAACTTTATAATGCTGTTCCGTGCCATCGAGAAAAGGTTGTGTATAAAAATTGAAAAGAATAATAGATCCAATTGATCTATTGATATCACTTCTGAGTCTGAAAAACATCCATCCACTACCACCCTCTGCTTCTTGTCACTGAATGACTTTTGTATCTGTAGTGTCACTTTCCCCTTAACCGCGGGCTTCCATCTTCTGTCTTCTCAAAGGAGGACACAAATATCATACCAAAAATGTTGGGGAACACAGGGCTTAGTGAGAGAGAGGAACTGAAGGAAATCATTATTAGTAGAGAAATGGTGCTGGGGAAATTGATGGGATTGAAGGCCGATAAATCCCCAGGGCTTGATGGTATGCATCCCAGAGTACTTAAGGAAGTGGCCCTGGAAATAGCGGATGCATTGGTGGTCATCTTCCAATATTCTATAGACTCTGGAACAGTTCCTACAGATTGGAGGGTAGCTAATGTAACCCCACTACTTAAAAAGGGAGTTAGAGAGAAAGCAGGGAATTATAGACCAGTCAGCCTGATGTCGGTAGTGGGGAAAATTCTAGAGTCCATTATCAAAGATTTTATAGCAGAGCACTTAGAGAACAGTGGTAGAATCGGGCAGAGTCAGCATGGATTTACAAAAGGAAAATCATGTTTGACAAATCTATGAGAATTCTTCGAGGATGTAACTAGTAGAGTTTATGAGAGGGAGCCAGTGGATGTGGTTTATTTAGACTTTCAAAAGGCTTTCGACAAAGTCCCACATAAGAGATTAGCATGTAAAATTAAAGCGCATGGGATTGGGGCAGTGTATTGCGGTGGATAGAAAATTGATCGACGGACAGGAAACAAAGAGTAGGGATAAATGGGTCTTTTTCCAAATGGCAGGCAGTGACTAGTGGGGTACCGCAGGGATCGGTGCTAGGACCCCAGCTATTCACAATATGCATTAATGATTTAGATGAGGGAACTAAATGTAATATCTCCAAATTTGCAGATGACACAAAACTGGGTGGAAGGGTGAGTTGTGAGGAGGATGCAGAGAGGCTTCAGGGTCATTCGGACAAGTTGAGTGAGTTGGCAAATGCATGGCAGATGCAGTATAATGTCGATAAATGAGAGGTTATCCACTTTGGTAGCAAAAACAGGAAGGCAGATTATTATCTGAACGGCTATAAACTGAGAGAGGGGAATATGCAACGAGACCTGGGTGTTCTCGTACACCAGTCGCTGAAGGTAAGCATGCAGGTACAACAGGCGGTAAAAAAGGCAAATGGTATGTTGGCCTTCATAGCGAGAAGATTCGAGTCCAGGAGCAGGGATGTCTTGCTGCAATTATACAGGGCCTTGGTGAGGCTACACCTGGAATATTGTGTGCAGTTTTGGTCTCCTTATCTGAGGAAGGATTTTCTTGCTATAGAGGGAGTGCAGCGGAGGTTTACCAGACTGAATCCTGGGATGGCAGGACTGACGTATGAGGAGAGATTGAATCGGTTAGGATTATATTCGCTGGAGTTCATAGAAACCTATAAAATTCTAACAGGACGTGGCAGGGTAGATGCAGGAAGGATGTTCCCGATGGTGGGGGAGTCTAGAACCAGGGGTCATAGTCTAAGGACAAGGGGTAAACCTTTCAGGATTGAGATGAGGTGAAATTTCTTCACCCAGAGAGTGGTGAGCCTGTGGAATTCACTACCACAGAAAGCAGCTGAGGCCAAAACATTGTATGTTTTCAAGAAGGAGTTAGATATAGCTCTTGGGTCTAAAGGGATCAAAGGATATGGGGGGAAGCGAGAACAGGTTACTGAGTTGAATGATCAGCCATGATCATAATGAATGGCGGAGCAGGCTCGAAGGGCCACATGGCCTACTCCTGCTCCTATTTTCTATGTTTCCATGTTAATAAACGTCTTTGTCAAAGGAGGCCATTCAGCCCATTATGCCTGTGCCAGCACTTTGAAAGAGCTCTCCAATTAGTCCCACTCCTGTGTTCTTTCCCCATATCCCTGCAAATTTTTCCTTTCACATAAGAACAGCTTTGAGGGGATGAATAGCTTGCTCTAGCTCCTATGGGGTCAATGTTAACCTAATGTGTTGGGTGGGAAATCCATGGGATCAGATGGAATGCTGATTTTACACCCCAGTTTCAGTTTTGTTCCTAGCCTAAGCCACTCCAATCAACTTCATCGCTGCATCCGACAAGTGAACCCAAGTAAAGATTGAATACTCTTATGATTGTCCTTATTTATCTGTCTTATGAATATACTCATACATGAAGAGATCTGAATTTTGAGTTAATTATTTACTCCATTCTCCCTGCTTTGAAACATGTCTACAATATTTTCTGGTACATTTTTACCCTAATGCTACCTGACCATGACTTAAGCCTTCTTGGACAAGATCATGGCCCAAATGTATTTTGCAGCTATGAAACAAGAATTTCAGAAACAAAAAAGGTGAGGGGATGTGTTCTGTATGTATTTGGAAAACATAGCTGCAAATATTTAACAAAGGTCTCAATCACTCATAACAAACTGTCTTTTACCATTGGTGCTATGATAGATTGTGCAGAGAAGTGGCAATCACCTTTCAGATACAATCTGTAGAAGCTATAAGGCCAGGCCAGTGATTATTTTTTGAAAATGGAACATGTTTAAAAATAATAGTACATTTCATGATAATGTATTCACGAATGTAGGTCTACTGCCTGTAGTAAGGCATAAGAGGTAACATCTATTACCTTAGCTTTGATTCCATTCACTCAGTAATGTGATTACTCATCATTATTTGGGTAAATGTAGCATAGATTATAAGTAGTTTAATAGGACTTGACAGTTGGTTCATTTTTACTCTCTCTCTTTAGAAAATCTCTGCTATAGTTTTATCTCATGCTCATTGCACTCTCTCTGTAACGTTCAGCTATTGTAAACATTCATGAGCCTGGCACCATTTTGCATAATTGAAAAGAGGCTGTCATTTATAAAAGTTAGCAAGTAATTTCACTTTCAGTTTCTCCTACTTAGGTTTGCTTTCAAAATAATGAGCTTCCTGTCTGCTAGATACCAGATAAAGCCACATTTAAACCAAAACAAAATCAACTGCAGACATGATCTCTAATAAACTTATGTGACGTGTTCATTAGTGCAGTTCTAATAAGCTCATTAATCATTTCCAAAAGCATTACTGTGTAATAAACAAGCTGACCAGTCTAATTCGAACTGCTACCTTGTTTACTTGACCTTTCTTGCCCTTTCACTCCACTCAGCTATCTCTTCCATACACAGTTCTACTTTGGTTGTTAACTATAATCACCTTTGAGAATTGCGGATTGTCAACAATCTGCTTGCATCTAATCCACCTTCTGTTTCTGGAGCATTGCATTTGTCCAATAGCTGTGCCAGATTTTGGCTGCACCCACTTGGTTTTTGGGTCAGCCATTACAGTTTTGGAGTATTGAAGACACAGAAACAGGAGTAGGCCATTCACCCCTCAAGCCAATTCCATCGTTCAGTCATTAGTGGTGTTCCATAGGGATTGGTGCTGGACCATTATCATTCACCATTTTCATAAAGGAATTGGACTTGGGAATCTGATGTGCAATGCCAAATTTGAAGGTTACAGCAAACTGGGAGGTATAGTTAATACTGAGGAGGACTGTGACAATGTACAAGTCGACATTAACAAATCTGCATGTAAATGGCAACTGAATTTCAATGTGGATAAGCATGAGGTGGGGTATTTTGGCAGGAGAAGAAAGGAGAGGCTACCTACTCATTGGAAAATAAGGGTCTAAATGTGGTAGAAGTGCAGTTTTGCTGGACGTGTTGCAGAAACCCCATTTATCTGTGTAAGCAGAGTTTCTGTTGCACTTCAGGTGTAGCTAAGGCAGAACAGGTGCATCTCCAAGGAAATTGAGATCCAGGTCATTAACACATTGTTATTTGGGGGATCTTTCTGTCATTCTCAAAAGGAGCTGTGATGAAATAAGCAATGAATTGAAGGAATTATGGAAATAAAAAGTCAACTGTTGAACATGAACTGCTGACAACGTAAGTACTAGGTGGCGCAGTACTGGCACATGCGCAAATGTAGCCTAATCGACTGACACGTCACTGTCTGCGACGTCTCAGGCAGCTGCCAATAATAAAAATGGCGCTGCTCAATTTGCCACAAAAAGCGAATTAAACCCAAACCCCTCAATGGCTGTGAGCGCTGCCTCCATACCACCCCCAGCAGCACACCGTTCCCTCCTGCCATCCCGCTTCTGCTCACCGCTCACTCCTCACCTCGCCACTGCTTCCCCCCCAGACACTCGCTCCCCACCTTGCACTTCCCTGCCTCAGCCACTCGCTTCCCGTCTCCCCGCTTGCCCCCCACGCCCCAGCCTCGCCGCTCCCCCCGTCCCGGTGGCTTGCTCTTCGCGTCGTCTCTCGGCTGCTTGCTCCACACTTGGCAGCTTGTTCCCCACCGCTTCTCCAGGTGGCACAGCAGGGAATGATCAGCTGAGGCAGGGAAGCGGACATCGAACGACTGAAGCTGACAGACGAAGAGCGATTGGCTGAGGGGAGGAAGTGGCCGGGAGGTTACGGGGTGAGGGAAGCAGTGAGGCCAGGAGGGAGCGGCTGCCCAGGAGGAGCAATGAGGCCAGGAGAGAGCAGCCGGGGAAGGAGTTGGGGGGCGAGTGGGGGGAGAAGCGGCGACGCTGGTGGGAAGCGAACGGCCGAAGCAGGGTACTGTTGGGGGAGAATGGAGACGGCGATTGCAACCATTGAGGGAGAGGCAACACTCTGACGTCATTATGTCCGGCACCATTGCTTGGTGACGTCAGTGCGCGCATGTGCAGATTCATATTGGCAAGCTGAAAAATATTCCGATGCACTGATGACATCAGCAATCACTCTGCACACGCTCTGCGTTGTCAGGAAACACTCCATAAATGGAACCATAAGAACATGGCCACTTGTATCACAGACAAAATGGAGTAACGGTCATGTGACCACTGTACTGGAAACACACACCTCCATCTATTGAGGATTGAAACCCATTAACATCGTCTTAAATCGCTCTGGGGAGAATCCACTGAAATTGAAAGGAGCACCATTGCATATTTACAACTCCTATCTACATGAATGAACTAACAAAAGGTTCTGGAGACAGAGTGGCTCTCAAAAACAAAATGAATAGGTGTAAAGTAGCACCATTATAACAGAATGGTCCCTATTCAGACATCAATAGATAGCCATGGTTTCCATAGCCTAGTCCATTGTGTGGTCACACCAGGGGAGAGGGCCATGTGTCACCTTACAGAAACTCAAATGTGATGGATCTTGACCTTAAAATTCAACCTTCTGGAGAGAGACAGACAGACAGACAGAGACATACAGACAGACAGAGACAGACAGAGACAGAGACAGATCAAGCCAAGACCACAGAAAGCCAGCTTCCAGCCAGGGGCTCTGAAAGAGATCCAGCTAAACAGAAAACCCCTGCTGAACAAAAACTGAAAAACCACTACAGCAGAGAAATTACAAAGTGATTTTGAGACTCTACATCTGTGAAGGTAAACCAAATTCACACCACTAACTTTGGGCTGATTTTTAACCACTAGAATTCTACAACACCTCAGCAACTTCTAGACTGCAAATATCCAGGCTTGCACCTTTAAAAAAGACTTTCCTCCCAAGAAGATTCAATAATATTCTACAAACCACAAACTCTTACATCACCTTGGACTTTAAATTGCATCCTACCCTTTCCATTTCAGGAGTTGTTTAAAAATAAATAGTTATCTTCCTTTTTTTAAAAACCTACAAGAAAACCTGTCATTTGTCTGTTTATTTGACCCTAAAAACACTCAGGGACTAATGCACCATTTTAACAAAGCACGATTATGGTCAGTTGAGAGGTGAAAAGTGGAAGCCACTCACACCTCTTACCACCTGACCATAGCATTGCTGTATACTCGCATAAATTACAACAGTGACAAAAGTAATTCATTGGCTGTGAAGCATTTGGAACATGATGAGAATGTGAAAGGTGCTATAAAAATCCAAGTTCTGTCTTTCGTTGTCTCAACAGCAGTGAGCACCCATCACAGCAATGACACAGCCTACTGCTGATATCTAATGTCTTTCATTTTTAAGCATGATCAGCAGTTAATTTGAATAAAAAGACCCTTGATTAATATGGTTATTTTCTAATTAATCATACGAGAACAAGTAGAAAATTTAAATGAATGAATAACAAATGAGCCAGGCAGGTTACCAAAAGGAATTGAAGAATTACCCTGAACCTCAGATTGTGCATAAATGCATAATTTAGCTAAATGACTCCAGCATCCCAGATAATGCTGTGAATCACTGTAATTAGGGGCATTCATTCTGAATGTAATCAGAGATCAAGTCATGATTTCATTCCTAATCGATTGACAATCTGGATCAATGTCAATGTACCAAGCTGTGTTTTTGGCAAGAGTTTAGGTAGATTAATAAGGTAATGAATGAGTCATATTCTGATCAGAATTAAAGGAAATTATTTCGTTATTTTGGCATTTAATAGTTAATAAATTAGTGGACCAATATGCATGCTTGTTAACATATTCAACCATAGTTAGAAAATACACTTGTGCTGGTCAACTGAAGAAAAAAAACAAAAAGAGATTTCAAGGCAATATATCTATAGGATAATAAAAGCAAAATACTGCGGATGCTGGAAATCTGAAACAAAAACAAGAAATGCTGGATTCACTCAGCAGGTCTGGCAGCACCTGTGGAAAGAGAAGCAGAGTTAACGTTTCGGGTCAGTGACCCTTCTTCGGAACCCTAGGACTGAAAGGGGGCTTGGTTGATGATGCATAGTATGCAATATGTGTCTCTGTAAATAAAAGCTAGTAAGTGAATAAAGACAGGCTCCAGTATTTCATCTTTCACCAGCTGGCTATCTGAGTTTTTGACAGCAGTGGCTTCTAGGTGTGCAGGGTGCCTGCTTGAAACAGGCATTAGGCATCTGGTATATGCTAATTGGGGTCTTATTACTAGTTGTAGGACCCCTATGCAAAATTGGTCCTCAAATGGGTGGAGCTTAAACCACGCACGGCTTGTCCAGTTCTTCTAGGACTTCAGCGGCCTAACTATCATTCTCTAATGGAACTGTTGGAGGTTGCACACAAGAAAAAGAGAAAATTATGTTTTCCCAGTATCAGGAAAGCTTCTTCTGACTATAAAAATACTGCAGGCTCACTGACGACACAGGCCTGCCTCTCTCCGGTTTGCTTCTCCCACCCAGGACTATCTGCGGATAGCAGATTTAGGACTGAATTAAGAAGGAACTTCTTCACCCAGTGGGTTGTTAATCTATGGAATTCCTTGCCCAGTGAAGTAGTTTACACTTCAGTAAACGTTTTTAAAGCTAAGGTAGATATCTTTTTGAACAATAAAGGAATTAAGGGATACGGTGAGAGTGCGGGTAAGTAGATCTGAGTCCACGAAAAGATCAGCCACGATCTTATTGAATGGCGGAGCAGGCTCGAGGGGCCGGACGGCCTACTCCTGCTCCTAGTTCTTATGATCTTATGATCTTATGATCAGTAGATCAGGTGTCCCTATGCAGATGGTCAGTATGATTATCCATTTTGTGCCAAAAAGGAGACTGATCTGAATTTTCCCCCCATACCATAACCTGCCTTTCCTCTTTACAGGTGCCAAGTGACATACAGTATATTTCCAGCATTTTCTGTGTTTATTTTAGATTTTCATCATTTGCAGTTTTTCTTTTTTATTTGCAGTCAAAAGAAAAGGAAACACAGGACTATCTGCGTGCCAAACTGCATAAGCAGCATGCGATAGACAGAGCTAAGCGATCCCATAACCAACAGATCAGACCTAAGCTCTGCAGTCCTGCCACATCCAGTCGTGAATGGTGGTGGACAATTAAACAACTAACTGGAGGAGGTGGTTCCACAAATATCCCCATCCTCAATGATGGGGGAGCCCAGCACATCAGTGCGAAAGATAAGACTGAAGCATTTGCAACAATCTTCAGCCAGAAGTGCCGAGTTGATGATCCATCTCAGCCTCCTCCTGAAGTCCCCAGCATCACGGATGCCAAACTTCAGCCAATTCGATTCACTCCGCGTGATATCAAAAAATGACTTGAGGGCACTGGATACTGCAAAGACTACGGGCCCTGACAATATTCCGCCAATAGTACTGAATTGGCCTTTATAGCCACTCCAGGCGCTGCTTCACAAACCACTGACCACCTCCAGGCGCGTATCCATTGTCTCTCGAGATAAGGAGGCCCAAAAGAAGTACTGAAGGCCTGTGCTCCAGAACTTGCCACGCCCCTAGCCAAGCTGTTCCAGTACAGCTACAACACTAGCATCTATCCTGCAATGTGGAAAATTGCCCAGGTATGTCCTGTTCACAAAGAGCAGGACAAGTCCAACCCGGCCAATTACCGCCCATTAGCCTATTCTCAATCATCAGTAAAGTGATGGAAGGTGTCATCAACAGTGCCATCAAGTGGCACTTGCTTAGCATTAACCTGCTCAGTGATGCTCAGTTTGGGTTCCATCAGGGCCACTCCGCTCCTGAACACATTACAGTCTTGGTTCAAACATGGACAAAAGAGCTGAAATCCAGAGGTGAAGTGAGAGAGTCTGCCCTTGACATCAAGGAAACATTTGACCAAGTATGGCATCAAAGAGCCATAGCAAAATTGGAGTCAATGGGAATCGGGGGAGAACACTCCATTGGTTGGAGTCATACTTAGCGCAAAGGAAGATGGCTGTGGTTGTTGGAGGTCAATCATCTGAGCTCCAGGACATCACTGCAGGAGTTCCTCAGGGTACTGTCCTAGGTCCAACCATCTTCAGCTGCTTCATCAATGACCTTCCTTCAATCATAAGGTCAGAAGTGGGGATGTTTGCTGATGATTGCACAATGTTCAGCACCATTCGTGACTCCTCAGATAGTGAAGCAGTCCGTGTAGAAATGCAGCAAGACTTGGACAATATCCAGGCTTGGGCTGTTAATTTGCAAGTAACATTCGCTCCACACAAGTGCCAGGCAATGACCATCTCCAACAAGAGAGAATCTAACCATCTCCCCTTGACATTCAATGGCATTACCATCGCTGAATCCCCCACTATCAACATCCTAGGGGCTACCATTGACCAGAAACTGATTGGTTCTTTTTATGATCATGGCATGTAAACAGTCAGATGCTTAATGAATTGGCAAGTATATCCACTTTAAAAAGAAATAAACCAGTTGTGGTCAAACAAGGAAAGGGAAAAGAGGGGAGCCCTTTGACCCCTCCTCACCTGATCGTAACACTCTGAACTGGAAAACGTCATCAACTTTGTTTCCAATTTGTATACTCTCTCACCTTCACATGGTCCATCTCTGACTCTTCCCTTCCTTGACTTCTCCGTCTCCATTTCTGGGGATAGGCAATCAACAAATATTCATTATAAACCCACGGCCTCCCACAGCTACCTCACCTACACTTCCTCATACCCTGCAAGGACCCTATTCCATTCTCCCAGTTTCTCCGCCTCTGTTGAATCTGTTTTGCTGTTGCAACCTTCCACACCAAGTTCCAGGCAATGATCATCTCCAACAAGAGAGAATCTAACCATCTCCCCTTGATATTCAATGGCATTACCATCACTGAATCCCCCACTATCAACATCCTGGGGGCTACCATTGACCAGAAACTGAACTGGAGTAGCCACATAAATACTGTGGCAACAAGAGCAGGTCAGAGGATAGGAATTCTGTGTTGAGTAACTCACCTCCTGACTCCCCAAAAGCTGTTCACCATCTACAAGGCACAAGTCAGGAGTGTGATGGAATACTCTCCACTTGCCTGGATGGGTGCAACTCCAACAACACTCAAGAAGCTCGACACCATCCAGGACAAAGCAGCCCACTTGATTGGCACCCAATCCACAAATATTCACTCCTTCTACCACCGACACACAGTGGCAGCAGTGTGTACCATCTACAAGATGCACTGCAGCAACACACCAAGGCTCCTTAGGCAGCACCTTCTACCACCTAGAAGGACAAGGGCAGCAATGCATGGGAACACCACCAGCTGCAAAATTCCCTCCAAGCCACACGCCATCGTGACTTGCAACGATATCGCCATTCCTTCATTTTCACTGGGTCAAAGTCCTGGAACTCCCTTCCTAACAGCACTGTGGGTGTACCTACCCCATATGGACTGTAGTGGTTCAAGAAAGCAGCTCACCACCACCTTCTCAAGGGCAATTAGGGATGAGCAATAAATGCTGGCTTAGCCAGTGACGCCGACATCCCAGGAACGAATGAAAGAAAACACCAGCACTTTTGTTTTATCTTTTCCCTCAACCTTGACCGTGTCTGACCCATTTCCCACATTTCTGTTCTCATCCCTTCCCCTCCCTCCCAGAACCAAGATAGGGTTTCCCTTGACCTCACCTTACACCCCACCGGCCTCCATATCCAACAGATCATCCTCTGCCATTTCCACCACCTCCAATGTGATGCCATCTTCTCCTACCTTCTTTCAGCATTCCATAGGGACGTTTCCCTCCCCAGCATCCTGGTCCACTTCTCAATGACCCCCAACACCCTGTCCTCTTCCCATAGTACCTTACGATGCAAGCACAGGAGATGCAACACCTACCCTTTCACCTCCTCTCTCCTTGCTGTCCAAGACCCAAACACTCCTTCCAAGTGGAGCAGAGATTTACGTGTATTTCTTTCAATTTAGTATACTGTATTCGCTGCTCACAATGTGGTCTGCTCTACACTAGGGAGACCACCTGCAGTTTGGGTGACCACTTTGCGAACCACCTCCGTTCATTCCGCAAGCATGACCCTAAGCTTCTGGAGGCCTGCAATTTTAATTTTCCACCTTGCTCTCATGTTGACCTCTCTGTCCTGAGCCTCCTGCAATGTTCAAATGAAGCTCAATGCAAGCTCGAGGAATAGCACCTAAGCTTTTCATTAGGCACTTTACGCTCTTCTGGACTCAACACGTTTCAGTCTTCAGACAACACGATTTGGCCGTGTTGTAGATCGCGAGGAGGATCAGGAAGATGTCAATGGACTGGTCAGGAGGGCAGAAAAGTGGCAAATGGAATTCAACTTGGAGAAGTATGAGGAGGTCAAACAAGGCAAAGGAATGCATAATTAATGGGAGAATACTGAGAGGTGTAGAGGAAATGGGGGACCTTGGAGTGAATGTCCACAGATCCCTGCAGGACAGGTTGATAAGATGGTTAAGAAGGCATATGGAATCCTTTCCTTTATTAGCCGAGGAAGAGAATATAAAAACAGGGAGGTTATGCTGGAACAGTATAAATCATTAGTTAGGCCACAACTTGAGTACTGTGTGCAGTTCTGGTCACCTCATTACAGGAAGGATGTAATTGCATTAGAGAGGGTACAGAAGAGATTTACGAGGATGTTGCCAGGACTGGAAAAATGCAGCTATGAGGAAAGATTGAATAGGCTGGGGTTGTTCTCCTTGGAACAGAGGTGTTTTAGGGGAGATGTACAAAATTGTGAGGGCCTGGATAGTGTGGGTGGGAAGGGCCTATTTATCTTAGCAGAGAGTTCAGTGACTAGGAGACATAGATTTAAAGTGATTGGTAGAAAGATTAGTGGGGAGATGAGGAAAAGATTTTTCATCCAGAGGGTGGTAGGGGTCTGGCACTCACTGCCTGAAAGAGTAGTAGAGGCGGAAACCCTCAACTCATTTAAAAGGTGTCTGGGTATGCATCTCAAATGCCGTAACTTGCAGGGCTACAGACCAAATGCTGGAGGGTAGGATTAGGCTGGGTGGCGTATTTTTCGGCCGGCACAGACACGATGGGCCAAGTGGCCTTATGAACCGTAAACTTTCTATGATTCATCTTTATTTTTATATTTTGCTTTCGGACGGCAGCTGTGCATTATTCTGCCATTCACACATCCTCTGGATGCATCTCTTTTCTCCTTACTTGACCCATTACCACTGCCTTTGGATCTGGATATGCATCTCAAGTGGCAACTCCTTTGGCATTTAATGGCTCCCATCTTCTGCCCTATCACAGACCTTCCCTTTTATTCTTTTCCACCCACTCCCATTTGACCTACTTAAAATCTATTACATTTTAGTAAAGCATATGGGATCTTGGGCTCCATAAACAGAGTCATTGAGTACAAAAGCAGGGAAGTTATGCTGAATTTTTAAAAAGCTCTGGTTACAGCATCCAGTTCTGGTCACCACACTTTAGAAAGGATGTGAAGGTCCTTGAGAGGGTGCAGAGGAGATTTATCAGAATGGTTCCAGGGATGGAGAATTTTAGTTACAAGGTTAGGTTGGAAAAGTTGGGGTTGTTCTCCTTAGGACAAAGATTGAGGGGAGATTTAATTGAAGTGTGTAAGATTATGACAGGCTTAGATAAATTAGACAAGGAAAAGCTGTTCGCACTAACTAGTATTACAAGGACTAAGGGACACAGATTGAAGGTTTTGGACAAGAGATGCAGGGGGAACAATGAGGAAGAGCTTTTTTACACAGTGGGTGGTAATGACCTGGAAATCGCTGCCCACAAAGGTGGTGGAAGTGGAGACAATTACTGACTTCAAGGGGAAGTTCCAAACCAAAGACCTCTACCAACTAGAAGGACAAGGGCAGCAGATGCATGGAAACACCACCACCTGCAAGATTCCCTCCAAGTCACACACCATCCTGACTTGGAACTATATCGCTGTTCCTTCATTGTCGCTGGGTCAAAATCCTGGGTGTACCTACCCCACATGGACTGCAGCGGTTCAAGAGGGCAGCTCACCACCACCTTCTCAAGCACAATTAGGGATGGGCAATGAATGCTGGCCTAGCCAGCGACGCCAACATCCCATGAATGAATAAAAATAAATTGAATGGCCACTTGAAGGAAGTAAACTTGAAGGGCTACGGGGATTGAGCAGGGGAGCAGGACTGACTGAGTAGCTCTGTAGAGAGTGCCATGGACTCAATGGGCCAAATGGCCTTCTTCTGTGCCATAAATGAATATGACTCTAACCTTTCCCAGTTCTGATGAAGGGTCATTGACCTGAAACATTCACTTTGTTTCGGCAAGACCTGCTGAGTTGTTTCCAGCAGTTCTACATTTATTTCAGATTTCCAGCATCTGCAGTATTTTGCTTTTGCATTTATATTGCTCTTTTCACAACTTTAGTTCAGTATTGATGTTCTGTCACTATACCGCACTACCATAATTATATTTACAGTGCACAATAAAGCCACTTGGTAGTAAACATCATTATCACGCTAGCATTTTCTCTTCATGGAGTTCTTTAAACCGATTTTGTATTCCTGTAAATTGAATGTAGGAATTCAAATGGATTCCTAGTTTTGAAATGCCAGAAGCAAAAGAAGGAATGAGTGAAAAGCTAATGGGGAAAATGTTATGAGTTTGCCATGAAACAGTAAAACATTAAAAAGATGAGTCAAATATCCAGGAGTTCAGTTGTTCATATTACATCCCCATGTACTCAATCTGCCAAAAATGTGTGCCACCAGATTTGGCAATCAATTACCCAAGTTGTCTGGTGGGGCATTTAGTAAAGGAAAATATAATGGGGTTGAATTTCTTTGGCAGTTTGAATAGCTGTTTGCTAAAACTGGTGGAATAGCCTCAGAAATCCAGGAACAACGCAAACACCGGTATATGAGAATACAAGCAGATTCTGGAAAGTGCCCTGGTCGTATAATAGCTGCTATTCATCCTGCAAAAAATGCCAATCTGAAGATTTGTCTGAACCATAAGTGTTCTTAATGGCAACGATAAGACTCCTGAGAAAATCTCAGTGTCATTTTCTGCCACAATGATGCAAAGTCAATTCTGGGAGCAACCGTCAGTGAACAAGGCACCAAGTAAAGCTTAAGAGGACAAGTGTTCAAGGACTGATTCACAAACCTTTTACGGCAAGAAATAGTTGGATGAATTTCTGTGGGGCAAGAGGGGATACTGAGGGAGGGAAGAGAGGAAAACGAGGCATCACCAGAACTTCACTGGAAGAGCTTGGAAAAACAGCCTACCTTTTCTTGAGTATTATGGCCCTCCTGCCTTGGGTGCTATGGCATTGGAAGGATGAATGAGAATGGACAGAGACTGCTTGAGTTGTGTACCTATCACAACCTCTGCATCACCAACTCGTTCTTTCATACTAAACCCTGTCACCAGGTTTCATGGAGGCACCCAAGATCACATCGTTGGCACCAGCTGGACCTCATCGTCACAAGGCGAGCCTCTTTAAACAGCGTTTAAATCACAAAAAGCTTCCACAGTGCGGACTGCGACACCGACCACTCCCTGGTTTGCAGCAAGGTTAGACTCAAACCAAAGAAGCTGCATCACTCCAAGCAGAAGGGCCACCCGCGCATCAACACTAACAGAATCTCTTATCCACAGCTGTTACATAAGTTTCTAAATTCACTTGAAAAAGCCCTTCAAAACACTCCTACAGGGGATGCAGAGTCCAAGTGGATCCACATCAGAGACACCATCTATGACTCAGCAATGACCAACTATGGCCAACGTGTGAAGCGGAATGCAGCCTGGTTTCAATCTTACTTTGAAGAGCTGGAACCTGTCATAGCCACTAAGCACATTGCACTGTTGAACTACAAGAAAGCCCCCAGTGAGTTAACATCCGTAGCACTTAAAGTAGCCAAACGCGCTGCACAAAGAATAGCCAGGCGCTGCGCAAATGACTACTGGCAACACCTATGCAGTCATATTCAATTGGCCTCTGACACCAGAAACATCAGAGGAATGTATGATGGCATTAAGAGAGCTTTTAGGCCAACCATCAGGAAGATCACCCCCCTCAAGTCTAAATCAGGGGACACAATCACTGACCAACACAAGCAAATGGAGCGCTGGGTGGAGCACTGCCTAGAACTGTACTCCAGGGAAAATGTTGTCACTGAGACCGCCCTCAATGCAGCCCAGTCTCTGCCAGTCATGGATGAGCTGGACGAACAGCCAACAAAATCGGAACTCAGTGATGCCATTGATTCTCTAGCCAGTGCAAAAGCCCCTGGAAAGGACGGCATTACCCCTGAAATAATCAAGAGTTCCAAGCCTGCTATACTCTCAGCACTCCATGAACTGCTTTGCCTGTGCTGGGACGAGGGAGCAGAACCACAGGACATGCGCGATGCCAATATCATCACCTTCTATAAGAACAAGGGTGACCGCGGTGACTGCAACAACTACCGTGGAATCTCCCTGCTCAGCATAGTGGGGAAAGTCTTCGCTCTAGTCGTTTTAAACAGACTCCAGAAACTGGCTGAGCGTGTCTACCCTGAGGCACAGTGTGGCTTTCGAGCAGAGAGATCCACCATTGACATGCTGTTCTCCCTTCACCAGCTATAGGAGAAATGCCGAGAACAACAGATGCCCCTCTACGTTGCTTTCATTGATCTCACCAAAGCCTTTGACCTCGTCAGCAGACGTGGTCTCTTCAGACTACTAGTAAAAATCTGATGTCCACCAAAGCTACTAAGTATCATCACCTCATTCCATGATAAAAGGAAAGGCACAATTCAGCAGAGCGGCACCTTTTCAGACCCCTTTGCTATCCTGAGTGGTGTGAAACAAAGCTGTGTTCTCGCACCTACGCTGTTTGGGATCGTCTTCTCCCTGCTGCTCTCACATGCATTCAAGTCTTCAGAAGAAGGAATTTTCCTCCACACAAGATCAGATGGTAGGTTGTTCAACCTTGCCCATCTAAGAGCGAAGACCAAAGTACGGAAGGTCCTTATCAGGGAACTCCTCTTTGCTGATGATGCTGCATTAACATCCCACACAGAAGAGTGCCTGCAGAGACTTAGCGAAAGGATTGCGGCTGCCTGCAACGAATTTGGCCTAACCATCTTCTTTGGCCTCCTTATCTCGAGAGACAATGGGTAAGCGCCTGGAGGTGGTCAGTGGTGTGTGGAGCAGCGCCTGGAGTGGCTATAAAGGCCAATTCTAGAGTGACAGACTCTTCCACAGGTGCTGCAAAAAAATGTGTTTGTCGAGGCTGTTACACAGTTGGCTCTCCCCTTGCACTTCTGCCTTTTTTCCTGCCAACTGCTAAGTCTCTTCGACTCGCAGCCTCTAACCATCAGCCTCAAGGAAACGAACATCATGGGACAGGACGCCAGAAATGCTCCGTCCATCAATACCAGCAATCACGCTCTGGAAGTGGTTCAAGAGTTCACCTACCTAGGCTCAATTATCACCAGTAACCTGTCTCTCGATGCAGAAATCAACAAGCGCATGGGAAAGGCATCCGCTGCTATGTCCAGACTGGACAAGAGAGTGTGGGAAAATGGTGCACTGACACAGAACACAAAAGTCCGAGTGTATCAAGCCTGTGTTCTCAGTACCTTGCTCTACCGCAGCGAGGCCTGGACAACGTATGTCAGCCAAGAGCGACGTCTCAACTCATTCCATCTTCGCTGCCTCCGGAGAATCCTTGGCATCAGGTGGCAGGACTGTATCACCAACGCAGAAGTCCTCGAGGTGGCCAACATCCCCAGCATATACACCGTACTGAGCCAGCGGCGCTTGAGATGGCTTGGCCATGTGAGCCACATGGAAGATGGCAGGATCCCCTAGGACACATTGTACAGCGAGCTCATCACTGCTATCAGACCCACCATGTCTCCGCGAACGAGACATGAAGCCCTGTGACATTGATCACAAGTCGTGGGAGTCAGTTACCAGTGATCGCCAGAGCTGGCGGACAGCCATAAAGGCAGGGCTAAAGAGTGGTGAGTCGAAGAGACTTAGCAGTTGGCAGGAAAAAAGACAGAAGCACAAGGGGAGAGCCAATTGTGTAACAGCCCCGACAACCAATTTTATCTGCAGCACCTGTGGAAGAGTCCGTCACTCTAGAATTGGCCTTTATAGCCACTCCAGGCGCTGCTTCACAAACCACTGACCGCCTCCAGGCGCTTACCCATTGCCTCTCAAGACAAGGAGGCCAAAGAAGATTTTCCCTCAGCACAAATATAATGCATTTGGCTTATAAGTGTTCCAGTTCTGTCGATCTTGTTTAACTTATATTGTATCATGTTTAATTGGGTTGAATGGTGCAGAAAAATGTTGAAAGTAGTGGTTTTGAATATTTAGTTCTTGGCTGCAGGCTGTCTCACCTTCGCCAAAGAAAATAACATTTAAAAGATTGGGGTCTTAGTCTGTTTAAATATCTTCATACCTCTCCATGCAACCATCAACCAACAAAGGTTACACCTATGAGTCATCTATACTTGTGGTGTCTCTCATTTTATTCTATTGTTGTGACACGTAAGGCACAATTAAGAAAGAAATGAAGCAACTGGTTGGTTTAGTATCAAATATCCAGCATATGTGCTATTAGTCTGAAAGGGATTATTATGTTGGCCATAGTAGTCTGCAGAAAATGGATAGACTGTTCCCATTTAAAATCCCAGCACATTATACATTAGAAATATTACATTTTCAGTCCATTGACTATCGATAGGCAGAAAATCTACCAATTTCATTCCCACGGATTTATCTTAAACAGAACTAGTGCCTGTCTCTTTAAACTATCCTATCTTAATCTGTCTGCTCAAATCAAAGGTGTCTCATAATGATCTAATTAATTATGCATGCCGATGTATCAAAGTTAGACTGTTGTACTTTCTCTGACCTTTGTGTCAGCTTGCTTTGATATGAAATGATTTATGACTTCCCTTGGTGCTGAAGGCATCTTTCCCCTGGCAGTACATTAATTGGAAAAGAACTGAGACTGAATACAGTGTTGAAAGATCAGCCAGAGTAAAACTCCCCTAAAGCTATGTACTTGCAAGCAGCATGACTTTTCACCCAACAGTCTACATTACATTTTATTACATGAAAGAGGTACACTGGGACATTGCGCCATCTTAAACTATCACATTTTATGTCACTTTAATTACATACTTGTCAATCCAAGAAAAGGGAAGGCCACTTCCAAATTGGGCAGAAGTTTCATTTCGGAGTTGGCCCATTCATTTTCCTTTCTTCAGGCCATGCAGATGATTTTGATAATCTCTCAGTTGATAATTAAATTTATTAATCAGACTTCATTATGCTATTTTAAAATAGGAACTGTGCTCGGTTAATTGTGTGTTGTGAACTTGACACCACTATGTGTCAATATTCTGCTGAACGAGCATCAAGTGACAATGCATTTTTCCAGCTGGGGTCCCCAGACCTTCAAGCTATGACAGAGCCCATAAGACAGTCAAAACCGACTGTAACATTAGACTTCTCTATCTTTTTGCCTTTGTTGACTTATTCAGACAATTTATTTCTATAATCCTATGTATTAAATAAACTTTCTGAAATGAAAGCACCTTTTTGCTTTGGGTAGCTGGCATTAGTCTTTAGGAAATTAGGAAAGGAGGTCCCTTGGCGTGTGTCAATGTTTGGAGGGGTCTCCAAGGACGTTCCAATGTTTGGAGGGTCTTCTGGAATGTCAATATTTGCAGGCGATCCTGAGTTTGAATGTGCAAGAGACCCTCAGGAACAGGGACAGCCCAGAAATTACAGAATCAGTTAAACAAAATACATGAGTGGGCTGAACAGTGACAGATGAAACTTAATGCAGGCAAGTGTAAAGTACTGCCCACAGGAGGGTAAATCAATAGAAATGAAAATCTGGCAGTTTCTATAATGGACAGCAGATCCCCAATGCAGCATTGACAATCTATCCCTCTGTTTCTCTCTTCTAACTAGGTTAGAATCCAATGTTCTGCCTGACACTAATTTCATACCCCTTAGCCTTCTCCAATAAAGAGGCCATGTGGCACCTAACTGAGAATAAATTGCTTCAACCTCTAAGGTGAGATTGACAGCCATTGACATCAAGGTAGTTTGTGACCATGTGTGGCATCAAGGAATCAAGCAAATGCGAATCAGGGGAAAGTTCTCTGCTGGTTGGATTCATACCCAGTAGAAAGGAAGTTTGTTGTGGCTGTTGGAGATCAATCATCTCAGCCCTAGGATATCACTGCAGGTGTTTCTCAGGGTAGTGACCCAGGTCCCAACAATCTTCAGCTGCTTCATCAATGATCTTCCCTCCAACATAAGGCCATGGGGATGTTTGCTGACAATTGCACAGTGTTCAGTACCATTCAAAACTTCAGATACTGAAGTAGTCTGTATCCACATGCAGCAAGACCTGGACAACATTCCAAGGGGAGGACCCACCATCCGTGGTTAAGTAAAAAAAGTTAAAGATAGTATCAAATTTAAAGAAAAAAGCATATAATTGTGCAAAGATGGGTGGCAGGTCAGAAGATTGGACAGAATATAAAAAACAGTAAAGAATGACTAAAAGGTTAAAAAGGGAAAAATTAGAGTATGAGAGACAGTTAGCTAGAAGTATAAAGACAGTTAAGAGTTTCTATAGATATTTTAAAAAGTTCACAAAGTAAGAATTGGTCTTACAGAAAGTGAGTCTGCGGAATTAATAATGGAATATAAGGAGATGGCAGACGAATTGAACAGCTTTTTGCATTAGTCTTCACTGATACAAGTAACATCCCGGAAATAGCTGTAAATCAGGAAATGGAAGCCAGGGAGGAACTCAAGAAAATTACAATCACCATGGAAGAGGTACTGAGCAAATTGTTGGAGCTGCGGGCTGACAAGTCTCTGGGTGCTGATGGACTTCATCCTAGGGTCTTAAAAGAAGTGGCTAGTGAGAAAGTTGATGCATTGGTTTTAATTTTCCAAAATTCACTAGAATCGGGGAAGGTTCCATTAGATTCGAAAATAGTGAATGTAACCCCTTTAATCAAAAAGGGAGGGAGACAGAAATCAGGAAACTGCAGGCCAGTTAGCTTAACACCTGTATTAGGGAAAATGTTAGAAGCTGTTATTAAAGACGTTATAGCAGGGCACTTAGAAAAAAAAATCAAGGTAATCTGTCAGAGTCAACATGGTTTTGTGAAAAATAAATAATTTTTAACCAATTTATTGGAGTTCTTTGAAGAAGTAACATGTGCTCTGGATAAAGGGAAACCGGTGGATGTACTGTACTTAGATTTCCAGAAGGCATTTGATAAAGTGCCACATCAAAGGTTATTGTGGAAAATAAAATCACCATGGAAGTGGTACTGAGCAAATTGTCTCCGGGTGCTGATGGATTTGTGGGCGGCACAATGGCGCAGTGGTTAACACCGCAGCCTCACAGCTCCAGGGATCCAGGTTCGATTCTGGGTATTGCCTGTGCGGAGTTTGCAAGTTCTCCCTGTGACCGCGTGGGTTTTCGGCGGGTGCTCCGGTTTCCTCCCACAGCCAAAGACTTGCAGGTTGATAGGTAAATTGGCCATTGTAAATTGCCCCTAGTATAGGTAGGTGGTAGGGAATGGGATTACTGTAGGGTTAGTATAAATGGGTGGTTGTTGGTCGGCACAGACTCGGTGGGCCGAAGGGCCTGTTTCAGTGCTGTATCTCTAAATAAATAAATAAATAAAAAATAAAAGCTCATGGTGTAGGGGGTAACACATTGGCATGGATAGAAGATCAGCTAGCTAACAGGAAACAAGAGAATAGGCATAAATAGGTCATTTTCTGGTTAGCAAAATATAATTAGTGGTGTGCCACAGGGATCAGTGCTGGGGCCTCAACTTGTTAGAATTTATATAAATTACTTGGTTGAAGGGATGGAAGGTATGGTTGCTAAATTTGCTGATGACACAAAGATAGGTAGGAAGGTAAGTTGTGAAGAGGGCATAAGGAGGCTTCAAAGGGATATGGATACGTTAAGTGAGTGAGAAAATATCTGGCAAATGGAGTATAATGGGAAAATGGAACGCACCAAGGCTCCTTAGCCAGCACCTTCCAAACTTGCAACCTCTACCAACTGGAAGGACAAGGGCAGCAAATGCATGGGAACACCACCACCTGCAAGTTCCCGTCCAAGTCACTCCCATCCTGACTTGGAACTATATTGCCGTTCCTTCACTGTCGCTGGGTCAAAATCCTGGAACTCCCTTCCTAACAGCACTGTGGGTGTACCTACCCCAAATGGACTGCAGTGGTTCAAGAAGGCAGCTCACCACCACCTTCTCAAGGGCAATTAGGGATGGGCAATAAATGCTGGCCTAGCCAGCGATGCCCACATCCCATGAATGAATAATAAAAAAAAATTGATCATTTTGGCAAGAAGAATAAAAAAGAAGCATATTATCCAAATGGTAAGAGATTGCAGAGCTCAGAGATGCAGAGGGATCTGAGTGTCCTTTTGCATGAAATGCAAAAGATTAGTATGCAGGTACAGCAAGTAATTAGAAAAGCTAATAGAATGTTACCATGTATTACGAGGGGAATTTAATACAAAAGTAGGGAGGTTATACTTCAGTTATACAGGGCATTGGTGAGACCACATGGAGTACCATGTACAATATTGGTCTCCTTATTTAACGAAGGATGTAAATGCGTTGGATGCAGTTAAGAGAAAGTTTACTAGACTAATACATGGAATGGGCAGATTGTCTTATGAGGAAAGGTTGGACAGGCTAGGCGTTTATCCGTTGGAATTGAGAAGAGTAAGAGGCAACTTGATTGAAACATAAAAGATCCTGAGAGGTCTTGACAGGGTGGATATGGAAAGGATACTTCCTCTTGTGGGAGAATCTAGTACCAGGGGCCACTGTTTAAAAATAAGGGGTCACCCATTTAAGACAGAGATGAGGAGAATTTGTTTCTCAGGGTCATGAGTCTTTGGAACTTCCTTCCACAAAAGGTGGTGGAAGCAGAGACTTTGAATATTTTTAAGGCAGAAGTAGATAGGTTCTTGATAAGGTGAAAGGTTATCGGGGTAGGCGGGAATGTGGAGTTGAGGTTACAATCAGATCAGCCATGATCTTGTTGAATGATGGAGCAGGCTTGAGGGGCCGAGTAGCCTACTCCTGCTCTGAATTTGTATGTTCATATGTACACTGACAGAAAAAGATAATAAATGCTATTGTCAAAATCAAAGGAATTAAGACATTTTGATCCAAGCCCATTATTCTATTTCCATTTTTGCTCTTCTTTTTTACGTCTTTAACCTTCATTTCTATCATGATTCCTCTTTTCACTTCTCCACTCAATTACTCTGCCCTCCCAATTTCCTACTCCAACTCTTCAGAACTTCCTGTCCTTTTTTCACCATCTGAGGCTTGAGTCCTTCTTAGATAAGCCCAGACGTCCCTCTGCCTCTCATGGCATCCTCCAAAGGGCTCTTCGAGGTATTCGGCACTGGCTCATAACAAACGGCAATCTCAGTTGTCCTGTCCCACTCTCATGTCAGCCTTCCCTGTTAAACTCCAGAAATCTTGTTATGGAAGGATAAGGCTGGAGCCTATATTTACTCAGTTTCACATTTATTGTGCAGAATAAAAGGATTACAAACAAGTAGCTCCTCACTCAAAACCCTTCACCATTCCCAGTGTGTCTCCTTTCAAGTGCTCAACTAAAACCCTAATTAACTCCCTTCATCTGCATATAATCACACAATTAACAGATTTCCTTCCTTCTTTTACAATACAACTTAGATTAACATGCTCAAAAAAATTTCAAAATAAATTCCATATTATGCACAAACTATTAACATGCTCAAAGAATATTTCAAAATAAATCAAAATTAAATTCCGTATTGGGCACAAAGATTTTACATTGTGAGACGCCCCTCATCCAGCCCCTCCAACAATCTCTTTGCACTCGTATTTCTCTTTGTGAAACAATCGGATAGCTGATGACTTGCATCTACCCATTTAAGTTTGGAGATTTACTTTCTCTCCAGCATTTGTTTCAATCCAGTCAATATGTAGTCCTTCCTCACTCACACTTTTTGTAGAGTGTACATTGTCCCACAAAGAACGATTATCCACATAACATTCAATGGGTATCCTATCTTCAGTATGTCCCTTGTTCAGAATTTCACCCAAAATATTTGACAAATAGAACTCCATATCCACTGTCTTCACGAGACTCAGTGTTTCCTCAGCTATCGTGCTTTTAACAACCCATTTTATTTTCTTAGCCTCCCAAGCTAAAGGACACAATTTCCCATTTTCACCCATCAGAAATATTATGAAGCCAGCTGCACTCGAATACCCATCAGCAAGATTAGTAGTGAAGCATCACTAAAAATGATTAGCTTCATGTTCTTTGGGTTACCCAAGGATGGGAACTTCAGTACACATTTCTCCAGATCTCGTTTTTTCAAAGCTTTATTTGCCCTTAAAACATTCTCAACTTTTGGAAGTTACATCATTGTGCTTACTTCCAATACATAAAAATTCCAACACATCAAAACTAACATCAGGCCTAGTCTGAGAGCCCAACCAGTTTAATTGATCCACTAAGCTTCACAATTGCTCAATCTCTGCTTTAGACAAACCATCTTTCTGTGATGACCTAACACGATTAATTGGAATGGGAGTAACACTCTCTAAAAGGATTGTTGATTCAAACTTATTCCGGACTTATTCTGCTTAATATCCAAACCAATATATTTAAAGGCCCCACAAGCTTCACTTAATCTTAATAACAAATTTCTCAAAATCCACAGTGCCACCCCATAAGAAATCATCAACGTGCAACATGACGATGCCTGAAAGTTTTCCTTTGTGATATCAATAAAACATGGCAGGATCTACCTTTAGTTGAACACAACCAATTTTCAACAAAACAGATCTCACCGAGAAATACCACACCCTGGAAGCATTATTAAGGCCATAGACGCATTTGTTCAGTTTCCAAAAATGTCCTTCTGTATCTGCTGCCTCATTAGGTGGTTTCAGATACACTTCTCTCTGAAAAGTATCGCCTTGCAGAAATGCGGCTTTTATGTCAATGGATCTACATTTCCATGAATGTGTGGCCAAAAGAGACAAAAAGATTTTCAAGATTACTTTTCCAGCTGTGGGAAAGTCCACCCTAACTGGGTGAGAGTATCACCCAGTCGCTCTCCAAAACCCCTCGCAACTAACCTCGCTTTAGCCTTATAAGTTCTCTGCAAATCCATCTATGTGACAAGACCAGCTGTCCCCTATCTGGTACGTCAGAATAAACTCCACACTCTCTCCAACTCTCAAATTCCTTATATTTTGCTTCTTTTATTAGTTTATCCTCAAGCTTACTGGCAGCCACTAAAACCTCATGGTCATGAGAACTTCTGCTTCTAATTCTATTCCAAGACTGCCCTCCAACCTTTGTTTCATTGTGGAATCTGTTCATACTACAGCCTCTATTAGCACTTTGATGTCTTTCGGAACTACTGTTAGAAGATCTCCCTCACGCGTTATCAAAGGCTCTTTCTCCAGTACATGATCGCTTCCTCACACAAGAGTCACTTCCAGACCCACTATTAGAACTTGCACTGTGCTTTCTTACCCTCCGCTCTTTCACCCCATCTGCCAGTCCATGGCTGTGGCTTCTTGAACATTTAACCAATATTTAAACTTGCCTGTAGATTTCCTGCATGCCCCACAATTGTTGCATCCCTCCATTTACCAGATCCCGCTGGAATATACGTCACCCAGGTACCTACTCAAGGCAATTGGCATTTGGATGTGATAGCTCTTACTATCATTACTATCCAACTCTTGATCTACCTGTGCCTCAGGATCTTCGTCACAAAATACACGAGTATTTGAGGTACAAGGTGCCACTTCTCCCTCTATCAGCTGCTCAGATTCTGAGATTTTGTAATCAAGCCCAATTAATCATGAAGAATGAACCATAACAGTTTGATTTCCATGCTTGATAACTATTGTTTTACCATCCTGACCGATTACCTTATCAGGGCCCTCCCATTCCCTACGGCCCTCTCTTTTATATTGGACCAAATCTCCTGAACTGAACTCCATTTCAGATGGCCTTATACGATGCCTCAGAGCTCTGCAAATTTTATCAGAGACCTCAGCCTTGATGAAAGCCCGTCTCCCTGCATGTAAAGCATTCAAATGTGTAGAAAAAATGGAACTACTTGTAATACCTTCTAGAGCAGGAGGACTGTTGCACAGGAAAGAAGGCAATTTAGGATTCTGCCCATAGACCAATTAATAGGGACTATATCCTCCAACCATCTGAAGCGAATTCTTCGCATGAACCGCCCATGCCAGCACAGTTGTCAACTTGCAGTTTGGCTGTTCAGCCAAGATTTGATGTAACATTTCATCAACCACTGCGTGGTTCCTTTCACAAAGCCCATTGCTGAAAGGACTTCCAGCTGCAGTATTCATAACCGTAATATTCATATTTTCACACATATCCCTGAACTCAACAATAGCAAATTCCCCTCCATTATCAGACAGCAACTTAGCTGGTGCCCCAAGCCTAGTCCCTATCCATAATTTTGTCTATAGTCAGCCTTTTGTCCTTACTTTTTAATACTGTAGAAAGACTAACTCTACTTGCGAGGTCTATAAAATGTAGAATGAAAATATTTCTGTCTTTGTCCCATACCTTTAAATCCATGGCAACTAACTTGGTAAAGTCACCTGCAAATGGAAGGCTGACAATAGGATGTGATGGTATCCTCCGATACTTTTTACAGATTTCACACTTTTCACTAATCCCTTCTATTTTCCTTGTATACTCTTCATCAATCACTGCCTCTCTACCTTGCTTTCCTACTTTAAATCTCACTTTTTTGACCAGCTTTTGGTCATCTGATCTAATATCTCCTTTTGTGGTTCAGTGTCATACTTTGTTTTATAATGCTCCTGTGAAATGCTTTGGAACATTTCATTATGTTAAAGGTGCTATATAAATACAAGTTTTTGTTGGTGGTGAAATCCACATCAGTTCCTCTTACGTAATCCTGTTAAGCCCCTCCTTCTCCTCAGGCAGTTACTGTCCATTTTATTTTAACCACAGCAGGTATCTCTGCATGAGGCTCAATGTGATTCCACACAATCTCAGTTCCTTTGAAAACAACCTGGAAATATTCCTCCTGTTACATTTGAAAATGAGGAATGATTCAAATAATAATGAAACACGTTTACACACTCAAATTGCATTTATTATCATAAGAAGTTCCTAAAGTGTTAAAACCTTTCAAATATAACTACGCCTGTATAGATTAGCATCCGATGCACCTGCCACTGTAGGTAAATAAACTGGATAACTAAATACCCTAAGAGAACACCAACATGCAGTCTGAATGGGTTGAGTTGGAAATATTTGTGTTATGTCTTCATGTGAAGAATGAGGACTAAGCTGTACTGTCTTTGTTTATTAAACTCCACATATCTTGGGTTATTTTCCCACAGTAGTCATTAGCCGAGGTATAGAATATAAGAACAGGGAGGTTATGCTGGAACTGTATAAATCATTAGTTAGGCCACAATATGAGTACTGTGTGCAGTTCTGGTCACTTCATCACAGAAAGGATGTAATTGCACCAGAGAGGGTACAGAGGAGATTTACGAGGCTGTTGCCTGGGCTGGAAAAATGCAGCTATGAGGAAAGATTGGATAGCCTGGGGTTGTTCTCCTTGAAACAGAGAAGGCTGAGGGGAGATTTGATTGAGATGTACAAAACTGTGAGGGGCTTGGATAGAGTGGAGGTGAAGGGTCTATTTACCTTAGCAGAGAGGTCAGTGACTAGCGGGTATAAATTTAAAGTGATTGGTAGAAAGATTAGACAGGAGATGAGGAAAGGTTTTTTCACCCAGAGGGTGGTGGAGATCTGGAACTCACTGCCTGAAAGGATAGTAGAGGCAGAAACCCTCAACTTATTTAAAAGGTGCCTGGATATGAACCTCAAGTGCCCTAAGCTGCAGGGCTACAGACCAAGTGCTTGTAGGTGGGATAAGGCTAAGTGACTCATTTTTCAGCCGACGCAGACACGATGGACCAAGTGGCCTCTTTCTGTGCCGTAAACTTTCCATGATCCAAGATTCTATGAGTAGTTCATGGAGGAAAGAGAAAAACTTGTTCACCACAAATCTGGAATAGGGCAAAGCTCTGTCAAGTTGCACAATTGTGCACTATATAAGTAAAATTAACTGTACATAGTAGAAATAAAATTAGTAGCACTTGTTGAAAGACAGTTGATTGCTTCAAGCAGTTGGCTGCCATCTTTCTTGGAACATAACTAACCCATACAATAGGAATCAGAGTTCAACTGAGTACACCTTGATTCCATTAGGATTAGGATTAGCTGATGGCAAAGAATGATGCAATGAACTAGCTAAGAATTGGCCATTGTTTTGACATAAAGGCTTTATTCCGTTAGACGCAGCATTATCTGATTGTCTTGGTTATGTGATCAGTTTAATGAAGTTCACCTGGTGCTCAGGTATTGGAATTCGTTGTCCCTTTCAGATATATGACCAACAAGGTAGAGGAGGCACCATAATGTCAGCCAGATGCAATTTAGACACCACCATATGTGGGAATTTCACAATATTAATACACCATTAGTCCAATAGTTAGATGATTGGGGCTGAAATCCCCATCTTTCCGAGCATGGGTGACTCATTCTGTGCTACCGACCAAAGACTGAGTTTTCAGGTGGAGCAGTCCTCTGTCAACAAAAATCAGGGGATATGTTGAAATTCCAGGCCATTTTTGTGCCTAATAAATTATAGTTCTCTTGGCTCCAATCCTTCTGCAGAATAAGGGCATAAGGTAGCATAGTGGTAATGTTACTGGGTTAATAACTCAGAGGCCAGGATTAATCTGCTGGAGACATAAGTTTAAGTCCCACCATAGCAGCTGGGGGAATTTAAAAATTAATGAATCTGGAAGAAAATGCTAGTCTTATTAATAATAAGAATCATGAAATTACTGGATTGTCATAAAAACCCATCTGGTTCACTAACGATCTATATGGAGGAAATCTGCTGTCCTTACCTGGTCTGGCTGACAGACCCATGGCAATGTGGTTGGCTCTTAACAGCCCTCTGAACTGGTTCTAGCAAGGCAGCTCCCCCCCAACTGCTTGAGGGCCTTTAGGGATGGGCAACAAATGGCCTTGCCAGCAATGCTGACACCTCAAGAATGAATACTTAAAAAAAATAAGCTCTCCAGAGAGCAAAAGGGTATTTGTGGCCACGGAACCTTAGTGGCATGACCGCCTATGGGGTGGCCAATTGAGTGACTTAATGGCCCAGTTAAGGACCATTTTCCGCCCCCATGGGCATTTTGCCCGCATTGGGAGGGCCCGCCGCTGGTGGCCTCCCAGTGGGTTCCTGGGGGTGGGGGTCCACCTTAAAGAGCATTCCACGGCCCACGGAGGGGCGCCCTGGCAACAATGGCTGCTCCTGTGCTCAAGGCGGCCCTGCTGTAACAACCCCACCCCAACCCACCTATCCCCCCACCCTGCAATCACCGGGCCTGCCTGCCTGGCCCCAGCTTCCCCAAAACAACTCACTTTTCTTCAAGGGCCCCTCTCCCTGGCGATGCAGCCTCAGTACTGGCCACCGCTAGTGGTTGTGCTGCTGAGCTGCTGTCCCTCTGATTGGGTATTAGAATTAGCATTAGAATACTATAGGTATGAGAAAGGCTGGCTGTACTTAAAGCTGATAAGTCAGCAGAACCGGAAGAGATGGTTCTGAGGCGTTATGACTGACCGATCTAGTCAAGGCCCCCAATCAAAATATACAATTCTGATTGTGGTGGGAGAAGCGCACTGTTAATTCAATCCCATCCCTCCACAGATTGCCTGTCATTTTAAACTTTCCAAATTAAAGAAAGACCCAGCCAAATTGTACCATCTATTAACCTCCGAATGAGGCTAACCAAACCAGGTGTCTTTAAATCAACAAATTAACTGTTTAATTAGAAAAACTAAATTCTTCAACACCACTAAGATATAAACAACATTTAAAATAGAAAAAATTAGAGTCCTTGCAGATTTACACTCCTGCCGGATTTGGAACAGTCCAAGGTTGTTCGAAGTCCTCACAGCCGTCCGATGGGGGAAAAAAGGTTCTTCAACAGTAGAACAGTCCGTAGTCAAAATAGTTGCTCCTTCTCCAGAGATGAATTTCAACAATTAACGAATTGCAAACACTTTTTAATGAATCAATTTGGCTTTAGAATCTTTTGAGGGATAAAAGATTGTCAGAGTCTAACTTCCCTTCCTTTAGTTTAAATTATCAGAGATCTCTGTTTTGGCTTGACTTTTTAGAATTTTGAGAGAGAATAATACATAAACAGACTAAATTCGCTTCCTTCAGTTTAAATGGTCTGAGAGTACTCCTTTCAGGTGCTAACACACAGCTGTCTGAATATTTCTCAGTGAGTTAGAACAGTCTGCTTCCACTATAAGCCATTTCAAAATTACATTGCAACAATGGGCCGAAGGCTGTGCTGTATGACTCTATAACTCTTGATCTCTGGTCCTGAATGGCTGTATCCCGGGCAATGAGAATGCTCTCTTTGAATCACAGTCCCCGAATGGCTGTATCCCGGGCAATGAGAATGCATTCTTTGACTAAGTTTTTAGAGCTTGCTGCCTTAAAGCAGTTCTGCTCCCTTTCCAGCCTTAAAGGCACACCACATTCTTTCAGAAAAAAAAAACTAAAGGATCATAACAGAGGATACTGGGGGAAGTAAGGGTGCAAATTGCAGAGGTACTGACCATAATCTTCCAATCTTACTTAGATACAGGGGTGGTGTCAGAGGTCTGAAGAATTGCAAATGTTACACTTTTGTTCAAAAAAGGCTGTAATGGATAAACCCAGCAAATACAAGCCAGTCTCAGTGGTGAGAAAGCTTTTAGAAATGGCAATCCAGTAAACATTAGCACTCACTTGGAGAAATGTGGATTAATTAATGAAAGCCAGCATGCATTTGATAAAGGCAAATCATGTTTAATTAATTTAATTGAGTTTTTTGATGAGGTAACAGAGAAGGTTGATGAGGGTATTACAGTTAAGGTAGTGTCCATGGACTTCCAAAAGGCATTTGATAAAGTGCCACATAACAGGTTTGTCAGCAAAGTTGAAGCCCATGGAATAAAAGGGACATTAGAAGCATGGATGCAAAGTTGACTGAGTGACAGGAAACAGAGAGTAGCGGTGAAAGGTTGCTTTTCAGACTGGAGGAAGGGAGATACAGGAGTTCCCCAGGAGTTGGTGTTGGGACCCCTGCTTTTCTTGGATGTACAGGACACAATTTCAAAATTTGCAGATGGCATAAAACTTTGAAGTATTGTGAACTGTGAGGAGGAAAGTGATAGACTTCAAGAGAACATAGACAGACTGGTGGTATGGGCAGACATGTTGCAGGTGAAATATAATGCAGAGAAGTGCAAAGTGATTCATTTTGGTAAGAAAAGCTTGCTGAGCTCTTTCAGAGAGCAGGCACAGATGCGACAGGCTGAATGGCCTCCTTCTGTGCTGTATGATTCTATGACATTGGGAATGATGGAAGAAGCCACTAAGTTAGTTAAGTACATCTAGTGATTTCCTGTCCTCAATCTCTCCGCAGAGTTGAATATGTCATCCTCCTCCACTGTTTCTTATCTATGGTTTATCTCCATGGTCCGGCTCCTGTTTAGTTCCAGATTGACCTGTCCCAATGCAGTAAGTGCATTTCCAGCAAAGGTTTCTCCTTCTACCCCTACACATTCACCTCAAGGCTTCTTTCTTGGCTGCCTTCATTTCCTCATTTAGATGTTGCTTTTTCCATCTTTCATAGCCATGGAATCAGTTTCTATAGCTATGCTCATGATACCCAGATCCACCTTATTGGCAGTGAATGGGTTAAATCAGTGTATGGTTTACTGTGAGGAGAACATAGAGTCATAGAGTGATACAGCACTGAAACAGGCCCTTTGGCCCACCGAGTCTGTGCCGACCAACAACCACCCATTTATACTAATTCTACATTAATCCCATATTCCCTACCACATCCCCACCATTCTCCGACCACCCACCTACACTAGGGGCAATTTACAATGGCCAATTTACCTACCAACCTGCAAGTCTTTGGCTGTGGGAGGAAACCGGAGCACCCGGCGGAAACCCACGCGGTCACAGGGAGAACTTGCAAACTTCGCACAGGCAGTACCCAGAACTGAACCCGGGTCACTGGAGCCGTGAGGCTGCGGTGCTAACCACCGCACCACTGTGCCCCGCCCCCAAAAAAGTACTGGATGGAAAAGTTTTTTTTATTCATTCACGGGATGTGGGCGTCACTAGCCAGGCCAGCATTTATTGCCCATCCCTAATTGCCCTTGAGAAGGTGGTGGTGAGCTGCCTTCTTGAACCACTGCAGTCCATGTGGGGTAGGTACACCCACAGTGCTGTTAGGAAGTGAGTTCCAGGATATTGACCCAGCGACAGTGAAGGAACGGCGATATAGTTCCAAGTCAGGATGGTGTGTGACTTGGAGGGGAACTTGCAGATGGTGGTGTTCCCATGCATTTGCTGCCCTTGTCCTTCTAGTTGGTAGAGGTCGCAGGTTTGGAAGGTGCTGTCTAAGGAGCCTTGGTGTATTGCTGCAGTTCATCTTGTAGATGGTACACACTGTTGCCACTGTGCGTCAGTAGTGGAGGGAGTGAATGTTTGTAGATGGGGTGCCAATCAAGCGGGCTGCTTTGTCCTGGATGGTGTCGAGCTTCTTGAGTGTTGTTGGAGCTGCACCCATCCAGGCAAGTGGAGAGTATTCCATCACACTCCTGACTTGTGCCTTGTAGATTGTGGACAGGCTTTGGGGAGTCAGGAGGTGAGTTCCTCGCCTCAGGATTCCTAGCCTCTGACCTGCTCTTGTAGCCACGGTATTTATATGGCTACGCCAGTTCAGTTTTCGGTCAATGGTAGCCCCTAGGATGTTGATGGTGGGGGATTCAGCGATGGTAATGCCGTTGAATGTCAAGGGGAGATGAATGCTGCTAGCCAATAGTGTCTAGAAACCGTTAACTCTCATTTATAATGTGGATGAGAGCATACCAAGGGGTGGAGAAGTCAGAACAAACAGGAAATAGTTAAGTATGCAACGTACAGGAGACAACTTGTGAAGTATGTGAGATCCTGGCTACGGAACTGGATTAATCTGGGGTTCTCTGGAGGAAGGACCTTTAACGTTCATGAGAGGCCCTGGTGTGTCATGATGATAGACGCTAATGAGTATATCTTTGTTCCAGTTTAAGTGTGGAAACTCCACTAAGGGCTTTGGGTAATCTGTTCCCAAGGGCTTTGTGGCAACTCCCTGGAAACTCCTGAGAACGCTCCTATTTGAATATATAGATGTATTGCTTGCAGATGTTATGCTATGGTGCTAATAAAAGTATTTGCTTACTCCAGTGTTAGAGCCTTTTTTGGATGGAAGGAAGTTTAATATGCCACTCCACCTCTTTCCTCAACTCCACAGCTATTTCTGTGCTACCCAACTGTCTCATGTCAAGTTGTCAAGGAGCCAGAATTTCCTCCCATCAAACATTGGGAAGAAACAGTCATCATATTTTCCCCATGCCATAAACACTGTACTCTTGCTGCTTACTCCATCCCTCCACAATGACTCACCCAGGCTACACTAGATTATTGACAAATTTGCCTTCTTGCTTGATCCAGATTCAAACTCTCATATCCTGCATACCACCAAGATTCAATATCACAAAGCTAGTAGCATTTAATGTTTAGGTGAGCCTTATGCTTGGTCCAAAAGGCTAAAGGATGGGGTGAGGATTAATGAGCCTGCTGGTCTTTTTTCACCCTCTGTCCCATCACAGCGAGTTGTTATGATCTGGAATGCACTGCCTGAAAGGATGGTGGAAACAGATACACTAGTAACTTTCAAAAGGGAATCAGATAAATACTTGAAGGGCTACAGGGAGTGGGGGATTGGGACTCATTGGATAGCACTACCAAAGAGCCAGCTCAGGCAATATGGGCTGAATGGCCTCCTTCTCTGCTGTATCATCCTATAATCAGAGAAATCTCGAATCAATGCTATTGTCATCGCCAGACTAGATTTCTCCAACACTTGCCTCTCTGATCTCCCAAGTTTCATCCCTCATCAAGTCCAGCTCATTCAGTACTCCACCCCTCCCCTACATTGCATCTCATTCGATGTCCTGCTCGCCTATCACTCCAATTCTCACTGAAATACATTGGATCCCCAATCACTTATGTATTGTTTTCAAAATTCCTCCATTGTCTTGCCTACCAACCACTTTGACCTTCTTTATACCCTTAACAACCATCTCAAACCCTTCATTTCCTACAAATATGGCCTCCTGTGCATTTTCTGTTCCATTTCACCACTGGGATAACTCTTTCAGATGTCCTGACCCTACTCCGTGAAACTCCCTCCCTTGCGTGGGTTTCCTCCGGGTGCTCCGGTTTCCTCCCACATGCCAAAGACTTGCAGGTTGATAGGTTAATTGGCCATTATAAAATTGCCCCTAGTATAGGTAGGTCGTAGGGAATTAGAGGGACAGGTGGGGATGTAGTAGGAATCTGGGATTAGTGTAGGATTAGTATAAATGGGTGGTTGATGGTCGGCACAGACTCGGTGGGCCGAAGGGCCTGTTTCAGTGCTGTATCTCTAAACTAAACTAAACTAAACTAAACCCTTTGCTTTGCTTCCTTGCTACTCATCTTAAAATACATTCTCAAAACAATCCAATCATTGATGGGCTTCTTGGTCTTCACTTCCTTTTGTATATCTCTGGACTATAGATAATAGATGAGAATTGCTGTTCCATATGGAAGGAGTGTTTGGGACCCTGAATAGTTGTGTGGGAGGAAGTAATTGGATACATGTTGCGTCCCATGTGATTGCATGGGACAGTGTAGGGGAAATGATAGTTGGAAGTAGTTGTGGTGGAATATGAACTGGGAATCGTGGAGGGAAGTGGTCCCTTCAGAAGGTAGAGAAAATAAAATTTGCTTGCTGGTGGGATTGTGTTCTAAGTGCAGGAATGTCAGATGATGAACTGCCAAATGTAGAGGCTGGTGAGATGGATGGTGACAGCAAATGAAAAAAACATTGCATATCTATTTACTTAAGCTACAAAGGCAAGGCATCGTAACCACTTGTTTTCACACATCACAAATTTATACTAGTGCCAATCTGGACAAGCCAGCTTTTTTGAAGCTGTTGCCCAGTTTTTGCTAGTTTTCTAAGGTGGCACTTAGTTCTGTGTGTGTCAGGAACAGAATGAGAAGATTATCTGGGTTAGTGATCTTAATTCTCTTGATTTTTCAAGTCTTTGGATGCAGACCAGGGATTGTGTAGCCTGCAAATGACAGTTCCTCTTTCGAATGCAACATCCAGCAACCAGAGAGGCCTATGTTTTGTTTTCCAAAAAGACCTTGCTTACCAAATATGCAGGAATAATGGAGACGTATCCTGTGTACAATCATCTGCCCGTTTGCCTAGTACAGAATCAAAGAAATTGCTACAGGGGTAGCTCTAGTATGTCTTAACAGTGTTCTTAATTCCCACTCCAATCTCTCCTGAACATATTGGCTCCTTCATAGGATTCCACAGGCACAGGGCACCATCCATTCCTTCATTTTTACCTCCCTGGGTGTGATCAGTTAATTGAATCCAGACTGGAGATCGAAACAGGGATCACTTTGGCCTGTGGAGTTCACCTACTTACTGTGCAGATTTGGAGAGCCATCTGGGGTGTCCAAAATCCATTTACTAGAGATATAAATATGGTTTCCTCTGAATGAATTATAAAATGTAAGAAATTGTTTGCAACTACATTTATGCCCATTCACAAAATGAAGCTGTTTCTCCGTTTAATTTCGGCAGTTACCCAATAATTTAAATTTTCCAAATTTATATGGTCTTCTAACAATTTAATGTCCTAAAGTGTGGTCGATCCATTATAGTTGCTAGCAGTCTGAGGCATGCACACACTCACACTCACAATGATGGGCATGGGCATTATATGAATAAGCTCTTGCACGCTTCACTCCAAATGAATTTGAAAGGCAACATCAGATGTTGGAAATTCTGACTTTTTATTTACGGGTAAGTTCTCTTCCATGGAACCCTAAAGACATCCATTACAATATTAAGTCTGAACAATATTTCAATATTTTCCAAAAATTATCAATACTGTACACAGACAGTTACAATAATTTAGTTAAAAATGCTTTCTCCCTAGTTAATGCAAGAAACACCAATAATTAAAATACAGTACGATTAACCTCACAACTTCATTACAGTGGATTCTTCGTCTTTTTGTTCTTCATATTTATGAGTGATGTTGGGGTATAGTAGCTATATACATGCACTAAAGTGCTATGGACCCAATGGCATGCAAGTCAAGTATTGTACCATCATACATCTAACTTATTAAGACTGTCTGTATCTTTTCCCCTTTTCCTGCCTTTTGCTCTAGCAAAAAAAATTTAAAACTCTATTCGATATAGCTTCTTTTTCTTGTTCCTAAATGTATATGGTGCAGCTCGCTTGCGGTGAGTGCACTGTGGACTCTTTGTAACAATATAACTAATGCTTCAATCAATATGAAGCACTTTACAAAGTCTCACCAGCATCAAGAGTAGAATAAAATTAATGCTTTATAAAAGAATATTATTAGGACTATTTTACATGAAAAATAATACAGTGCAATGTAAAAGAAAGGCAGCCCAAATGACTTGAGAGACCACTCCAAGTCCTTCAACCTCTCAGGGTTCTGATTTCTCTTTCTTCTTCCCCTGTTTTATAGAGTGTACTTTTTACAGGCAAATACCTGGACACCATAACCACCATACTGAGGTGTGCAACACTCGATGGTAACACTGTGGAAACTACTGTAAGCAATGAATTACAAGACTTTGTTGATATAATAGTTACAAATTTTATTGTAGATAATACTTAACAATTTTTTGCATTCACTGGAAAAAGAATTCCCCCACTTGACTTGACCTTCAAGGATGACAGGGCAATCCAAGCTGTACTTACCACCACGGCCACTGTCACATCCACTGCTATTCAGTAGTCAGCCAACAGAAGGTGCAAATTTGACTGGACGGGACCAACCATGTGGGTTTACATCTTACCCCCTTCCCTACTGGTGGAACATGAGATCCTGTAGCTAACGGTCTGGCAAACTCATCTCAACTGCAGTTGCAGATCTGACTAACAAGCAGCGCTGTGAGTGTAAACCTGTGTCCTCCACCTTAATAAGGAGCTCAGTGCATAACCACTGGGCTACCAGCTGCCAGGAAAACTACACTGAATACACATCACTGATTAAAAATTTAACTTTGTCTCTTCCTGTAGGCAGCAGTGAAAAAAAAAAAGCTCACTGCACAGTCCAAATGGTGGAAGAATAGGAGGGGGCCCTTCATAGTCTATATTGTGTATATTTCAGAATTGCTTTGTATACTCTCCACAATGGCTAAATAAAAATAACAGAGACTCCTAAACAAATGTTCTGCAAGCAAAGAAATCTCCATCTTTACAGCCAACGGGTGCTGGCTGATCTCAATTCGGAGTATAGACTTATCCAGTTTTTTTATAGGTTTGGTACACAACAGTTACTTCTCCAGTCCTGATCTGTCAAATCCTTCAGAACTTGAACTACTGGCTAGGATTGGCCACTTTGTAGAGCTGCTGTGTCTGTGAATTACAGTGTTCTTTGTTATTCACACGTGGATCACGCAGACTTGTGCTCTGTGTCGTGGTCTGGCTCTGTTGCAGGTGGTTCACTGTTTCTGGGTTGTTCGGCACAAGCTAAATCCCCAGAGGACGAAGACCGGGAGGCAGAGGGGGAGCGTGAAGCCCATCGTGATGGTGGACGTCGGTTGGCTGGTCTGGCAGGGCGTGAGAAGCAGGGTTCTAGTGGTGGAGCTACTGAGGACCAAGGTAACTCCTTACAACCAGGAAATAGAAGAAAAAGGCAAGATTAGAACATTGCATTGGAAGGAAAACAATCAAAAGCCCTATCAATCGGGTCTATCATCAACACAAGTCATCTTTCATTATCTCTTTCACCTCAATGGATTCTCGCTGACATTTGGCAAAGAACACCATAGTTACCACTGGTCATTCCTCCTATTCTAGACTGTTCTCTACAGATATAAATGGATCCAGGTCAACAATTCCAGTTCATTAAACAAATAATTGAAAGATTGATGAAGGATTATGCTGGCACTGTGATAAGGAATATATTTCAAACTCATGGGACTGAATATCTGAGCTCAGCTAGGCTTGTTCAATAATAACTGCTCACTCGATCTCATTTATTGCAATCAGGACAATTCTTAAGCATTCCCAGTTTCCAATAATTGAATGCCTTTTTGAACTAGGGCTGAAGCCCACAGCAGTTATATATTCTCATGAAATGTGACAGCCATAATATTCAATTGCTCTTTATCCTGAAAGTTGACCGATGGAAAAATATCCTGGACAGAGGACTGTTGCATTTGATTAAAGTACCTGGGTAAGAATTCGTGTGAAGTATCATTTTACTGAACAGCAAGCAGTGAAGGGAGGGCTATATAACTAGCTTAGCACATATTAAAAAATCCTTTGCTGGAAAGTATGCATATACGAATGTCATGAACTGTATCCCAACATTCGCTATCCATGTGCTGAAGGCTGGCCATTTGGGAAATGAGACTATACCTCAGCCAGAGTCAGCCCTTTCAGGGTAAGAAAGAGACAAAGGCCAATACCAGTACATGGCAGGTGGGGACTCTTGGATTCTGAAAAATATCCTGCAGTTGACATTTTCTTTTTGAAATGGAGGGCATTCTCTTTGAAGCTCCTGAGCTCTGTTAAGTCCAGAAGCCCATTTTATCAGCACCCCATTCAACACTTTAAACATTCACTCCTTCCCCCGTTGACGCACAGTGGCAGCACTGTGTACCATCTACAAGATGCACTGCAGCAACTCACCAAGGCTTCTTAGACAGCACCTTCCAAACCCACGACCTCTACCAACTAAAAGGAAAAGGGCAGCAGGTGCATGGGAACACCACTACCTCTAAGTTCGCTTCCAAGTCACACACCATCCTGACTTGGAACTATATCACCATTCCTTCACTGTCGCTGGGTCAGAATCCTGGAACTCCCTTCCTAATAGCACTGTAGGTGTACCTACACCACATGGACTGCAGCGGTTCAACAGATGGCTCACCACCACCTTCTCAAGGGCAACTAGGGATGGGCAATAAATGCTGGCCTTGTCAGCGATGCCCACATCCCACGAACAAATTAAAAAAGGTGGTCATATGCACTTCATAGTAATATTCTACAGTCTATGTAGTGCAGCAGTAGGAAATATTTTAAGTCCTTCCAACTTAGGAGAGCCTCAGGGTACTACATGAACGAAAGTTCTGGGAAAGTTACACCCCTATCCATGGGCTATGTTGGTAAGGTCATAAGTGAAGTTTCTTTTCACAAGAATCATTACAGTGCAGAATGAGGCCATTCGACCCATCGTGTTTGCACTGGCTCTCTGAAAGAGCAATTCCCTCAGTTCCATTCCCCCGCCTTCTCCCCGTAACCCTGCACATTCGTCCTTTTCATATAACTGTCTAATTCCCTTCTGAATGCTTCAATTGAACCTGCCCCCACCACGTTCTCAGGTAGTGCATTCCAGACTTTAACCACTTGCTGCGTGAAAAAGTTTTTCTTCGTGTCACTTTTGCTTCTCTTACCAAATTCTTTAAATTTGTGCCCTCTCATTCTCGATCCTTTTGCGAGTGGGAACAGTTTCTCTCTATTTACTCTGTCCAGACCCCTCACGATTTTGAATACCTCTATCAAATCACCTCTCAGCCTTCTCCTCAAGGAAAACAATCCTAACTTCTCCAATCTATCTTCATAACTGAAATTCCTCATCCCTGGAACCAATCTTGTGAACCTTTTCTGTACTCTCTCCAAAGCCCTCACCTCTTTCCTAAAGTGCGGCACCCAGAACTGGACGCAATACTCCAGCTGAAGTTCAACATAACTTCCTTGCTCTTGTACTCTATGTCCCTATTAATAAAGCCCAGGATACTGTATGCTTTATTAACTGCTCTCTCAACCTGTCCTGCCATCTTCAATGACTTATACACATATACACCTAGGTCCCTCTGCTCCTGCATCCACTTTAGAATTCTACCCTTTATTTTATATTGTCTCTCCATGTTCCTCCTACCAAAATGAATCACTTCATATTTCTCTGCATTGAACTTCATCTGCCACCTGTCTGCCCATTCCACCAACTTGTCTATGTCCTTTTGAAGTTCTACACTATCCTCCTCACAGTTCACAATGCTTCCAAGTTTTGTATCATCTGCAAACTTTGAAATTGTGCCCTGTACACCAAGGTCAAGGTCATTAATATATATCAGGAAAAGCAAGGGTCCTAACACTGATCCCTGAGGAACTCTACTACAAAACTTCCTCCAGCCCAAAAAACATCCATGAACCACTACTCTTTGTTTCCTGTCACTCAGACAATTTTGTATCCATGTCCCTTCTTTTCCATTAGCTACAAGTTTGCTCATAAGTCTGTTGTGTGGCACTGTATCAAATGCCTTATGAAAGTCCATGTACACCACATCGACAGCATTGCCCTCATCAACCATCTCTGCTACCTCCTCAAAAAACTCCAGCAAGTCAGTTAAACATGACTTTCCCTTAAGAAATCCATGCTGGCTTTCCCTAATTAACTTGCATTTGTCCATGTGACTATTGATTTGTCCCGAATTATTTTTTCGAGACGTTTTCCCACCACCAAAGTTAAACTGACTGGCCTATAGTTGCTAAGCTTAGCTTTACACCCTTTTTTGAACAAGAGTGTAACATTTGCAATTCTCCAGTCCTCTGGCACTACCCCCGAGAATAAGGAAAAGTGAAAAATTATGGCCAATGCCTCTGCGATTTCCACCCTCACTTCCCTCAGTATCTTTGGATGCATCTCATCTGGTCCTGGTGCTTTATCCACTTTAAGTACAGGCTTCCTCTTTATCAGTTTTAAACCCCCCCAGTGTCTGACTTATCTCCTCTTTCAGCATTGTCTCGGTTGCATCTTCTTCCTTGGTAAAGACAGATGCAAAGTACTCATTCAATACCTCAGCTATGCCCTCTGCCTCCATGTGTAAATCCCCTTTCTGGTCCCTAATCGGTCCAACTCCTCCTTTTACCACTCTTCTACTATTTATATGCCTATAGAAAACTTTGGGATTTCCTTTAATGCTGGCTACCAGTCTCTTTTCATGCTCTCTCTTTGCTTCTCTTATTTGCTTTTTCACTTCCCCTCTGGACCTTCTATATTTAGCCTGGTTCTCAATAGTATTTTCTACCTGGCATCTATCATAAGCACACTTTTTCTTCTTTATCTTAGTTTCTACCTCTTTTGTCATTCAGGGAGCTCTGGATTTGTTTGCCCTACTTTTCCCCTTCAGGGGAACATACCTTGACTGTGCCCGAACTATCTCTTCGCTGAAAGTAGCCCATTGTTCATCTACCAGTTTCCCTGCCAGCTTTTGACTCTAATTTATTTGCCCCAGCTCCATTTAAGTTGCCTTCCCTCAGTTAATTATTCTTACCTTGGATTTTTCTTTGTCTTTTTCCATAGTCAGCCAAAACCTTATGATGTCATGATCACTATCCCCTAAATGCTCTCCTAATGATACTTGATCGACTTGGCCCACCTCATTCCCAAGAACCAGGTCCAGCAGTGCCTCCTTTCTCGTTGGATTAACAACATACTGTTGTAGAAAATTTTCCTGAACACACTCTAGGAATTCTTGCCCCTAGCTGCCCTTTACACTACAATTATCCTAGTCTCTGTTTGGATAATTAAAGTGCCCTATTATAACTACCCTATAGTTTTTGCACCTCTCTGTAATTTCCTTGCAAATTTGTTCCTCCACGTCCTTCCCACTAGCCTATAGACAACACCGAGCACCTTTTTTGCTCTTTGGTTCTGGCCAAATTGATTTTGTCCTCGAGCCCTCTGGGACATCCTTTTTCTCCAGCACTGCAATGCTCTCCCTAATCAACACCACCACCCCTCCCACTTTTGTCCCTTTTCTATCTTTCCTGAACACCCTGTATCCAGGAATATTGAAGACTCAGTCCTGCCCTTCTTTGAGCCAGGTCTCTGTTTATAGACACAACCTTTTATTTCCACATGGCAATCTGAGCCTGTACCTCACCAGTCTTATTAACCTCACTCCGTGCATTCACATACATGCACATTATAATAAAAGCAAAATACTGTGGATGTTGGAAATCTGAAATAAAAACAGAGAGTGCTGGAAAAACTCAGCAGGTCTGGCAGCATCTGTGGAGAGAGAAGCAGAGTTAACGTTTCAGGTCAGTGACCCTTCTTCAGGAGTTCTGAAGAAGGGTCACTGACCTGAAACGTTAACTTTGCTTCTCTTTCCACAGATGCTGCCAGAACTGCTGAGTTTTTCCAGCACTTTCTGTTTTTATTACATGCACATTAACCCTGGTTCAGACTTTACTACTTTCTCCCTTACTCTGACTCCACCTAATAACTTACTATTCCCTACTCTCATGCTATCTATCTCCCCCAGTGCACCTTGGTATTCCTCTCTGATACTTGCTCCTGGTTCTCACACCCCTGACAAATTACCAGTTTTGCTTCCCTCCAATCTGAGCTCCCTCTCAGGTTCCCATCCCCCTGACAATTTGTTTAAATCCTCCCCAACAGCACGAGCAAATCTCCCTGCGAGGATATTCGTCCCAGTCCAGCTAAGATGCAACCCATCCATCTTGTACAGGTCCCACTTGCCCCAGAACCGGTCCCAATATCTCAGAAATCTGATGCCCTCCCTCCTACACCAGTTCTCCAGCCATGTGTTGAATCGCTCAATTCTCCTATTCCTCTGCTCACTTGCATGTGGGACTGGGAGTAATCCTGAGATTACTGCTATTGAGGTCCTGCTTTTTAATCTCCTTCCTAGATCCCTAAAATCTGCTTTCAGGACCTCAGCCCCCTTCTTACCTATGTTATTGGTATCTAGTGTGGACCACGACCTCTGGCTGTTCACCCTCCCCCAGAAGAAAGTCCTGCAGCCACTCCGTGACATCCTTGACCCTGGCACCAGGGAGGCAACACACCATCCTGGAGTCACATTTACTGCCGCAGAAATGCCTGTCTGTTCCTCTAACTAACGAAACCCCTATCACTACTGCTTTTACGCTCTTCTTCCTCCCCTCCTGTGCAGCTGAGCCAATTGTGATGCCACAAACTTGGCTCTGACTGCACTCCTCTGAGGAACCATCACCCTCACCAGTATCTGAAATGGAAAACCAATTAGCGAGTGAGATCATATCAGAGGACTCCTTCACTACCTGCCTGGTCCTCTTAGACTGCCTGGGGGTCACCCATTCCCTATCTGCCTGCATGCTCCTCACTTGTGGTGTGACCACCTTCCTAAACGTACTATCCATGTAGTCCTCCACCTCGTGGATACACAACAGTGACTCCAGCTGCTGCTCAAGTTCCGAGACCCGGAGCTTAAGCTTCTGCAACTAGTGACACTTCCTGCAGATCTGCTTGTATAGGACCGATGGTGCATCCATGACTTCCCACATGCCACAGGCTGTACATTCCACTCGACAGAGCTGCCCTGTCATACCTTAACTTTACAGACTATTTATTCTAGGTAGAACAGCTTACCAGTTACTCAACAACCAGCTCTTTCCACTGCACCGAGTAAGAACCAAACACTGGAAAGTTAAAAAAAGTAGAAAAAAAAAGCAGAAAAATGGAGCACCTCCTCCCCACTTCACCAAACTCGCCACTCACCACACTCGAATCTCCACACTCAGCTTGCAATCTGCACACCAATTGCAATACATCTCAGTTGTACTATGTAAGTATTGAAAGATGGAAGTAATTTGGTATATTTAAATGAAAAGTTGAGAGGCATAATAGTGCAGCACACTAACAGGGTAGAAAGATGTGTAACTGCATCCATTCTTCCTCACAAGGTAGGTTCCTAACTCAGTTTGTCATCACAAGGAAGTGGAATCCAGGTAGTTCCCAAAAGCAAGGGGAGGGTGAGGGACTTATGTAGAACTACTTATCGAAGGTATCATCACCTTGCTCCTATTGGCTGGCCAGACAGTGCCATTTACTTTGATCTACTTTGTCCTCCAGGCCAGAGAAGGTGAATACGATGGGATGACTTCAGGAAGAGTAAAAAGGTTAAATACAATAAAGTTAAAAAAAAAAAGAGAAATACAGACTTAACCTGTTCCTTGTTGTTAATGTGAGGTTAGTGTACAAGATTGACAAAGACTTAACCACAGTTCATCCTTGTTATAGCAACTGAATACGTAAGGTTAAATGTGACCAACACTAAAGAGGCCCAGGGAATCTAACGACTGATAAGCTGCAAGATCAATATGGGGAGTTGAAAATAAGGCATAGGCTGTTTTCAAAGGTTGGAAAATTCTGAGATTCTGAAAATTTTAAAAAAGTGCCACTTACATCCTTGGTCAAATAATTGAAAAAATACAAAAGTGAAGATGCAGTTGACTTTAAATAGATGCAGCAGATTCAATTCTGATTAAAACTTACATATTAAAGTAAAAGAATGGGTCCCATCGTTCCAATTCAAATTGTATTGAAAAGTCTAATATCTGACTCTGTCTATAGGAAAATCAATTTTAAAATGCCAACATTTGCATGCAGTACCTGTTATGGTGCTGTGATAGGGCATTTCTATGTTAACATGCCATGTAACGCTCTGCTGAAAGTTGTGGGTCATCATGCAGTTGCAAACCCTGGCCTCTGGGTGGCTCTAAGACAGTATTTCAGTCACAGTGAACTCTTGACAAGTTTTATTTTAAAGTGAAATATTGGAATGAAGGTAATGGATGTAAGTAAAGGTTTTGGCATACTTTTTCCAACAGATCAACTTCCAGCTCACTTATTTTCTTCCCCAACCTTTGAAAATGAGCTGTGCCATATGTTAAATTCTCCATATTGATCTTACAGTTTAGCAGCCTGCAGCTTCTCCGGATCTGGGATAATGGCCCAAACTTTATGAACCCTATCTTCACCTTAGACAATTTATTCCACTTGCCCCCACACCATGCTGTGACCATATTCATTCTTCCCCTATTAGTGCAGCTCTTACATCCACTTGAAGTGACTGGGTTTGTGGTCATGGCCAACGTCACCTTTTCCAAGGAAACATCTTGAATATTTTACACGGAATTTACAGCATAGATTCTGTAGGCCCTGATGATGGATAACATCAAATTGGATGACTTGGGTCCTTTTCTCCCTCTTCATACTGCTTTAACTTTTTCCAGATGCTATCCACATTCCACCTCCGCGCCCTGCCAAGTTGCTACCCCCGTATCCTGCTCCGCTGTAATGAAAATTCAGTCAAGCAGGAGGATAGAAGACCTTAATCCAAACCTCCCTCGAGGTCTGAGGGAGTTAAGGGGGTCTGAACACAACCATCCCACTGCTGAGTGAAAATTTCAACCCTACCAGAGTAATTTACCAGAGTCCTCCCTTCCCCACTGAGATAGTCTTTGTGTCCCTCTCCTCCATTCCATTCTTCTCTCCATCATTCTCCCCCTATTCCCCATCTTCTCCTTCACTCCCTCTCACCTCCTCCCACATCCCACCGCCCTTTGCTCCTCTACTTACTGGGTTGTATTATCTCCCTAATTGACCTGAATACTGAATTTGGTCTTGTCTCCCCAGGGGCAATGCCAGGAGAGATCGACTTGTAAAGAAATAAAACCACTTCCCGTTTATTCCTTCTGTAATCTTGGCAGAAGCATAATAATTCTTCCTTGTAAATTCCCTAAGCCAAGCATAAAATAGTGCCAAATTGCCAGGCTTAAACCATTCAGGACACTAAATATACTGTCTGTTTTCACTGAAATCCAGCAAAATTCTGAACACTTTTGTGTCAAATTGAGGTTTTGATTCAGACCGAATTGCTGTATAAGCGATTAAGGAGCTATATTACTGAATTAATCAAGAGGTCCTGTCAGTGGGAAGAGTGTTATTTTACCAACATGCGCACCTACCTGTCCTTTAGATTACAAATCATTAGTGTACTGGCTAAAATCTCCCATGCAACCACACACAATAAAGACTGGAAACACACAGCAGGTCAGTTAGCATCTGTGGAGAGAACAGATAATTGTACACCTAAAACATTAACATAAGGTTCTCTCCACAGATGCTGATTGACTTGTTGAGTGTTTCCAGTCTTTATTGTTGTGGTTACATAGCTAGCACACGAATGTTTTGTAATCTATAGGACAAGTAGGTGGTCACATTTACTTCAGATTTCTAGCATTTACAGTGCTTTTCTTTTTCTACACAAAAAATGGTTTCCTGCAGGAGACTACACTATTGCCTGGAAATTCCTCTTGGTTTACTACTCAAGGTTTACTATTACTCTGGGCGTTTGAGGTGTGTAAAGAAAAGTATTTAACATATGACTTTACTGTTTTCAGGAGGTGTGTCTAAAAATGTGCTATTTAACACCTGACCAGCAGGCCAGCCAATGGAACAGAAGAAGCAATAATCGTGACACTACGATGAGAACTACAAATCAAAACCATTTAAACATCTGACATGTTAATGAGGCGAGCAGGGCAACTATTTACTCTGAGCAATGTTGCAGTGGAATGGAGCTCAGCGGAGAGTAGATTCCTTTTCTGGAGGAGGGACACGTTACATGAAGCCCATGTCCCCCTTGCCCACCCACCTCAGGACAAAGCAGCCCATTTTATTGGCACCCCAATCACCAACTTAAACATTCACTCCCTCCACCACCGACGCAAGATGCACTGCAGCAACTCGCCAAGACTTCTTCGACAGCACCTTCCAAACCCGCGACCTCTTCCAACTAGAAGGACAAGGGCAGCAGATGCATGGGAACACCACCACCTGCAAGTTCCCCTCCAAGTCACACACCATCCTGACTTGGAACTATATCACGATTCCTTCACTGTCGCTGGGTCAAAATCTTGGAACTCCCTTCCTAACTGCACTGTGGGTGTACCTACACCCCAAGGACTGCAGTGGTTCAAGAAGGCAGCTCACCACCACCTTCTCAAGGGCAATTAGGGATGGGCAATAAATGCTGAGCCAACAACACTCACATCCCATGAACAAATAAAATAAATAGTCAGCAAGGAAGGGAAGAAGTTGCAGATAGGGTGAATGCAGTGCTTGGGATCTGCAAGAGCTGGAGAAAGATCAGGAAAAGTACGTCAGACCTCAGTGAACCTGCTCAGCAAAATTTTCTGACACGGTAAGCACCTGCCCCAAGTACGCATACAAACAATTGTGAACAGATGAATCCTTTCATGCTTGATGATCCTAACAGTACGGTACCTGGGTGCGCGCTGCCAAAGTAGATCCAAGGCGAGGAATGCTTTGCTTGAATGGAGCACTAAAGATGTAAAGTTAGCAATCTATGCCCACCCCAATAGTTCTAAAAGGGACTTCACACAAATAGAATTCTTTCTCATCTAGTAGCTCACTGTATGGGCCTGAAACTGTGCTGTCGCACAACAAAATCATGATTCTATGTATTTCCAAAACCTCTGTTATATTCTTTTGCTTGCAGGACAAGTTGACATACAATTAATGGGATCAGACACATATTGGTCCCAAGCAACTTAGCACTGACTCCTTTTGAAGAGGCCACCCCAGAAATCACTGGCTGGAAAATCATCAAAGCAATGAGGATGGTAAAACTGGAAATTTCACCTGACCTTAGAGCTCAAACCATAATGTTCACATCATGCTATGTGGTTCGACTAAGTGACTGTCACACATTTATGCACTCAACTGCAGTAGGACCATACAATAGCAGAACTGAATTTTCCTCCATTAACCCACCCTAAATCCTGTGGAATGGTGGTGCAAATGATGGGAGAATGAGGCGGTGAGACCTAGCGTCTCCTCCCTGTTCCAACCATAATTTTCCACTCCCCATTGGGATTGGGGCTAACCAGCCCTTAACCCACCCATTGCATGTAAATGCCAGCAGGGTTGGGTAGAGCCTAGCCTGTTATTCCATTTTCCTCCTGCACAGCCCGCTTACAGCTGGTCCCATGATCACCTGGTAGAAGGTGGCAACAGGCCTGTGGCTGCAGTGTAGTTGCCCTAAGTTGCAGTACTGGAGGGAAAGGTCCTAGCAGATGCTTTCTCTCCCTTCAATTTGACCTTAGCTGTCAGTCTCTGCAAGGCCTGCAAGACTGCTTTACCTGTCAATTCAAGGCTCTTCTGCTCTTGTAGCATACTCACTGCAGAACCACCAGAGTTTTCTCAGAAAATGCTGTGGGACTCCTGCTGGGAGCCCACTGTCCAGGAGTGATGAACCTCCACCATGGAAGATAGATTGACAGCTCCCTTCTAGCACTGCCAAACTCCCTTGTTGTCTATTTTATAGCTGTTTTACTTTCCTCTGCCTTCCAAACAGGTTTACTCATTTTCTGCTAATATTAACATTTTGCAGGGGTCCCTGATAACGCGCTAACATTTGCTGGGGTCCTGATAATGTGTTAACATATGTGGTGGGGGAGGGTGGGGAGTAGTGTGGGGGATGGGGTAATATGGAGAAAAGTTTGTAAAATGCAGTTCTAAGGCTGGTGTTAAGTCATATTGTTGATGGTGCTCTTAACTACATTTAATGATGTCATATGATAAAATGGGAAAATTCTAATAGGTCAAGACTCTTCTCTCCCTCATCCTTTCACCAATACCAGAGTCTGTGCAGATGGAATGTTAAATATGCAACACACAACATGAGTGAGACAAAATGGATTTTAGAAGCAGAATAAAAGGGGGCAGAATATAATTCAGTCTATTAAGCTAGCCTCCAACTGGCTGAGCTCCTGGTACTTAAAATACATAAGTACCAAAATCATTAAAAACTGTAACGAGCTAAACACATTATAGAGTAGTTTGTTTTAATCACCTTCAACCTGATGCTGTTACATAATTTCCAGGTCAAGCAGATAGTAACTACATTAGAATGTTACTAGGTAAATTCTAGATTCACGTTAAACCAATCTAATGTGTACTGTGCTGGTTATGAGCCATAAGGATACCTTAATCATTCAACCACAAATCCTAAGATCAATTGCCAAGATAAAACCTCAGTCCTGACACCAGGAGCAACCAGAGTGTAGGACAAGATTTGCTGTCATATCTCAGTCATAGTTTGGTCAGGTATTGTGGTCACTGTTTACAAGCTTGATTCTGCAAGTAAAATGTCATTTGGTGGCCTAGGATGAATAGGTGTGGATAACGATACGCTGACTAGTGTCATGGTTAGACTTTCAGCATCGGAAAATCATGGGGACCAAAATATTACATGCTCCGTTACAGGTCACTTAATGGAGTCCAACCAATTTCAGTCAGTGCTAAGGCCCATAGATTGGTTGGGGTTGACAGTGCGGGGGAATGGGAGGCGATCAGGTTCAGGGTGAGGTCAGGCCGTCAGTGGCCCACTGTTGCTTTCTGCTGTCATGAGGCGCCTTCTGACACCACGAAAATTGATATTTCTGAAAGTTTGGGGCCGTTTTTTTTGAGTAGCTTCCAGCAGTCCCTTTAAGGGCTACTGGTTGTGTTTCTCAAGACCTGGAAATATTAGCTTACTAGTCATCCGACTAGTCTAAACAAATTTAGGCATCTAGGTGGAAATGAATGCATGATTCTCATTCAATATTGAAATGAAGCCTACAATCATTTTAAGTGATTGCCAACTAAACTCAAGACATTTGACACCATCCAGGACAAAGCAGTCTGACTAACACAACATCCAACCCTCTCCACCACTACCGTACAGTCACTGCAGTATGTACCATCTACAGAATGCACTGCAGCAACTCACCACAACTTCTTCGGCAGCACCACCCAAACCCACCACCTCCTTCACCTAGAAGGACAAAGGCAGCAGATGCATAGGAAATCTATCACCACCAAGTTCTCCTCCAAGACACATGCATCCTGACTTCAATATATAACTCCATTCAGTCATCATCACGGGGTTAAAATCCCAGATTTCCCTACCTAACAGTGTTATGGGAGCACGCTCACCACATGGATTGCAGAGTTTCCGGAAAACAGCCCACTACCACCTTCTCGAGGCAACTAGAGTTGGGCAAGAAATACTGGCCTTGCTAGTGATCCTGAGATTGAATATAAAACCAAACTTCACCCTACGAGCTCATCCTCCTCCTGTCGGCCTCATGTATTGGGGTTAGTTTTGATTTTGGGTGATAAGAGTGAAGCAGGTCATGTTGAGTCAGCTGCCAGTTATGTATCCCCCATGTGCCTGGAGCAGGTTGCAGTGGTGAAGTCAATGGAAATAAAAATGGGGATAGGTATAACGGCTGAAACGTCATCATTCGTTTTGTGCCCATCATCCAAAATAAAAATTACCCCCTACTGAAACCCAATCTAATCACATGTGCCTCTATCTTAACACTTTTCTCTTTTACTCCTTTCAATTTTGCAGGGTCCCATATTTTGAACTCTGGCTCTTCACCTTGACTGTTCAAATCAAAATAAAATTGCTCAACAGGGAGCATGTGGATACTGACCATGACTGATTGGTTCATATCTGTGAAAAATTGATATGTACCATAAAACCAGCACAAAATATAAATGGTAAAAAGTAAACCATAAAATGCTGGAAACACACTGCAGGTCATTCAGCTTGTGTAAAGATCGGAACAAAATACAAAAGCTTTTGTAATCACCAGCAGCTGACGACCTCCGGCAAGGTAAACAGTTCAGCAGAGTTTGCAGAGCAACTATTAACTGGTCTGATATAAGAACACAACATATGGGTAGAACTAACTCTCCAAATCTCCAAGCTGTCCCAAATTCACATTTTTCTGAAATAAATCTAAATTGATCTAGGTCAGGTCATTCTGGGTTCAGTGCTCTTTCTCAAACATGATCTGCTAAATAATTCACCAAAATCAATGGGCTAAACTGCAAATGAAAACTAGTGTTTAAGATCCTAAATTTGTCCATGAAATGGACCTTTATCAAATTGGCATTATTTCAATGTTGCCATTTAAAACTTAAATTTAGGAATAGAATAGAATAGGCTATGCTGGAGGTGCATCACACAATAACACTGATTTGAATACTTTCTCCAGCTGTGCTGTAAGCTGAGACACAGGAGCACTATTATTTAATACCAACTCCTTTCATTTTCAGTGCAATATGATATGGCGAACTTTGCTTTACAAACACTTGCCAATAAGATGCAAGGTGACACTGTTTTCGTACGAAAGATTCTCGATAAACTTCTTTTGCATGGAGGGATGAAGAATCATACATGATTTTTGTCATAATGTCTTATCACAAGTTATGGGACATCTACTGTCATGTGTTTGCAAGCAAATGAAATACGATTTTATGATGGTGAGAAAACTTATAAAGTTGAGAATTACAATCACAAAAATTAAAAAGATTTAGTATTTGTCACGAATGGATGTGAACTTCCTTGTAAATTATGTCGTGCATTTGAGTATTTATGTCAACTGCCATTTTATACAGAATGTTTGAAGTTTGTACTTCTGTGCCCTGATTGTCAAAATGGAGGAGAGGGGTCAGATCGGACAGACTTGAAAAAAGAGTCTAGCTTTAGGACCCAGGAGATCCCTATCCAACCTGTGTGGACTCGAAACTGTAACCGTTTGTGAGTACAGCCTGTCCTCCATTATACAGCTGCCGTGTGCTAGATACACATCTTGCTGCAAGAAGCCAAAGCTTCGCTTCACGCTGCATAGACTTCTGTCCAAGGCCTTTACAACAAGAAAAAAATTTAAAGAGAAGCCAACTATGACAAATCCAGCAAGTAAAATCAACAAGATAAGCTGCAAGTAACAACAGAAAAGTCTAATTTCTACAAATTTCCTCTCCATCTAAAATAAGGTGACTTCAGCAATTTAGCAGTCTCCATAATTACCTTTGAGAGTGCAATGAAAAAGAAATTTGCAAGAGAAGAGATATCTCCAACAGCTCCTCCTCTATTCGGCTTTTCTAATTGGTGATCTCCAACTTTTGGACTTTTTTTTGATATTCATGGACACTAGTTTTAACTGAAATCCATATGAGCTAGTAGTTAAGATAAGGTTCTATTTAATAAATATCCTTGCCTTTTTTATGCCTTTAACCTTTCCCTGAATGTTTGTAAGCGTGTGTGGCAAAGTTAAACCCCTTCCCGAGTTTAAGAGTGTGCTAATAAACCCTACTTCTTTGTTTTAACTTTAAAATCTGTGTTATTATTAGGGTTTAAGGGAGGGAAATAAATTCAATCACTATTCTAATTACAGACAGATGGTTGAAACAACAGGGAAATTTGATCAGAAGGAAAAAAATTAAATTAACTGCATAACATATTACATCTTAAATAATCATGATGTTTAGACACATTTGTTCTACACTTTTCTTGCAAAACAAAACAGCTGCAGTTTATCTATTGGAACAGATGGAAATGTGAAACCAATACTGTAAAATGGTATTATTTCTGCATGTTACTCTGCCTAAACTCTCAATAATATGCTATTCATTGAAGAAGAGCTCCCATTAAGGACTTGGCAGTGATATTGTAATATAGGAATTCATTATTATCATTATTTTCATTACTTACTCAGAGCTTCTGAATTGAGAAATGATATGTCCCTTTTTTTTCTCAACTAGCTTGTAAACAGGGCTGATAGATGCCACAGCAAATGAGTGGTCAAATATAACATAACATATCGCGAGAGACCTTTAAAACCACTTTTTTTAAAAACCAATTTTCAGCAATAAGTTCTTGGATTTTTGTGGGTTATTGGACTAGTAAAAGAATGATTGACTAATTTTTACCTTTCAAAAATGTCAATTCTTCTGCTCCATGTAGATCCCGTGTTGGACACGGGCCACACTGATGATGTCAACACGTACACACAATTTATCAAGCAAAATTTGATGCCGAGCCACATAGGAGAAATTGGTTAAAGAGATAGGTTTGCAGAGTGTCTTGAAAGAGTAAAGTGAGGTAGAGAGGCAGAGAGGCTTAAGGAATTCTGGAGTCTTCTGCCTCAACAGCTGAAGGCATGGCTGCCAATGGTGGAACAATTAAGATTAGGGATGCGTAAAACACCAGAACTGGAGGAGGACAGAGACCTGGAAGGTTGTAGGACTGGAAGAAGTTACAGAGATAGGGATGGGGGAGAGGCCACGGAGGGATTCGAAAACAAGGATGCAAAGTGAGATATGCCATATTGGGAGCCAATGTAGGTCAGTGAGTTTTTGCAGAGGAATGCAGGGTCCGGTAGTGCTTGATGTGGTCCAGCCAGATCTGGTGAACCACTTGTGCGCCATATATGTTCCAAGCCAATGGGAAGGCATTATTAGGAGGTATGACCAGGGTGGGAAGAGTAAGAGCTTTACTGGGCCAAGGGCAATGCATGGCATAAGAAGGACCAAAGGCTGGACAGTTCGGAGTTTGAAATTGTTATTGAAAATGATTGTGGGAAGAGTTCTTTTCCAGGGTGGACACAGAAGGAAGTATGTTGGAAGGTGGAAAGGTGATGTGAGTGGTGAGGGACAGAAGGTAGTGATTCGATATGGCCTTGTCTGTGACTGAGATGATAGGAACAGAATGGCCTTATGAGATGGCCAGTACAGTCAGTTTTATGATGTAGGCACACCGCAAGGCCCCACAAACAGCAATGAGAAAAATGTCCACTAGCCTATTTTAACAACCATGCCCTCACATTTACATTACCCTCCTGCTCCTACTTGTCTCTTAATTTAAAGAGCTGGATTTTAGAACCTGCTATGGAACTGGTAAGCAATGCTGTAATTTTAAAGCCAACAATTTAAAAATAATTTCAAAATCCTCAAGCCTGAACTGAATATTGCTATGAAGCTGCAGGTTGTAACCTCACAACATAAAATACACCTGCAGAAACTGGAAATCCTGGTTTCATGACCCTAAGCCACAATTTTGTCATAGCCCAAAGGACAATTTCCAATTTATCTATCGAGTTAAATCTCCTTGCAGTCTTTACTTTTCTCGTGAACAATTTCTGTACCTGTACGATTTGGCATAATCTGCAAACTTAAGACATTCTGCATTTAATACCACTATGGAAATAATTTATTACTACTAGTTTGTATATGCTAAATATTAATAATTAATATGCATTAACCCCTTGGCCACTGAGAAAAATTATTTTAAAAAATCAGTGAAATAAAAAGGACAGGCTCTAAATGTTGGGTAAGTGGAGGAAATTGAGATTGAAAAAAAGTCCATTCAGCCCACTTTGTCCGAAGTCCATGCAGGATTACTGTTTCAAAGACTTCCCTCCCACACACTTCCTTGATCCTCTGCTTTAGGGAGCACTAATTTCTTTTCCCAGACTTCAATTAAGAAAATTACAAAGTAATCTTTCTTGTCAGTCAAAATCGCTCCATGTTTCATAAAGGGAATATGCAATGATGCTTAAGGCGTTGATTTCGAATCATGAGAGAGGCCTGACCTTCATTAAAAAATAAAAACACTATCTTCCCTCTCACTGTCTGTGATGCTCTCTGTTTTTTGGTAATCGAGAAAACAGCAACTTGTGGATAAACAATAAAATGTGCTTCAAGGGGTGTAAGGAATCAAGCAAAGATGGAAATTTTAAGAGGGATGATCAAAGACTCGGTGAAAAAGGGGAGTTCTAAGGAGGTTCTCAAAGGAGGAGAGAGATATTCAGGGGTTTAGGGAGGGAGCTCCAGAGAGTGGGACCAAGGCGGTTGATGGTGGCAACACAGAGGCCATAGTAAGAGGAATGGAAGTTACTGGGGGGGGGGGGGGGGGCGGAGGGGAAGGTGTAGGGCAGCTGGAGAATATTACAGATGGAGGGCAGTAAAAAATTTAAACACCAGAATGAGAATTTTAAATTGGAGGCACTGTGAGATTGAGAACCAATGTAGGTCAGTGAGGACAAATGGGTGACTGGAATCGGTGTACAATGAGATATGGGTATTTTTTTTACCAACACATGCTTACTGTCGTTGAATTCCATCAGCCACTTTTTGCCCATTCCAACCTTCTATCAATGTGCTCCTGCAGCTTCCTATACCCTCCGAATTATTTACGATGCTTCTTGCTTTAACGTCTGCAAATTTGGACATCACTTCCTCCAGCCTATGTCCAAATCATTGATGTATACAGTAACAGAGAACAGATCCCTGTGGGAAACCACTACCCACTTCCAATCAGAGAAGCTGCCTTACTCTCTGTTTCCTCCCTTTTAACTGGTTTCTATTGCAATTCTCTATCCTTCCCCTAATCTCATTGCCTTAACTTTCTCCAGTAGTTTTCTGCGTGGAATTGAATTCAATTTGGCAACTTGCCATGGTGGGATTTGCTGTGAACCTCTGTGTTTCTAGTCCAGCACCATAATCACTAGGCAACCACATCACAGACCGCGCCTGAAAGCTCTGCAACACTAACAGCCACTGAACTTAACTTGACAGCATATTTTAAGTAGCAATAAACATAGAGGCAAAAAGAGAGAGCAAGAGATTGTACAAGGTCAATCGCCATTAAAATGAGATGCCTATAGGGTGTAGAATATTTTCCCATTTAATCTGCAGAACAGCTGGTGACAATGCAACTATTCAGTAAGTTCAGGTGATGGCCCCTTCCACCAGCTAAAAAGTCAGGCGTGTGCTGGGCTCTGCCGGGCCTGGAAGTCACGCTGCAGTTTTGCATGGCCCAGGCCCTTAATTGGCCTCAGTTGGGACTGCTGCCCCTCTGAGGCAGGAAGTCCCGCCTCCAAGAGCTGCCAGCCAATCAGACAGCCGGCAGCTGCTCAGCCGCCTCCAGGAGCAGTGGCTACAGCTGGGACTGCACCCAGCAAGAAGAGGATGATGGACGTCACCCTTCAAGAAGGTAAGTGGGGCTTGGACCTCGCCAGGGCCCAGCCGATTGTCCCTGGCGAGGTCCATGGGGGTTGGACGGTAAAGCGGTGGGGTGGGGGGGGGGGTAGTTTTAGCGGGGTGGCCCTTGCTGCTGGGAGTGGGAGGGTGGGGGAGGTCTCCATGAGGCACAGGGTGCCTGATCATGAGGCATACTGGGCAGCCTCCTCAGATACTGAAGTGCTCATCCACCACTGGTAAGATAATTGGCCACTTAATGGCCTCAATTGGTCTGGAGTAGGCATGCTGGTTATCCTCCTCCCCCCTCACTGGTAAAAGAGCAGCGGGGGCGGGTAGACAACGGGAACGGCTCATCCCCACCTCCCACTTGATTTTACGCCCCACTACCTCCCAGCCTGCTCCTGGGGGGCCTAAAATTCTGGCCAATGTATCCCCTACACCTCCATCCCTCACTAGGATGGTCTGAGGGCTCTCCGCTTCTTCCTTGAACAGAGGCCCAATCAGTCCTCATCCACCACTACCCTCCTCCTCCTGGCTGAACCTCTCCTTCAACTCCACTCACTTCCTTCAAATAAAAGGTCTTGCTATGGGTACCGGTACGGGTCCTAGTTATGCCTGTCTTTTTGTGGGGTATGTCAAACATTCCTTGTTCCAGTCTTATACAGGCCTCACCTCTTTTTTTGGTACATTGATGATTGTTTCCTGCTCTCACCCTGAACTAGAAAAATTCATCAACTTTGCTTTCAATTTCCATCCTTCTCTCGCCTTCACAAGATCCATCTCCGACTCTTCCCTTCTTTTCCTCAACTTCTCCGTCTCCATTCCTGGTGATAGGCTTCCTCTCACTTCCTCTCACCCTGCTTCCTGCGAGAGGAATCTATTCCTTTCTTCCAATTTCTTGTGTCTCCGTCGCATTTGTTCTGATAATGCTACCTTCCGTACCAGTGCTTCTATTACGCCTTCCTTTTTCCTGGGATTCCCCACCACCCTGGTCGACAGGGCCCTCCACCGTGTCCGTCCCATTTCCCACACTTCTGCTCTCAGCCCTTTCCCTTTCTCCCAGAACCACAATAAGGTTCCCCTTGTCCTCACCTTCCACCCCACCATCCTCTGTACTCAATGCTCCGCCATTTCCGCTACCTCTGGCGTGATGTCCGCCACCAAAAACATCTTCCCCTCTCCTTTCAGCATTCTGAAGGGACCATTCCCTGCACAATACCCTGGTCTACTCCCAAACAGTCTGTCCCCTTCCCAGGGTACTTTTCTATGCAAGCACAGGAGATGCAACACCTTCCCTTTTACCTTCTCTTTCCTCACCGTCCAAGGCCCCAAACACTCCTTCCAGGTGAAGCAGCGATTTACTTGTACCTCTTTCAATTTGGTATACTGTATTTGCTGCTCACAATGCGGTCTGCTCTACAATGGGGAGACTAACCACAGATTGGGTGACTGTTTTGCGGAACACCACCGTTCAGTCCACAAAAGTGCTACCCCGGGCCTCCGGTTGCCTGTCATTTTAATTTTCCACCTTGCTCCCAAGCTGACCTCTCTGTCCTCGGCCTCCTCAGTGCTCCAATGAAGTTCAATGTAAGCACTTCGACACTTTACACCCTTTTGGACTCAACAATGAGTTCAACAATTTCTGACCGTAACCTCTGCCCCCATTCTGTTTCCTTTTTCTTCGCAGGTTTTGGTTTTACTTTCGTCTTTTTCTTGTTTTTGCTTTCGGACGGCAGCTGTTCATCATTTTGTCATTCACACCTCCTCTAGACAAATCGTTTGTTTCTTTACGTGTCCCCTTACCACTCCATTTAGCCTTGCATCATAAAACCTTTTGTCACTTAATCTCTCCTGCCTTCCACCCTGTCACAGAGCTTCCCTTTTATTCTTTTTCCCACCTCCCCCCTTCCACTTGCTTAAAACCTATTACATTTCAAACTTTTCCCAGTTCTAATAAAAGGTCACTGACCTGAAACGTTAACTCTGTTTCTCTCTCCACAGATGCTGCCAGATCTGCTGAGTATTTCCAGTATTTTCTGTTTTTATTTCAGATTTACAGCATCTGCAGTATTTTGCTTTAGTATATAGTAAGTATTGTTCAGTCCTTATAGTTTCCCCTTCACATCCAACAATATTGTAATCCTTTTATCTATCTCAGCAACATGTGATGTTGAGTAAACCCTGCTAGAATTTGAATCCAGGACCTATTTAACTCTGGAGCCTAATCTCACAATTACAGTAGACACACACAAAAAACTTCTTTTACACAGAGCTTTTCATGTCACCCAAGTGCTTCAGAAGCAATGAATTACTTTTGAAGTGTAGTTACTGTTGTCATGTAGGCAAATCCAGCATTCAATCTGCACACAGCAAAGTTAATCTGTATTTTAGTGATATTAATTGAGCAATAAATATTATCCAAGGCACGTGAAAATTCTCCTACTGTTCTTTCAATAGTGCCATGGAATCATTTACATCCATTTGAGCAGGCAGTTTGTGTGTTATCTGAAAGATGTCACCTCTGACAGTGCTCACTTTCTCACTACTATACTGCTCAGCCGGCTTATGCGCTCAAGCCCGTAGTGGGGTCTCTTTTGACTTAGAGACAAGAGCATTACCGCTGAGCCAAGGAAAGAATGACAAAGAAACTTGGTGGAGAGGCCAAAGAGGAAGATTTTGTATTGATAACAGATAGTTAAAGCCCATAGTTGTCGAACTGTGTTAGGATTTTTAAAAATTCTAAACGTGCAGGAGTAGATCTCGGTCTGGGCCTGGGCTGATGCTGCGCAATCAGTGTGCCCGAACCAAGAGAGCGAGGGTTGATGGAATTTGGTCCTCAGGCACCACCAAAGCACTTGGCACAAGGTTCTGGTAGAATCGTAGAATGTTTACAGCACAGAAGGTGGCCATTTGACCCATCGTGTCTGTGTTGACTCTGCAAGAGCAATTCAGCCAGTCCCACTCCCCCACCCTTTACATGTAACATTGCAAATTTTCTCTCTTCTTATCCAATTCCCTTTGAAAGCCCTGATTGAATCTGCTTCCACCACACTCTCAGGCAGTGCATTTCAGAGCTTAACCACTCGCTGGGCAAAAGAGGTTTTTCCTCATGTCGCTGTTGATTCTTTTGCCTGTTGTCCTCTGGTTCTCAACCCTTCCGCCAAAGGGAACAATTACTCTCTATCTACTCTAATATAAAAGCAAAATACTGCAGATGCTGGAAATCTGAAATAAAAACAAGAAATGCTGGAAATACTCAGCAGGTCTGGCAGCATCTGTGGAGGGAGAAGCAGAGTTAACGTTTCAGGTCAGTGACCGTTCATCAGATGAAGGGTCACTGACCTGAAACGTTAACTCTGCTTTTCTCTCTACAGATGCTGCCAAACCTGCTGAGTATTTCCAGCATTTCTTGTTTTTATCTCTCTCTACTCTGTCAGGCTCCATCATGATTTTGAACATCTCTATCAAATCTCCTCTCAATCTTCTCTTCTCTAAGAAGAACAACCCCAGCTTCTTCAATCTATCCATGTAACTGAAGTCCCTCATCTCTGAAACCATTCTTGTGAAGCTTTCTTGCACCCTATAAAGCCTTCATATCGTTCCGAAAGTGCTGTGCCCAGAATTGGTCACAATACTCCAGTTAAGGCCGAATCAAGTTTTATAAAGATTCAGCACAGTGGCGCAGTGGTTAGCACCGCAGCCTCACAGCTCCAGTGACCCGGGTTCAATTCTGCATACTGCCTGTGTGGAGTTTGCAAGTTCTCCCTGTGTCTGCGTGGGTTTCCTCCGGGTGCTCCGGTTTCCTCCCACATGCCAAAGACTTGCAGGTTGATAGGTAAATTGGCCATTAGCAATTGCCCCTAGTATAGGTAGGGAAATATAGGGACAGGTGGGGATGTGGTAGGAATATGGAATTAGTGCAGGATTAGTATAAAATGGGTGGTTGATGGTCGGCACAGACTCGGTGGGCTGAAGGGCCTGTTTCAGTGCTGTATCTCTAAAAAAAAAAGCACAATTTCTTTGCTTTTGTACTCTATGCCTCTATTTATAAAGTCCGAGATCCCGTATGCCTTCTCAACCTGCCCTGCCACCTTCAATGATTTGTGCACATATAACCCAGGTCTGGCTGCTCTTGCACCCACTTTAGAATTGTACCCTTTATTTTATATTGCCGCTCCTTGTTCTTCCCACCAAAATATACCACTTCACATTTCTCTGCATTAAATTTCATCTGCCACGTGTCCACCCATTCCACAAGCCGATCTACATCCTCTTGAAGTCTATCACTATCCTTCTCACAGCTGGCAAGTAGACATCAATGCCAGGCTGCCTGCCTCACCAGCACCGGCCTTTAGGTAATTCCCAGGAGTAGGGATTGGAAGGGGATACTATGCTGGTGGGGGAATGATCCGTGCAGCATTCTTGCTCTGCCTCATTTCACAGGATGTTTGTTTTAACAGTATTCACTGTTATTAGGCAGCAAATGCAGCAGTTAATTTGAATGCAGCCAAGTTCCACAGACAATAAATAAATCAATGGCCTGTTTTTTAATGATGATGGTTGACAGAAGAATGTTTGACTGGGACACCAAGGGAACTCCTCTGCTTTTCTTCAAATAGTGCCATCGGATGTTTTATGCCCAATTTAGCAGGTAGAGATTTATGTCTTGTCTGAACAACGGCATCTCTGGCAATTCAGCATTCCCTCAGTATTGCACTGAAGCATCAGTCTAGTTTATTGGCTCAAATCTGTAATGCAGCTTGCACTCACACCCTTATAATATGAATTTCAAGTACCTGAGCTCCATCACTATTTGGGCATCACCAGTCTCAACTAGGAGTGAGATATCTTGGAGGCCTAATATTGTAATATCAAGCTTCAAATGTATAAGAACGATTTACAAACAGAGCTTTGTCTATTGGCTATCATATCGCACTGCACTTCCATCAGTTCCTCAGCTGGAGCAATTTCCTTCACATAAAAGAGTCGTCATCATTGCATGCTTCTCTGAAGTGAAGGCTGACAGCTGCGTAGATCACTGTTTATGCGTTTCATGCAGTGACAGGAGTAAGCATTGTAGGGATAGTACAGGTGCAATAGAAACACACTGTTCCTTAGATTGGCCCAACAATGAACATCAAACCTTCGGGTCCAAAATTTCAACTCAGTCCTGGGTGGAAATATGGCAGATCCACGTTCAGGAAAGCCAAAGTACTAGGCGGAAAGCAATTCTCCTGGAATTGTTCCAATTGAACTCCAATTTCCCAAGTCATAGGGCCATTATGGTAGAGAAGGAGGCCATTCGGCCCATTGAGTTCATTCTTCTGCCTGGCCCCCTGCCACAACAAGGAGACATGTCTGGAAGAATCCCCAGGTTACCCTTGGAATTATACCAATTAAACTCTTGATAGGCCTCAAAGGAACTGATACCAGCTGAGAGCTGAGTAAGTCCTACTGAGGCAACAGTAAAGGTTCCAGAAGTCAAGAACCCATAGGTAGCTGATACCAGAGGCCTCTGATTGCCTTGATGATCTGAGGCCAGTCCCAAGCCTCTTCTCAGCTATAAAGTGGCATGATGCTGCTGTTGCATCTTTACAGATGTGGGCCGCTAGTCTCCATAATTTGGAACAGAGTTTGAGGTTACCGGATATGGCAGACCTAGCTAGCGATCGATCTGCCGCACCTCCACTGATGAAGTGAGGCCATTGGAAATTTTGGGACCTAGGAACTCATCTCATATTGCATCAGCATTGCATTTCCAAACCCCATACTTTATCCTTAGGTGCTAAAAACATTTAGTACATGTTAAGAGACACTACAAGCTTTTACTCAGATGCTCCAGGTTTAGTTTGGAGATGTCAAATACACTTAATTAAAGACACGTATTGGCCACCACTGAGTAAAAGAGAAGACTCTCTGGATCCAGGTTGCAGAGATAAACTGATAGTGTTACAGCACACTGTACTACCTAGCCTTTCCCTTCATTCCAAATTCAGTCATAGTCACTTAAATCTCATTCTTCTAAAATTATAAAGCTTAGAATGTTTTGTAATGATAAACGTGGTCAAAGAACATAAGATCCAATTTCAATGTAATAACACAGGTAACTCGTTCTTTAAGTAAAACCATGGATCTCTCTGCCAATATTTATTAAACGGATAGTTCATACGGCACTAAGGTCGGAAACAAGAAACTTACAGCAGTGAGGCAGGCAGGGTTAGAGTCCCCAAGGGGTGGTTAGTAAGAGAGTTTGGCTCTGGTCAGAACAGACAGGAGAAGAAAAATAAGACAAAATCAAGAGCAAAGTTACACATTGAAACAATTGTTAAAAAACAGAAAGACTTGCATTTTTATATAGTGCCTTTCATGACCTCAGGACATCCCAAAGTGCTTTACAGCTAATGAAATACTTTTGAAGTGTAGTCACTGTTACAATGTAGGAAATGCAGCAGCCAATTTGCACACAGCCAGCTCCCGCAAACAGCAATGTATAATGATCAGATAATCTATTTTTTTGTGATGTCGATTGAGGGATAAATATGGGCTGGGACAACTCTCCTGTTCTTCTTCAGAATAGTCCTATGGGACCTTTTATGTTCACCTGAGAGGACAAAAGGGGCCTTGGTTTAACATCTTATCGGAAAGACAGCACCTCTGATACTGCCGCACTCTCTCGGTACTACATTGGAATGCCAGCCTAGATTTTTGTGCTTAAGTCTCTGGAGTGGGACTTGAAACCACATCCATCTGACGCAGCAGTGAGAGTGCTACCCACCGAGCCAGAGCTCACAACAGGGGCAACAATAAAGAATCAGGTTCCTGAATGTTGTGGGTAGTAGTATTACAGGGCACTCTCCAAATAGATCAGTCACAGATGAAGAAACAGATACTTGTACCACATGCCAGGGCGTGCTAACTTTTCCCAGTGACTCAGTTACTGAATGGGAACTTTCCAACACGTGAAATCTATTGTTGTAGCTCATTTGTGGCGTGTGCTAATTATTTACTGACTAAAAATCAATTAACGAATGAAGATTCGGGTTTGACTGAAGCATCTCCAATTTACTGCCTTAGATGCAATGAGGTTTTACAAATTTACTGTGGATCTTGGGATCAAAACAGAATTGAAGATCTCAACATATGCTGGCTGTGCACATGCTGTTGAGTTAATACAAAAGCTCATATTGATCTGCTCACAAGTAATCTAAACCCACAGATTATATACAGAAGATTCTAAATCAAAAAAAGTTGAAAAATATTATTTTGATGTAAGATTAAATACATATGAATAATTTATATGTTGCAAATGTAGCAAGGTATCCCACTTCAAAGCTTTCCTTGTCTTCATTGTTGATAAAAAAAAATTAGCTTAAGATGTTTCAGTCCAGAGAGCAATGGCCATCTGGTGAAGTCAGTGGGGCCCTTGTATGCTTCTTTCTGTTCGGGTACATATGAATGCACTTCCACTCTTCTTGCAGGAGAAGCTGGCACAGAACAGGAAGGAGACAACCAGCAAAGGAGGAGGACCTGCTTCATGACAAACACGGACCTCTATGGAAATGGTCACCATTGACATCGTTAAAAGGGACACAGCAGTCAGCATTGGAGATGGCGAGTCTGAGGCATGGCATAGCAGAGTGTGTTGGCATCTTACATTGATAGATTTACAGCACAGAAACAGGCCATTTGGCTCGACAGGCCCATGCCATTGTTCATGCTTCACAACAGCCTTCTTCCGCCCCTCTTCATCTAACACCATCAACATATCCATCTATTCCTTTCTCCCTTATGTGCTTATCTTGCTTCCCGTATCTATTAAATTCACCTCAACTACTCCTTATGATAGCGAGTTCCACATTCCAACCACTTGCTTGGTAAAGAAGGTTCTCCTGAATTCGGTATTGGATTTATTCGTGACTATCCCGCAAGTGGGAACGTCTATATTTTGGAATACTGATCCACTAGTGCTTATTCCTTGTCCTCTTTTTCTGGGTCATTTGTGCCAGACAGACTCGCGGGACTAACTCTGATGGCCTGGGTTCTGTGGGTTTAGAACACTTTACAACCCTGCTGCTTGCCAGGTTAAGAGCTGCATTGACATTTTGATGGTGGTTTCTATTTTAATATTTTATTTTAAAATAGCTTCTTTATTCACCCCAACGTGAATTCCTGGCATCTTCACTGCTCTTCAACTGGGAGGGTGGAGTTTCTCCGCAAACAAAATCAATGGTCTTTGGACAATCTGATCTGACTTGCCTGAAGGTTTCCATAAATGTAGAAAATGGAGACAACCACCCAGCCAGTTTACTGTCCCTCTCTCTGAGACCAACTAAACTGGACTGCCAATTATAGGGATCCTGAGTGTCAAATTTCAGTCAAGATGCGAGCTTGAACAGGATTTTCAGGGACCAGCATCCTAATATCGTTTCCATCAGAATGTGGTGACATTAGAGTAAGTGCCTCTATGAGCACCAATAATACTACACCAATATAGCACCAATAATTTCCAAAAAATTTTGAAACCCAAAAGCAAAATTAGGCCAGTGAAAAATGTTGCTAACTTTTCAAATATACGTTTTGGAACATGTGTAATATTGAAAGCATTGTTGATATTGTAATTCTGTTTGTAAAATCAAAACAGATTGTTGCTATAATTGTAGTGAGCACTGCTTCAGTCCATAGGTTGTCTGTGACTATTACTGCTGTTATAGCAGTGCACTACGTTACACCGTAGGTTCACTCTGGACTCTAGATACTGATCCCAGGTCCCCAGTTGCTTCAGTGCTGCAAAGTCCAGACCTTTTAGATATGATTGTGTATCACAATCAAGCATGGCAGCAGAATGATACACTGTCACAGAACTCGCCTCTTTTCTTTTAGGAGACTCATGAGTTATACCAAATATTGTGCCATTACAACAGGCATTTGCTCATACCGTACTTTAGCAGGATCTAGCCCCACAGCCAGAAGATTGGCTCTCATGTCACTAGCAGGGTGGGGGCGGGGCTTGCACTGCACTGTTTTCTCCGGAGTTTTTCAAACTGAACTGCAGCATAAACTTTGAATTGTATATTAGGTACCAGTATGGTAGGAACATAAGGATGGAAGTAGGATGTTCAGCCTCTGGAACCTGTTCTGCCATTCAATGAGATCATGGCTGAGCTGTATCTGACTCCATTTACCTGCCTTAGCTCCATATCCCTTAATACCCTTGGCTAGCAAAAATCTAGCAATCTCACATTTTAAAAAAAATTAATTGAACTAGCATCGATTGCTTTTTGTGGGAGAAAGTTCCATACATCTACCACCCTCTGTGCAATGAAGTGTTCCCTAACTTCTCTCCTGATTTAAGATTGTGTCTTCTTGTCACAGACTCCTCCAGTAGTATTTCTCTCTAACTACCATATTAATTCATTTCAAAATCCTAAAAACCTAAATCCCAAAAGTCTCTTAATTGCAGGTAACTTATTTGTTGGCTTTTTCTCTTTCAGTTCTGGGCATTCACAGTGCAAAACAAAAGTAGCATCAGAATGTCAAAACATTTCTTTATGGGGGCAAAAGGATTCATTTTTGACTGACTTATTCCTCCTATAAATGTGACCAAATCTCAGTTTCAAAACTCGCTCTCCAGCTAACTTCAATTCCTGCTGACAGATTTACCAACTCAGTCCTCAATGCTCTCACCCTCTTGCAGCCCTTTCCTGCTCCCCTTTGCTTTCTCTCCTACTGCCACTGCTTCCCAAGAAATTTGAGAATAAAAATAAAAGGAGCATTTTTTTTTCAAGGCTGATAGCTCAGTGATTTTACTCAGTGAATAGTTGAACCCTGAAGATCAGAAGTCCTGCATCCAGTTATTGCTTATGCTGAGCCAACCTGAGCCGGTCTCAGCCTGGACAGTGCTACACTTGGTCTCAATATTGTTGGGTCATGCAGGGGAAATTATTCAGGGTCCTGATCAGTCACTTCTTGTTGGAAAATACTCATTGGTGGATGTCAGGCAACTGTAGGATTGGGCTTGTCTGTGATGTTCCATTTGGTTAAATCACTGGCCAGCTCTGATCACACGATTAATTTGCCATTGGATGAGGAATCAAAAGGACAATTTTTTTATTTATTTAGCAGTGTACAGCACTGAAACAGGCCCTTCGAGTCTGTGCTGACCAACAACCACCCATTTATACTAATCCTACATTAATCCCATATTCCCTACCACATCCCCACCATTCTCCTACCACTTACCTACACTAGGGGCAATTTACAATGGCCAACTTACCTATCAACCTGCAAGTCTTTGGCTGTGGGAGGAAACAGGAGCACCAGGCGAAAACCCACGCGGTCACAGGGAGAACTTGCGAACTCCGCACAGGCAGTACCCAGAACTGAACCCGGGTTGCTGGAGCTGTGAGGCTGCGGTGCTAACCACTGCACCACTGTGCCGCCCCATGATACCAATGGAAATATATCACTGTCAGATTGGGGCTTTCGGGAGAGGGAGAAAACTCCTGCGCGAACAGACATATGGAGTAAATCAACCTTCTCTCTACCGCCCCAAGATGAGATGTGACAGTGATGGTAGGGGAAAAAGGACATGGCAACAGGGATGCGGAATCAGCATCGTGAAGGCCAGCAGCATCTGCAGAATTTTCTACCCACTGGAGTTGCCATGCTGTACAATATTGCATCAATCCAACGTGAGGAGCAAGTCTGGACACTGAGTAAAGCACTGTCTCTTGGCATAAACCAGGCACTCAAGTGAGATCCAAAATAGAAGCTACAAATTGAGCTAATCCATGAGTCTCCACTGATTTTAATGTGAACAAAACACAATAACTATTAATCAGCAATCGCACCAGAAAACAGACCAAGTCCAGGATAGGTTCCAAAGTTAGTACATTGTCATCAAATCCTTTGAAACGGTGACTTGAGAAGATTCGATTTTGCTTTCACTCTGGTTAATGCAACACTTTGGCTTGGTAGGAGACCCATAGATACTTACAAGGTGTAAAAGCCGCTTGCTTTGTTTGTTGTGGCAATTTGACAAACTTCCAAGTTCTGAGACCAAACCTAACACTCCTTTAAAATTCAGGGCAACTTTGAACTGTGGGTACATACTCCCTACGAACAAGGCAAAACTGGATTAAAAGAAGCAGCAAGCCTTTAACAGCAGCCAATGTAAGAAGACTTCCATCTCACTGCCCAGAATTCAGTAAACCAATTCCCCATGACTCGCACACAGTGTGAGGATTTAGTTGACTGCAAAATCCTAAATACAATTCGTGACTCAGAATTGGCTTGATTCCCCTTGACCTGTAACAGTTTTGTGAATGCTGCCACAGATCTTTTGCAAAGTACACAAATATTTTTTTAATGATTAAAGTTTTACCTTAAAAACATATAACAAATAATGAGCACTGTGAGATTTCAGACAAAGTAAAGAAAAAGAATTACCTCAAGGGAGCCTGGGGAAGCTCCATCTGCAATTTCTGCCTTCGGATCATCGTTGGCAGGTTTCTGGTTGTTCTTGGCTTGACTTTGTTCCTCACTAAAGGCCTGCTCAAGAAGTTGTTTGTTTAAGATCCTGGCAGGGCTTTCAGCAAGCGTGCATCCTGGAGAAATAGACAGTCCCTGCTTCACAATGAGATCCTCACCATCTCCTTCCATCTCTGTTTCTATAGCTACGCAGACTGGACTTGGTGATCTGCCACGGACACTCTTCAAAAACTCCTGAACCAAGACATAATTTGACCTGGGTTCTGTGGGCGAAGACCTACTTACAGACCTGGACAACCTCTGTACAGTGTCACAAACTATAGGCGTGTGATCTATAATATTGAACAAACTCGAAAGGCCATCATTAATGGTAGTGTGAACTGGACTGTCCCGGGTGGTAGTCGATCTTGCCCAAGCTGATTCATTAAAGCCCTTCTGAGGGTTGTTGGTCAAAATTCGATCTTTTGGCTGATCAGGTTTTGATGGAATTTTTCTTTGCAGCTTTGGGGAGCCGTATTTTGGTGAACAACATGCACGTTCAAATTTTGCCTGCATTTTCTCAACTCCAGGTGCCACCTGTTTGTTCCGCAAACTTCGTGAGGGGGATGAAACTGGAGTTGAGCCTCCCTTTGGTGTCAAGCACTTGTGTGGACTGCTGGTGATGCTCCTAAGACACTCCGTCTGCAGACCTACACTGATGGTCTGGCTGGTCTGTGTTCCTATACTTGTGACACCATTAGTCTGACATGCAATGTCTTTGAACTGGGGCTCCATTGAGTTAGAACGTATTCGGCTTATGACTGAATGAGCTACTTCTTTCATGTCATCACTCATATTGCCAGATATTTTAAGGTCATGCAGGGATGAAGCAAAGCCAACAGTACTACAGATTGGATGCTCCATGGGATGGAGTCCACCCTCTAGCAGATCTTTGTGGTGTTTGCCAATGTCACATGGCCATCTTCCAAATACATCTGGTGATCCTCCCTTTGGCTCAACTACATTCCCATTTGACTTGATCTTGGAAAAGGCATAATCTGAATCAACTACTTTCGTCCCATCTTTATTAGGTTGTGCTGACCCATCAAACCTACGGATCACTGGTGGGCTGTGGTAGAGTCGCACTCCTATTTTATCCGGAACCATGTTGCTTCGCTGTAGCTGCTTTTGAGTGTAATCTTGGCTGCTCGTTGTGTTGGTTGTCAAAGTGACGCTGGTTGTGAGGTACCATGAAGCAGGTTGGAATGGTTCTGAAGGTAAACTGCTAACTATTTTCTCATTTTCAGTCTGTTCTGTCCAGGCTTCCGTTGGTTTATCTCTATTGGTGTATTCCCAGTTTTTTCTGTTGAACTCTTCAATGTACTTCAGGTCATCTGGAGACAATGGTGGGGTTGTCTCATCCTTAGTGATGCCGATCTGTTGCTCAGGACCACCGGTTAAGTGCTTCTCGGGGAGGAAAGGGGAACTGTCCATCAATCGTTGGAATTCTGACATGGAGGAAACTGACTTTGCCCTTTGAATAAAACAAGAACATTTTTAGTTGTTATGAATCGTGTTCTATCAAACAATAACTCAGATAGTGCATGCGTCACATCACGCAATCGATTTCTTAGAGTCCTGTGACAGTTGCTACGTGTACAAATGCATCAGCTATTCTGTAGAAGCAACATTCCTCAAGCAAGAATGAGGTGAAGTGATTATTAATCTCATTTTATTTTGCTGTTACTGTCTGAAATAGGAATGCTAGCCAATAAATGGGGAAAGCTCCGTGCTCTGAATATTGCCAAGTGATCTTTACTGTCCAGCTGAGCCATCAGAAAAGACAGTTAAGACCTCAGTTAACATCTCAACCAAAGGATAGCACCTCTGACAGAGCAGCATTACCACACTGGTACACTAGTCTTGATGTGTCTTCAAGACTTGGTGTGGGTCCCAAAATCACAATCTTCTAACGCATGTACGAGAATGCTTCCAAATGACCCAAGGGCACATTAGAATACATACTGTCCCCTTGTACTCTTCCATTGAAGGTTCTGATTCATGCTGCGTTACAGGTCCATGGGTGCTGTTGTTCCTTCAGAACCCCACCAACCTCAATCTTCATGCATGAATGCCTACAGTGACTGTTACACAGGGTAGGATTTTTGCCCCAATACGCAGGCAGGAACAGAGGCAAGTGGGCATTTAATTTTGTGCTGCCAGCTGGCGTGCTGATTTGACGGCACCATCCCTCCCCTGAGTCATTATTCTGCAGACTGGATCGCGGGCAGGTAGCCTAAGACAATTAAAAGGCCAATTAAGGCCAATGATCAGAGGCCAACTGGAATTTGCCAGTCAGCCTGCAGACCCAACCACCCCCCCCACCCCACCGCAGCATCGGGCACATTGGGGGTTGACATTGAGACACTCCTTGCCTATCCGGTTACAATGCGGCCGCAGGCCTCTGTCTGCAGGGATTGCCCCTCCACACTGTTGGTCCAGGAGCTGTGGCCATTTTTTATTTCAAACTTTTAAAAAGTGCTGAGATACCTGCGATGGCAGGCTGCAGCTCCTTCCGTGCTGAAGGATCTCCTATTGGTCCTCCAGCTATAACAGCCTACCTGCCATCCAATTGTGGATGGTGAGCATGCCCCCTGGCCACTAATTGATAATCCAGGCAAAACTGACATCAGTTATATAAAAGCAAAATACTGCAGATGCTGGAAATCTGAAATCAAAACAGAAAGTGCTGGAAATACTCAGCATATGCAGCACGACCTCGACAACATCCAGGCTTGGGCTGTTAAGTGGTAAGTAACATTCATGCAACACGAGTGCCAGGCAATGACCATCTCAAACAAAAGAAAATCCAACCATCTCCCCTTGATGTGCAACTGTATTACCATCGATGAATCCCCCACTGTCAACATCCTGGGTCACCATTGACGAAAAACTGAACATGGACCAGCCACATAAATACCGTGGCTACAAAAGCAGGTCAGAGGATAGGAATTCTGCAGCGAGTAACTCACCTCTGTCTCCTCAATGCCTGTCCACCATCTACAAGGCACAAGTCAGGAGTGTGATGGAATACTCTCCACTTGCCTGGATGGGTGCAGCTCCAGCACTACAGAACCTCGACACCATTCAGGACAAAGCACCCCGCTTGATTGGCACCCCATGCAGCACCTTCGACATTAACTCCCTCCACCACCGACGCACAGTGGCAGCAGTGTGTATCATCTACAAGATGCACTGCAGCAATGCACCAAGGCTCCTTCAACAGCACCTTCCAAACCCACGACCTCTACCACCTAAAAGGACAAGTGCAGCAGATGCATGGGAACACCACCACCTACAAGTTCCCCTCCAAGCCACACACCATCCTGACTCGGAACTATATCGCTGTTCCTTCACTGTTGCCGGGTCAAAATCCTGGAACTCCCTTCCTGACAGCAGTGTCGGTGTACCTAAACCCCAAAGACTGCAATGGATCACGAAGGCAGCTCAACACCACCTCCTGAAGGGCAATCAGGGATGGGCAATAAAATGCTGACCGAGCCAGTGATGCCCACATCCCATGAACAAATCAAAAAAAAATGGGTCCTTTTCTGATTGGCGGGATGTGATGAGTGGAGTCTCGCAGGGGTCTGTGCTGGGGCCTCAACGTTTTACAATTTATATCAATGACTTAGATGAGGGGAGCGATGTCATGGTAGCTAAATTTGCAGATGACACAAAGATAGGTAGGAAAGTATGTTGTAAAGAGGACATAAGGAGTTGCAGACCGATATAGATAGGTTGAGTGAGTGGGCAGAAATCTGGCAGATGGAGTATAATGTGGGAAAATGTGGAGTTGTTCACTTTGGCAGGAAGAATAAGAAAGCAGAGTATTACTTAGATGGAGAACGACTGCAGAATTCCGAGGTGCAGCGGAATCTGGGTGTTCTAGTGCAGGAGTCACTTACAGCGGAGGACCAGGTGATTGTGCCAAGTGTAAAGGGGCAGGGGAATGGAGTTCTTCAGCATGTCCAGCATCAGGCGGGAAGATTTTTGAGGCGCCAAGATGTGCATTCATGCTCCTCCTGGCTCCACAAAAATCCATAAAGCCATTCAACTGTGGCAGCTTCAGAGCTGCCTCCAGTGATCCCTTTACACTCTGTTGGTTAGACTACACTGTATGGCATTTCACTGGGCAGAGCTTATGCAGTGCACGCCATCTACTCGACCTCTAAAATTGCATTGGGCTCCTAAGTACATGTCCTACATTACAACAGTGACGACACTTCAAAAGTACTTCATTGGCTGTAACACACTTTGGGACATCCCCTGGTTGTAAAAGGCGCTATATAAATGCAAGTCTTTGTTTTCCTCCTTTTTGTCTTGCCTGTTTCTGGTGGCAGCTTTGGCTATTTCCCAGCCAGGACTAAAATGGAAGTGGGGCAGATGTCAGTGGCAGTAGGATGATAATTCTTTAAGTGTTCTTGATCTTGCTACTGCCCCATTAGACAGGACATTAGAGGAATCAGTACTGCTCCTAATGAGTACTGGTGTTTTATTTTACCAAACAGGCCATCACAGCTGAACCCAATCCTGTCCTCACCTGATGCCCACAAATGTGCACTTTCCTGTGTGAGGCACAGTGGGTGTATTTTCCAGCCCTAGCCCACAGGCACTGAGGTGAACTGTACAGTGAGAGTTAAACACTGTTCAGAGAACCAGCAAGCACTCATTGAACATCACACGACAAAATCTGATCCTGTACCTCTGAAGATTTGCTTTCCGAGTTTCTTTTTCTTGGAACTCCGCCGTGTCCTTTGTCTCACAAATTTCATTCAGAGCCTGTAAGATGAAAAGAACAATTTTGCAGGTCATGCAGTGCTTTATTCTGTGACACACTGTTGACATTTGCACTATTCTATTGTTATGCCACCTAATATTAAAAAGTCATACCCGCCACCATATCAAGGTGTCAAATGGTATATCACAGCAAGTGATGGCGAGTTCCAAATGTACTTCTGCTTATGAAACAGCTCTGCAGGTGAACAGCTGATCGTACATGCTCATTGAGAAACAAAGGGAGGCTGCACCACCATGCAACACATTGCCTGCCTTTAAATACAATATTATCAGCTGTTCAATCACACTTCATTAAATACTATAATCAGACCAGCTGAAAAGCATCCTTAATTTATTATTAGGGCAGTTCAACGTAACATTGGTTACTTTGATGATATAATTAGTGCTGGGAAACAGTTTGAAAATGTATTCCTTGCTTCACAAGTTTTCGCTCTTTACCAGAGGCAAATGTTGCTCAACAATTTTATAGTGTCTTTACTGTCACAAAGTATCCAAGGCACCTCGCAGTTGGGTGCAAGGCCTAAGGAGGTGAAGGGCATGTGACCTAAAACACAGTCTGAGAAGTTTTAAGGGGGCATTTGAAGAGAGGAAAAGATACAATGAAAGAAACTTCCAGAGCACAGCAGTGAGATGGTGGAAGGCACTGACATTGATGTTAGTGTTGGGAAGGGACATTTACAGCATATACAGATGGTGGACAGGGATGTAGTGTTGGAAAAGTTGAAAATTTAAGGGAAAGCAAGATTGTGGAGGGATTTGAGACAAAGGCAAGGTTTTTTGAAACTCCAAAGGCCAGCAAAGAGAGCACTGGAAAAGTTGTCTGAGGGTGACAAAGGTGTGTTTCGGGTTTCAGCAGATATGGGGTGAAGTAGAGACAGAGATGGGTAATATTTCAGAGGTGGAAGTCCGCAGCCTTCATAATCAATTGGATTTGGGTGACAAAGCTCTGCTCGGCAATGAGGACATCAAGGCTGTGCACTGTTGACTTGAACTCGAGAGGGGACCCTGTAAAGTGGATGGGATCTGCTGAATTTCTGATGGCAAGAAAAACAGGATGCCTTTGCTCACTGTAAAGTTATAGTACATCCACAAATCTAATTATATATTTGAACGGCGCAGGCTTGGAGGGCCGAATGGCTATGGGAAGTAAGGGAGGAAATTGCTGGGGCCCTGGCAGAGAATTTTGTATCATCGTTAGTCACGGGTGAGGTACCGGAAGACTGGAGGATAGCTAATGTTGTGCCTTTATTTAAGAAGGGCAGCAGGGATAAGCCAGGGAACTACAGGCCAGTGAGCCTTACATCAGTGGTGGGAAAATTATTGGAAGGGATTCTGAGAGACAGGATTTATACGCATTTGGAAAGGCAAGGTCTGATTAGGGATAGTCAGCATGGCTTTGTGCGTGGGAAATCATGTCTCACGAATTTGAATGAGTTTTTTGAGGAGGTGACCAAGAGGATTGACGAGGGCAGGGTGGTGGACGTTGTCTACATGGACTTTTGCAAGGCCTTTGACAAGGTCCCGCATGGCAAGCTGGTCTGGAAGGTTCGAACACATGGGATCCAGGGTGAGCTAGCTAATTGGATACAAAATTGGCTTGGTGATAGGAGGCAGAGGGTGGTAGTGGAGGATTGTTTTTCAGATTGGAGGCCAGTGACCAGTGGTGTGCCACAGGGATTGGTGCTGGGCTCTCTTTGTCATATATATTAATGACTTGGATGTGAATGTAGGGGGCATGATTAGTAAGTTTGCAGATGACACCAAAATTGGTGGTATAGTGGACAGTGAAGAAGGTTGTCTAAGGCTACAACAGGATATAGATCAACTGGGAAAGTGGGCAAGGGATTGACAAATGGAATTTAACGCAGACAAGTGCGAGGTGATGCATTTTGGCAAGTTAAACCACGGCAGGACATATACAGTGAATGACAGGGCCCTGAGGAGTTTTGTTGAACAGAGAGACCTTGGGGTGCAAGTACATAGTTCCCTGAAAGTGGCAACACAGGTAGACAGGGTGGTGAAGAAGGGGTATGGCATGCTTGCCTTCATCGGCCGAGGCATTGAGTATAAGAGTTGGGACATCATGTTACAGTTGTACATAACGTTGGTTAGGCTGCATTTGGACTACTGTGTACAGTTCTGGTCGCCGCACTACAGCAAAGATGTGATTAAGCTCGAGAGGGTGCAGAAAAGATTCACAAGGATATTGCCTGGTTTGGAGGGCTCGAGTTATAAAGAGAGATTGGATAGGCTGGGTCTGTTTTCCCTGGAGGGAAGGAGGCTGAGAGGGGACATGATAGAGATATATAAAATTATGAGAGGCATAGATAGGGTAGATAGCCAGAGTCTGTTTCCCATGGTTTAAAGGGGATCAAAGGGATAAATCTTTCACACAAAGAATAGTGGGTATCTGGAATGAGCTGCCTGAGAAGGTGGTGGAGGCAGGAACAGTAGCGACATTTAAGAGGCATCTGGACTTGAATGAGCAAGGCATAGAGGGATATGGAATTAATGCAGGCAGATGGGATTAGTATAGATAGGCATTATGGTCGGCATGGATGCCGTGGGCCGAAGGGCCTGTTTCTATGCTGTACGACTCTATGAGTCTATGACACAATTTGAGCCTGACAGACGTTATTGCTGCACTGCCACAGTCATGGAAGTGGGCAGGTAAAGCTGGACATCAACACACCCTCCACTGATGCAATGTTTTTGGATGATGTTGCTGAGGGGGAACATTTTGATGAGAAACAGGAGAAGGCCAAGGATGGAACCATAGAATATAAACAAAAACTGATCACTCGCCAAAACAAGTTTCTTGAACATTAACCATTTTTTTTTTTTCTTTCTTTGGCCTCCTTGTCTCGGGAGACAATGGGTAAGCGCCTGGAGGTGGTCAGTGGTTTGTGAAGCAGCGCCTGGAGTGGCAATAAAGGTCAATTCTAGAGTGACAGACTCTTCCACAGGTGCTGCAGATAAAATTGGTTGTCAGGGCTGTTTCGCAGTTGGCTCTCCCCTTGCGCTTCTGTCTTTTTTCCTGCCAACTGCTAAGTCTCTTCGACTCGCCATTGTAATAACATATAAAGACCTTGTCATGGAGGCAGGGGAATGTGGCATCAAGGATAAGATGGAAAAAGGAATGCCACTGAAGGATTGAAAATAGCAGGAGAGAAGGTAACATCCATGCTGCCTGGCCTTAACCCAGGAAGTTTGTCAAGAAGAATTTTCTAATGCTTGTCATATTATTGTGATATGATAAATTAAACCATAAACACCAAAAGAAAGATTACGAAACCAGGTTAATTTGGATTCCTCGTGTGTGTTACCAATATTGTCATCCTGAAAGTGACAGATTTGCCTGAAACTTGGGGGGGGGGGCGAGGAGGGGGGGGGGGGGGTGGGAAGTTTATGCTTGCGGTGGGGGTATTGCTGTTCGGGGTAACCAACGCCGAGATACCTGCATCGCCTCTTCTACAGAAGCCCGCAGAATTTAGTGCCAATTAGGCACTTAACTGGACAGTAGTTCGCCTCCCATAGGGTTTAGCACCCTGTCACCATAAATCCCGCCCTTGCAGACTGCTGGCCAATCAGAGGCTGGCAGCTGCAGTGATACTGCGGAGGCGGTGACTGCTGCTGTAGCTGCAGTGGCCAGGAGCAGCGCTGGAAACAGGCTTAAGGTAGCTCAGGGCGGGAGGGGGTTTCGCAGGTTGGGGTAGAGGGGGAGGGGTTCAGCAGCAAGGGCAGGGAGTGGCCCTCAGCCGGCCCCCCTTCCCAATGCCGGGTTCCTTGTTCAGATCTTAAGTGCCGTTCACTGGTCTTTCTGGCCCAGACTAAACTTTGGCACCCCCCCCCTCCCCCATCCCTGCCACCATCCCACCCTATTTTATGCTCTCCCTGCCTCCAAATCCGCTGTGGGAGAGAGCATTAAATTCCACCCTTGGTTTCAAAGCTCTGCATTGACAGGATGCAAATATGTCAGCTGAAAAAAGTATATATTTGCTACTTTACATGGACATATTGGGTTTAAAAAAGACAAGTTGTGCGTGACATGAAGGCACGAGAACATGACCGGAGTAGAAATACACCTCTATTTGGTGAACCAAAATTGAAAAAAGTGTTTAACGTTTAGCTAAATAGCAATAACTTTCCCTCACTCACTCCCCTCAAGGAGGAGTATCCTATCATCTCGTCCCCCACTCGAGAGATGGAGCAGCTGCCACTGTGAGGCACCGTATCTCGATGTAATAAACACACTTGCAGACTGTAGCAGGTCTGAGTTTCAGTTGAGGCCCTGATTAAAATGCAGCTCGACATCCCAGTCGGTCATAGAAGCAGCAGCTCCTGTTGTCTGACAGCAATACGAGACTCATTTCTAAAGCATTTTGCCATTCCTTGACTCGGATACACCAGGGAGACAAACAACTGTGCAACAGCAAAATATTTCATCTTATGATTGTCCCTTCATCCTTAGTTAATACAATAAAAGCCGGCTGTGTGAAGTTACAAACCATCCTAGTATTTTTGAGGAATGAAATATTCTTGAAAAATAAGGGTTAAAATGGGAAATGGTGTCAGGGAGGAAATGTCTTTAAAAAAAACACTGACCACAAAATAATAGAATTTGTTTCAGTACAAAACTACAGGCAGAGGCTAAGAAATTTGGTTATCACTGGGATCGGCACAGAGTTGCTGATGCCTTTAGAATGCACGCCTGAAGATGGAAGGCCCAAGGCTCGCTTCAGATTGGCCCTCAGGCCTCACCTTTGTGATCGCAGCCAGCTGCGGATACCACTCAGGCATCCTGGTGTAACTCAATTGGTCAGGATCTTCGCAAAATGGCTGGCTTAGACACTGAGATGGCCTGCAGGTTAATCCTAGGAGGGAAGGGAGGCAAATAGGAAGGGAGGAACACAGGCCATCATTCGCCTGCAGTACTGCAGCGCTCACCCTGGTTCCACATTGAAGCAAGTTTGGAAAAAAGGCAAAACTTGCTCCTTCCTCAGCAGCCTCCAGGGTCTGTTTAAGGGCAGCTGTTTTTGCTGCTGTAGATCCAGAAAAACTGAGCGATGTGTGCATAGGTTTTGCCAAATTTGGCACTGAGATCCTGAAGCAGGCATTAGGCCCCAATTAGCATAATCAAGGGGCAAAACCTGCTTTATACAGGCGCCTCAAGCATTCGGAAGTCACAGTTGTCATTTAGGCAGATAGGGCACTTCTAAGGGATGAGTGGGTGAGGCAGGTCATACCCAGGAATTGGTGCCACCAGCATGCATTTTGTGCCCAATAAATAGTCTTGATGGGGACCAATTTATCCCCCAGAACTTTACTGTAGAAATGGGGTGGTGATGGCACTTTGCCCTCTTCTCAGTGAGGCACCATTTTACTGATTTTACTTTGCAGCGCAAAGCCCTGGTTCACATTACAAAAAAATTAATGCAATTTACTTCAGCACACTAGAATCCAAAAGGGGATACTGTGGGGCAAAGGCCTTGTGTGGTGCACTGTAGATGGAGCAATCATTCCCTCCTTTGGGTAAAATCAATTTGAAGAAAAAATAATGCAACATTTTCTTCGAATTAAAAAGCCAGGTGTTTCCTCTGACAGAAGTGCTATCAGTCCATGCTCAAGCAAAGTGGATTTCGCTACGCATACATTTTTTAAATTTGCTCTTGGGATCTGAGCATCACTGGGAAGGCCAGCATTTATTGCCCATCTCTAATTGCCTTTGAGAAGGTGGTGGTGAACCACTGCAGTCCATGTGGTGTAGGTACACCCACAGTGCTATTTTTCCTGTAGTGGTTTGATACAACTGAATGGCTTGCCAGGCTATTTCAAAGGGCAGTTAAGAGTCAACCACATTGCTGTCACATGTAGGCCGGACCAGGTATGGATGGCAGATTCCTGCACTCTTGGTCCCCTTACTTGATGAGGGATGTAGTTGCATTGGAGGCAGCTCAGAGGAGGTTCATTAGATTGAATCCAGAGATGAGGGTTTCGTCTTATGAAGAAAGATTGAGCAGTTTAGGCCTTTACTCTCTGGAGTTTAGAAGAATGAGAGGAGATCTAATTCATGTATATAAGATGATTAAGGGGATTGACAAAGTAGACATAGAGAGGATGTTTCCTCTGGTAGGGCAATCTAGAGCGAGAGGTTATAGTTTTAGGATAAGGGGAGGATAAGGGGTAGCAGATTTAAAAGAGGGATGAGGAGAAATTACTTCTCTCGAAGACATGAGTCTGTGGAATGCTCTACCCGTGAGTGCGGTGGATGCTGAGACATTGAGTAAATTTGAGGAGATAGACAGATTTTTAATTAGTAATGGGTTGAAGGGTTATGGAGAATGGGCAGGAAAGTGGAGTTGAGGCTGAGCTGAGATCAGCCGTGACTGTATTGAATGGCTGAGCAGGCTCGAGGGGCTGAATTGCGAGGAGATGGTGCAGGAGGGAGGGCTTTAGGTTCCTGGATCACTGGGTCTGTTTCTGGCAAAGGTGGGACCTGTACAAGTTGGACGGGTTGCACCTGAACCGGAATGGGACCAATATCCTTGCTGGGAGGTTTGATAGTGCTGTTGTGGGAGGGCGGGGGGGAGGGTTAAACTTATTTGGCAGGGGGATGGGAGACAGACTGGAGGTACAGTAGTGGGTGAGGCACAGCCAAATATAGAAGAGAAACTGAGTCAGTCTGGAAGGCAGTGCAAATATAGACCTGTCAAGGCACAAGTGAAAAATGCAAGACTGGATTGCATTTACTTTAATGCAAGGAGTCTTACTAATAAGGCAGATGAATTGAGGGTTTTGATTAGCACATGGCATTATAATATTATTGCTATCACAGAGACATTGCTGAAGGAGGGGCAGGACTGGCAACTCAATATTCCAGGGTATAGAATCTTCAGGAGTGATAGGGGAGGGGATAAAAGAGGTGGTATTGCACTGTTGATCAAGGAATGAATTACTGCAGTAAGGAGAGATGATATTTATTTTTATTTAGAGATACAGCACTGAAATAGGCCCTTCGGCCCACCGAGTCTGTGCCGACCAAGAGCCACCTATTTATACTAATCCTACAGTAATCCCATATTCCCTACCATCTACCTACACTAGGGGCAATTTACAATGGCCAATTTACCTATCAAGTCTTTGGCAGTGGGAGGAAACCAGAGCACCCGGTGAAAACCCACACGGTCAATTAATCAAAAATATCTTAGAAGGTTCCTCAAATGAGACCATATGGGTAGAACTTAAGAACAAAAAGGGGGCAATCACTTTGCTGGGAGTGTAGTACAGGCCTCCAAAACAGTCAGGGAGAGATAGAGGAACAGATATGTAGGCAAATCTCAGAGAGGTGTAAAAATAATAGGGATTTCAATTTACCTAATATCAACTGGGATAATCTTAGTGCAAAAGGCTTAAAGGGGGAGGAATACTTAAAATGCATACAGGAGAGCTTTTTGAGCCAGTACCGAGAAAGTGCTGCAAGAGAAGGGGCAGTACTGAACCTAATCCTAGGGAACGAAACTAGACAAGTGGTAGAAGTGTCAGTGGGACAGCATTTCGGGGATAGTGACCATAACTCTGTAAGATTTAAGTCAGTTATGGAAAAGGACAAAAACGGGATAGAAATAAAGGTACTGAATTGAGGAAGGCCGATTTCAATTTGATAAAACAGGATCTGGCCAAAGTGGACTGGAAGCAGCTACTTGTAGGAGAGTCTACATCAGGCCAGTGGGAGGCATTCAAAGAGGAAATAGTGAGAGCTCAGAGCCAACATGTACCCTTTAAGGTGAAGGGTAGGACCAACACGTCCAGGGAACCCTGGATGTCAAGGGATATAGAGTATTGGATCAGGAAAAAAAAGGAGGCTTATAGCAGATTTGGAGCGCTGAAAACTGTGGAGGCATTAGAGGAGTGTAGAAAGTGCAGGGGGGTACCTAAAAAAGTAATTAGGAGAGCGAAGAAGGGACATGAAAAAGCATTGGCAGTCAATATAAAGGAAATATAAGTATATTAAGGGCAAGAGGATAACCAGGGAAAGAGTTGGGCCCATTAGGGACCAAAGTGGCAATCTGCGTGTGGAGCCGGAGGACATAGGTGAGGTTTTAAATGATTACTTTTCATCTGTTTTCACTGTTGAGAACGATGATGTAGGTGTAGAGATCAGGGAGGGGGATTGCGATATACTTGAACATATTAACATTGAAAGGGAGGAAGTATTAGCTGCTTTCGCAGGCTTACAAGTGGATAAATCCCCAGGCCCAGATGAGATGTACCCCAGGCTGTTATGTGAGGCAAGGGAGGTGATAGCAGGGGCACTGACATAAATTTTCAAATCTTCTCTGGCCACAGGAGAGGTGCCACAGGACTGGAGGACAGCGAATGTGGTATCATTATTCAAGAAGGGTAGCAGGAATAAACCAGGTAATTACAGGCTGGTGAGTCTTAACATCAGTAGTTGGGAAACTATTGGAAAAATTCTGAGGGACAGGATTAATCTCCACTTGGAGATGCAGGGAATAATCAGGGATAGTCAGCACGGCTTTGTCAGGGGGAGATCGTGTCTAACTAACTTGATTGAATTTTTCGAGGAGGTGACTAGATGTGTAGATGAGGGTAAAGCAGTTGATGTAGTCTACATGGACTTCAGTAAGGCTTTTGATAAGGTCCCACATGGGAGATTGGTTAAGAAGGTAAGAGCCCATGGGATCCAGGGCAATTTGGCAAATTGGATCCAAAATTGGCTTAGTGGCAGGAAACAGAGGGTAATGGTCGAGGGTTGTTTTTGTGAGTGGAAGCCTGTGACCAGTGGTATACCACAGGGATCGGTTATGGGACCCTTGCTATTTGTAGTGTACATTAATGATTTAGATGTGAATATAGGAGGTGTGATCAGTAACTTTACAGATGACACTAAAATGGGTGGTGTTGTAAATAGTGAGGAGGAAAGCCTTAGATTACAGGACGATATAGATGGGCTGGTAAGATGGGCAGAGCAGTGGCAAATGGAAGTTAATCCTGAGAAGTGTGAGGTGATGCATTTTGGGAGGACTAACAAGGCAAGGGAATATACAATGGATGGTAGGACCCTAGGAAATACAGAGAGTCAGAGGGACCTTGGTGTACTTGCCCATAGATCACTGAAGCCAGCAGCACAGGTAGAGAAGGTGGTTAGGAAGGCATATGGGATACTTGCCTTTATTACCTGAGGCATAGAATATAAGAACAGGGAGGTTATGATGGAGCTGTATAAAACACTAGTTAGGCCACAGCTGGAGTACTGTGTACAGTTCTGGTCACCACACTATAGGAAGGGAGACTGAAAAGGCTATGGTCATTTTCCTTAGAACAGAGAAGGATGAGGGAGCACATGATTGAGGTACACAAAATTATGAGAGGCATTGATAGGTTAGATAGGAAGAGACTTTTTCCCTTAGCAGAGGGGTCAATAACCAGGGGGCATAGATTTAAGGTAAGGGGCAGGAGGTTTAGAGGGAATTTGAGGAAAACATTTTTCACCCAGAGGGTGGTTGGAATCTGGAACACACTGCCTGAAGAGGTGGTAGAGGCAGGAACCCTCACAACATTTAAGAAGTATTTAGATGAGCACTTGAAATGCCATAGCATACAAGGCTACGGGCCAAGTGCTGGAAAATGGGACTAGAATAGTTAGCTGCTTGACGGCCAGCACAGGCACGATGGGCCAAAGGGCCTGTTATTGTGCTGTATGACTCTATGATGGCCAGTGTCCAATTGGATAAAAAAATTGGCTTAAGGACAGAAAACAGCGAGTCATGGTAAATGGTTGTTTTACAGAGTGGAGTACAGTAGACAGCGGTGTTCCGCAAGGGTCAATGCTCGGGCCACTGCTTTTTTGATATACATAAATGACTTGGCTATTGGAATACAGAGCAGAATCTCAAAATTTGCTGATGACACCAAACTTAGAGGAGTGACAAACAGTGAGGATGATATAAACTGCCTGCAACAGCTCACAGATAGGCTAGCAGAATGAGCAGACAAGTGGCAGATGGAACTTAATACAGACAAGTGTGAGGTGATACATTTTAGCAGAAGCGATAGGGTGAGGCAATATAGATTTAATTGCGCAGTTCTAAAGAGTGTGCAGGAATAGAGGGACCTGGGGGTGCATGTGCATCGATTTTTAAAGGTGGATGAACATATTGAGAGAGTGGTTAGCATGCATATGGGATCTTGGGCTTCATAAATAGAGGCATTGAGTACAAAAGCAGGGAAGTTATTCTGAGCCTTTAGAAAGTTTTATAAAGGCCTCAACTAGAGTATTGTGTACAGTTGTGGTCACCATACTTTAGGAAAGATGTGAGGATCCTTGACAGGGTGCAGAGGAGATCTACCAGAATGGTTCCAGGGATAGGAGATTTAGTTACAAGGTTAGGTTGGAAAAGCTGGGATTGTTCTTCCTGGAGCAGAGGAGATTGAGGGGAGATTTGATAGAGGTGTACAAGATTATGACAGGTTTAGATAAGTTAGATAAGGAAGAACTGTTCCCATTAACTGATGATACAAGGACTGGGGGACACAGATTGAAGGTTTTGGTTAAGAGATGTTGGGGTATGTGAGGAAGAACTTTTGTATGCAGAGAGTGGTAACGACCTGGAACTCATTTCCCCAAGGGTGGTGGAAACTGAAACAATAAATGACTTCGAAAGGAAACTGGATAGGCACTTGAAGGAAATAAAATTGCAGGGCTACAGGGATCGAGTAGGGAGTGGGACTGACTGGATTGCTCTGAGGAGAGCTGGCATGGACTCAATGGGCTGAATGGCTTCCTTCTATGCCGTAAATGACTCTATGGCTCTATGACAAAAAAGTCAGGGCTTTTTAAATGCTAAAAAATCAGTTTTGAGTCATTTGTGCTGGTCTCACCCCACTTCTAAAGAGTTGATTCATCCTCCAATTGGTTAATGTAAGCTGCACTCATATTACTGTTTGCACATTTCCAAGCAACACAGAAATCCAGTGGGGTCTGTAATCTAACTGGCCTACTCTGAAAAACATGTGGGGAAGGATGCTCTTTCAATATTGAGTCTTGCAAAATCATTAAACTGTCATTTGTAAAATAAGTTTACGATTTTATTCAGTCCAGCACATAGGGTAAAGCTTGACCCCAATGAAGTCGTAAAGATCACAGTTAACTAAGTCATGCTTTCTGGAATTTCAGGGAGGCTCAGTTCATATTTTCAGGAAGGGATGAGTGGTGACAGAAGTTAGATGCAGTTTATGACGCAACAATATCACCATATCATCAAATATGTCACTGCACAGCTCCATTTACAAAGCTGGTAAAATGACATGGAATGCATTTTACTAGGAGGTTCCTGTTTATGATATAAAATCCCGATGGAAAAAATGGTGCATTGGTTAGTATATCCACATGCAGTAATATTTCTATTGTGCTGACAGAAGATTCCAACTGGCTGATGTCGTAGTTGGGACTAACCTCACCAAGGCAGACTGCAAATGTTTTCTTCACGCTTTCCAAGCTGCAAGGCTGAAGGACCTTGGTATCAGTTACTGAGTCAAGTGACAAGGCATCAAGGAACAAATTTCGAGGAGTGTGGAACCTGTCACCTTCATTCAGAGCAAAGGATGCAGCATGTTCTCTGCCTGGCTGTTTCTCAGATTCCAGAAAAGGCCTGTGGCCTTGCAAGCGACGACAGTGAATGCTCTCTCGTGCTGGACATTGCCCGAAGGCTTCCAACACTGGCTCCTGTTGGTCAGTGAAATGGCTTTCTCCTCTCCAGGGTTTGGCCTCTGTCTGAAGCTGCATTAGGAACACAAGAGGGTCGTTTCTAACAGGCAAATGTTTTAACAGCTGAAATTGAAATGGAAGCAGCTGTTGGGATGTGGCATTATGTTGTAATGGTTGCACATGAATCACTAGTACTCCGTTGCCTCAACAGCATAGTGGTCAGGATGCTCACAAGTTTGGCATCCATGCAGTGACCTAGGATCTTTGTTTCCCCTATTCCAAATGCACTGATAGAGATTCATGACTTAACTTCACAGAAGCCCAGTACAAAAAGGCTGGCAGAATGTTACAAGGACTATGCCTAATGCTCAAAGTGTTACTCGCTACCTCATTGCATTGTGATCACTGTAGCAATAGCTAGATTTAAGGTTGCCATGCTTTGTTAAAACCAGATGAGAAGCAGAGGAGGATAGGCGATCATAGTTCAAGATCTGATGTTTGTTTTGTTGCTGATGAAAATGAATTCCTTAATAATTAATAATAGCTTCTGCATCACAAGCCACAAAAGTAACCAGAAATGATGCATCTTATTCTAATAACATATTTTTACATTTAGAGATCGGCATAAACCTTATCTAAAAGTTAGTCTGTCCAGTTCAAAGTCACAACTCCAGTGAGAGAACATACTATAGGTATGTTATTCTCATTCTCGCAAAGTAGTTTAACATTCGCATACAAATGAGATGTTGTATTTCTTCCTTTGAGCAACATTGTCCTTTTAGTGTTTCAGTCATCTTGGTCAGGTGCTTTCCCCCCTCTTCTGTTGTACTTAATACTTTGCCTTGAACCATACCTTGGTTCTTGAGGCAGAAGCCCTAAGCAGGAACAATGAAAGAATGCAACATTACATAGGAACAATTTAACAAAGCTCCGAAAGATTAAAAAGATAACCAAAGAGAAGGAACTTTGTAGGTGACAGTTTAAATTATGTTCAAAAGATGAGAATGATCATATTTACCACGCTTAAAAGTCTGATATTCTTACTTATTCTATCAAACCTCCATTTACAATTGAGTTACACGCAGTGTGCCGAAGGGCCTGTTTCTATGCTGTACGACTCTACAACTTCATCAACATTTTTTTTTAAAATTTAGTAACATTTGATGGAACAAGCTCATGCTTTTATGATCAACCTTGATCCCATATTACTCACCTTCCAACCATACCTTGTAATCCCTTCTTTTTCCAGAAACATAACTAGTTTCCCTGGATCCATCTATACTGTGATATTCAACAGACTTCCTGCATAACATTTAACACTAATAATTAGCCCTTAGGTAGGGAAGTTTTCCGTCTCATTCCAATCTTACTCATTTTTAATGAAAACTGAAAATGGTGGAAACACTCAGCAGGTCAGAAAGCATCTGTAGGGAGCGAAACAGAATTAACGTTTCAAGGTCGATGACCTTTCATAAGAACTGGAAGATGTAGTAGATGAACAGCTTTTAAGCAAATGCACCCAGGAAAAGGGTGGCAGGAAAAGAATAAAAGGAAGAGGTCTGTGTTAGGGTGGAGGGAAGGAGTTATTAAATGCCAAACAAGTGATGCTGCAAGGAAAAAGGGAGTGATAAATAGACAACTCTAGAAACAAAAGATGGGTCCGAGAATGTATAAATGGTTACAGCAGAATAGCAGAGTGTGAGGGAAGCATGAAAATCTGGCAAAGGAAAGGCTATCGTGGCCTGGAAATGTGGGTCACATAGACCCCAGGGGAGAAGAAGCAGCTCCCCCCGCCCCCCCACAATAGGTCATCCACACTCCAAGCCCTAACCCACACCTCCTCCACTCTCAATAGCTCTGATGCAACTGTCCTCCATTACCAGACCTGCTGTCAGAGAGAATATGGAATTGGTAGACAAGGTCTCAAGATGTTAAACTCAATGTTATGGCCAGGTGGTTTAAAGTGCCTAGCAGAAAGATGAGATTCTGTTCCTTGAGGTTGTGCTCAGCTTCATTGGAACAGCTTAGGAGGCCAAGGTCAAAGAGGTCAGAGTATAAGTGGAATGGTGAATTAAAGTTTAAACAACTGGAAGGTCAGACTCATGCTTCTGGTCTGAAGGCATTCAGCAGTCACTCAAACTACATATGGTTTAAGCAATGTAGTGGACACTGCATTGTGAGCAGCAAATGCAATATGCAAAATTCGAAGACGTACAAGTAAATTACTGTATCACCCAGTAGGAGTGTTTGGGGGCTTGGATGATGGCAAGGGAGGAGGTGAAAGGGCAGGAGGTGATTTTTTTAACTTGTATTTTTGGATAGTTCACTACAATGAACTGGTTGCCTGGATTTACTTTCTCAGTCCCCTTCCTAACCTAGAGAGATGTCATTTTAGTCACTGCACATTTTTCACCTTCTTAACGGTTCTGTATAATTTAGATTCCTGATGACTAGAATCATCTTGTTTGCTAGTTCCACACTCTCTCAATGTCTTTGGCTTGGTAACCAGTACTCCAGATAGGGTCAGACAAATAACTACATGACAACAAAATAACCTTTTTAGATTTGTACTCTATTCTTCTGCCAACACAACTTATTACGCCTCAAGAACAGTGAGGGATGGGCAACAAATGCTGGCCTTGCCAGTGACACATTCCATGAAATAATAAAAAAAGTTGTTTCAATTTTAGTGCAATCATGCAATTTGACGGATAATGTCATAGAATTAGCAATAATAACCTATAATCTCTTTCCTGATCAGCAAGCTGTATGACTGTTCCATTCACCACAATTTTGGACTCCTGCTCTTGTACTAATTACACTTGTCCGTATTGAACTGTATTTACCACTTCCTGGACCAGCTACCTAAAGATCCAATTCCTGGTAAACGTGGTTGCCGAGTTGATGATCACTTGTACCACTTTCTGTGTTAAGAGTCATGAAGCAAATGGTTGTTTTAGATATTCAGTTCTTTGTTAAGACCAACAGGTGTAATATTTTTCATGGTTTGCCTGTGCAAATTCTCACCTCAGTATCACAAAATAAACAATATAAAGTTAAGGAAAAACCCAAGTCGTTTTATAAGTATATTAAGGGCAAGAGGATAACCAAGGAAAAAGTGGGGCCCATTAGGGATCAAAGAGGCAATCTGTGTGTGGAGCCGGAGAAGATAGGTGAGGTTTTGAATGATTACTTTTCATCTGTGTTCACTATGGAGAGGGAGGATGTAGGTGTAGTGATCAGGGAGGGGGACTGTGATATACTTGATCAAATTAGCATTGAAAAGGAGGAAGTGTTAGCTGTATTAGCGGGCTTAAAGGTGGATAAGTCCCCAGGCCCAGATGAGATGTATCCCAGGCTGCTACCTGAGGCAAGGGAGGAGATAGCAGGGGCTCTGACACAAATTTTCAAATCCTCTCTGCCCACAGGACAGGTGCCAGAGGACTGGAGTACAGCAAATGGATAGCACTATTCAAGAAGGGTAGCAGAGATAAACCAGGCAATTACAGGCCGGTGAGTCTAATATCAGTGGTGGGGAAATTATTGGAAAAAATTCTGAAAGACTGGATTAATTTCCACTTGGAGAGGCAGGGATTAATCAGGGATAGTCAGCATGGCTTTGACAGGGGGAGATAGTGTCTAACAAATTTGATTGAATTTTTCAAGCAGGTGACTAGATGTGTAGATGACGGTAAAGTAGTTGATTTAGTCTACATGGACTTCATTGAGGCTTTGATAAGGTCCCGCATGGAAGATTGGTTAAGAAGGTAAGAGCCCATGGGATCCAGGGTAATTTGGCAAATTGGATCCAAAATTGGCTTAGTGGAAGCAGGCAGAGGGTGATGGTCAAGGGTTGTTTTTGAGAATGGAGGCCTGTGACCAGTGGGGTACCGCAGGGATCGGTGCTGGGACCCTTACTGTTTGTAGTGTACATTAATGGTTTAGACGTGAATATAGAGGTATGATCAATAAGTTCGCAGACGACACGAAAATTGGTTGTGTCGTAAATAGTGAGGAGGAAAGCCTTAGATTACAGGACGATATAGATGGCTGGTAAGATGGGTGGAGCAGTGGCAAATGGAATTTAATCCTGAGAAGTGTGAGGTGATGCACTTTGGGAGGACTAACGAGGAAAGGGAATATACAGTGGATGGTAGGACCCTAGGGAGCACAGAGGGACCATAGATCACTGAAGGCAGCAGTACAGGTAGATAAGGTGGTTAGGAAGGCATATGGGATACTTGCCTTTTATTAGCCGAGGCATAGAATATAAGAGCAGGGAGGTTATGTTAGTGCTGTATAAAACACTGGTTACGCCACAGCTGGAGTACTGTGTACAGTTCTGGGCACCACACTATAGGAAAGATGTGATTGCACTGGAGAGGGTGCAGAGGAGATTCAGCAGGATGTTGCCTGGGCTGGAGCATTTCAGCTATGAAGAGAGACTGGATAGGCTAGGGCTGTTTTCCTTGGAGCAGAGAAGGCTGAGGGGGGCACCTGATTGAGGTATACAAAATTATGAGGGGCACTGATAGGTTAGATAGGAAGAAACCTCTTCCTTTAGCAGAGAGGTCAATAACCAGTGGGCATAGATTTAAGGTAAGGGGCAGGAGGTTTAGAGGAGAATTGAGGAAAATCTTTTTCACCCAGAGGGTGTTTAGAATCTGGAACACACTGCCTGAAGTGGTGGTAGAAGCAGGAACCCTCACAACATTGAAGAAATATTTAGATGAGCACTTGAAACGCCATAGCATACAAGGCTAGGGGCCAAGTGCTGGAAAATGGGATTAGATTGGACGGGTGCTTGATGGTCGGCGCAGGCGCGTTGGGCCGAAGGGCCTGTTTCTGTGCTGTAAAACTCTATGACTCTATATTGCCCACCAAGCAAAATTTCTATGTCATCAGCTATTATTATGGGAACAGAGGAACAGCGGGCAGAAATTAGGTCCATTCAGTGATTATGTTACTTTCACTAGAACAAGAACTCTGAGAAAGTAAAAACAACACTAGTTTGCAGGACTAGAACATGCTCACAGAGGATTACATATTTAATCACCCAGTGTGCGTGACTGGAACATGTTCATAGAGGATTAGATGGTCAATTACCCAGTGTGCATTACTGGAATCTGCTTAGAGAGGCTTAGATTTTCGAGATGAAACAATTTTTGCTGAAACTTAGGAAGCACAGATGAGTGGGTCACAACAGAGATGAGGTCACCTTACCTTTGACCTCAATTGGATATTCTTTGGCCTCCTTGTCACGAGAGACAATGGGTAAGCGCCTGGAGGTGGTCAGTGGTTTGTGAAGCAGCGCCTGGAGTGGCTATAAAGGCCAATTCTAGAGTGACAGACTCTTCCACAGGTGCTGCAGATAAAATTGGTTGTCGGGGCTGTTACACAGTTGGCTCTCCCCTTGCGCTTCTGTCTTTTTTCCTGCCAACTGCTAAGTCTCTTCGACTCGCCACGCTTTAGCCCCGCCTTTATGGTTGCCCGCCAGCTCCGGCGATCGCTGGCAACTGACTTCCACGACTTGTGATCAATGTCACAGGACTTCATGTCGCGTTTGCAGACGTCTTTAAAGCGGAGACAAGGACGGCCGGTGGGTCTGATACCAGTGACGAGCTCGCTGTACAATGTGTCCTTGGGGATCCTGCCATCTTCCACGCGGCTCACATGGCCAAGTCATCTCAGGCGCCGCTGGCTTAGTAGGGTGTATATGCTGGGGATGTTGGCCGCCTCGAGGACTTCTATGTTGGAGATACGGTCCTGCCACCTGATGCCAAGGATTCTCCGGAGGCAGCGAAGATGGAATGAATTGACGTCGCTCTTGGCTGACATACGTTGTCCAGGCCTCGCTGCCATAGAGCAAGGTACTGAGGACACAGGCTTGATACACTTGGACTTTTGTGTTCTGTGTCAATGCGCCATTTTCCCACACTCTCTTGGCCAGTCTGGACATAGCAGAGGAAGCCTTTCCGATGCGCTTGTTGAATTCTGCATCGAGAGACAGGTTACTGGTGATAGTTGAGCCTAGGTAGGTGAACCCTTGAACCACTTCCAGAGTGTGGTCGCCGATATTTATGGACAGGGCACTTCTGATGTCCTGTCCCATGATGTTCATTTTCTTGAGGCTGATGGTTAGGCCAAATTCGGTGCAGGCAGCCGCAATCCTGTCGATGAGTCTCAGCAGACACTCTTCAGTGTGAGATGTTAAAGCAGCATCGTCAGCAAAGAGGAGTTTCCTGATGAGGACTTTCCGTACTTTGGTCTTCGCTCTTTGATGGGCAAGGTTGAACAACCTGCCACCTGATCTTGTGTGGAGGAAAATTCCTTCTTCTGAAGACTTGAACGCATGTGAGAGCAGCAGGGAGAAGACAATCCCAAACAGTGTAGGTGCGAGAACACAGCCCTGTTTCACACCACTCAGGATGGGAAAGAGGTCTGATGAGGCTGAATTGTGCCTTTCATATTGTCATGGAATGAGGTGATGATACTTAGTAGCTTTGGTGGGCATCCAATCTTTACTGGTAGTCTGAAGAGACCACATCTGCTGGCGAGGTCAAAGGCTTTGGTGAGATCAATGAAAGCAACATAGAGGGGCATCTGTTGTTCACGGCATTTCTCCTGTAGCTGGCGAAGGGAGAACAGCATGTCAATGGTGGATCTCTCTGCTCGAAAGCCACACTGTGCCTCAGGGTAGACATGCTCAGCCAGCTTCTGGAGCCTGTTTAAAGCGACTCGAGCGAAGACTTTCCCCACTATGCTGAGCAGGGAGATTCCACGGTAGTTGTTGCAGTCACCGAGGTCACCCTTGTTCTTATCGAGGGTGATAATATTGGCATCGCGCATGTCCTGTGGTCCTGCTCCCTCGTCCCAGCACAGGCAAAGCAGTTCGTACAGAGCTGAAAGTATAGCGGCATTGGCACTCTTGATGATTTCAGGGGTAATCCCATCCTTCCCAGGGGCTTTTCCGCTGGCTAGAGAATCAATGGCATCACTGAGTTCCGATTTTGTTGGCTGTACATCCAGCTCATCCATGACTGGCAGAGACTGGGCTGCATTGAGGGCGGTCTCAGTGACATTTTCCCTGGAGTACAGTTCTAGGTAGTGTTCCACCCAGCGGTCCACTTCCTTGCATTGGTCAGTGATTGTGTCCCCTGATTTAGATTTGAGGGGGGCAATCTTCTTGATGGTTGGCCCAAAAGCTCTCTTCATGCCCTCATACATTCCTCTGATATTTCCGGTGTCAGAGGCCAGCTGAATATGACTGCATTGGTGTTGCCAGTAGTCATTTGCGCAGCACCTGGCTGCTCTTTGTGCAGCGCTTCTGGCTGGTTTAAGTGCTACGGATGTTAACTTGCTGGAGGCTTTCTTGTAGTTCAGCAGTGCAATGCGCTTAGCGGCTATGACAGGTTCCAGCTCTTCAATGTGAGATTGAAACCAATCTGCATTCCGCTTCACACGTTTGCCATAGGTGGTCATTGCTGAGTCATAGATGGCCTCTCTGATGTGGGCCCACTTGGTCCCTGCATCCCCTGTGTGAGTGTTTAGGAGGGCTTTCTCAAGTGAATTTAGAAACTTACATAACATCTGTGGATGAGAAATTCTGCTAGTGTTGATGCGCTGGCGGCCCTTCTGCTTGGAGTGATGCAGCTTCTTTGGTTTGAGGCTAACCTTGCTGCACACCAGGGAGTGGTCGGTGTCGCAGTCCACACTGTGGAAGCTGTGTGTGATTTGAACGCTGTTTAAAGAGGCTCGCCTTGTGACAATGAGGTCCAGCTGGTGCCAACGACGTGATCTTGGGTGCCTCCAAGAAACCTGGTGACAGGGTTTAGTGTGAAAGAATGAGTTGGTGATGCAGAGGTTATGATAGCCACACAACTCAAGCAGTCTCTGTCCATTCTCATTCATCCTACCAATGCCATAGCGCCCAAGGCAGGAGAACCATGAGTCATGGTCGGCCCCAACCCTGGCATTAAAGTCCCCCAGCAGGAACAGGTGTTCAGTGTTGGGGATGCTACTAATGATATAATGGAGCTCCTCGTAGAACTGGTCTTTAGCTTCAGGTGGGGAGTAGAGTGTTGGAGCATAGATGCTGAGTAGGTGTACTAGACCAGAGGCGGTGAACAGTCGGATGGACAGTCTGCGTTCCGAGCCATTTGAGGGTGGCTCTATCATGCTGAGCAAAGAGTTTCTGATGGCGATGCCCACTCCATGCTGTCTTGGTTCTTCAGGATCCCTACCCTGCCAGAAGAAGGTGTAGTCTTGCTCTCTTAGAGATCCGCTCGCAGGGAGGCGTGTCTCCTGAAGTGCTGCAATGTCCACATTGAGTCTACTGAGCTTGTTGTTAATGATGGCGGTCTTCCGAGAATCGTTGATTTGTGTAAGGTCTTCCGACAGGCCAGGACACATAGTTCTGATGATCCAGCTTGCAAAACGAAGGGCTGGTACCTTCTTTCCTTTTTTGGTCCTGTTGTTTGGTGCGGTGTTGCAGTCCACTTGTCGGGCAATGACCCTGAGCTCCAAGCACCCATTGAAGTAGGTAGATTGTGGCGGGACAGAACCTTACTGACCGGGGGGCTGCCCGGTTTGAGGCGGGCGGTAGCTGTCCAGTGAGATGCGATGACCTCTCCCACCTACAAAGGCAACCCGTGGTGCCCAATCTCTATGCCAATTGAGCTGGACTTATAACCCGTAACTGCTGCCTTCCGTGTTAATTTGGTCGCTGTGAGGCGACTGTGGAGTGACCTCTCCATGGCGTATGCCTGGACGGATGTATGGAGGTTGTGAGTCGCCCAAGCGTCAAAACCCCCCCTCTCGGCCTTCCTGGTGGGTTCCAAAGCAGTTTGGCACTGGTATGACTGTAGGAACTGCCAGAAACATGCCATGTTTCAATTGGATCAGCATAATGCTAAGCAGCATTAACTCCGGACCCCATGAAGTCTCATGGCATCAGGTCAAACATGGGCAAGGTAACCTACTGATTACCACCTACTGCCCTCCCTCAGCTGATGAGTCAGTACTCCTCCATATTGAACACCATTTGGAGGAAGCACTGAGGGTGGCAAGGGCACAAAATGTACTCTGGATGGGGGACTTCAATGTCCATCACCAAGAGTGGCTCGGTAGCACCACTCCTGATCGAGCTGGCTGACTACTAAAGGACATATCTGCTAGACTGGGTCTGCGGCAAGTGGTGAGGGAACCAACACGAGGGAAAAACATACTTGACCTTGTCCTCACCAATCTGCCTGCCGCAGATGTTTCTGTTCATGACTGTATTGGTAGGAGTGACCACCGCACAGTCCTTGTGGAGACGAAGTCCCGCCTTCACATTGAGGATACCGTCCATTGTGTTGTGTGGCACTATCACCGTGCTAAATGGGATAGATTTCGAACAGATCTAGCAATGCAAAACTGGGCATCCATGAGGCGCTGTGGGCCATCAGCAGCAGCAGAATTATACTCAACCACAATCTGTAACCTCATGGCTCGGCTTATCCCCTACTCTACCATTATCATCATGCCAGGAGACCAACCCTGGTTCAATGAAGAGTGCAGGAGGGCATGCCAGGAGCAGCACCAGGCATACCTCAAAATGAGGTGAGAACCTGGTGAAGCTACAACCCAGGACTACTTGCATACCAAACTGCATAAGCAGCATGCAATAGACAGAGCCAAGCGATCCCATAACCAACGGATCAGATCTAAGCTCTGCAGTCCTGCCACATCCAGCCATGAATGGTAATGGAAAATTAAACAACTAACTGGAGGAGGTGGCTCCACAAATGTCCCCATCCTCAATGATAGGGGAGCCCAGCACATCAGTGCGAAAGATAAGGCTGAAGCATTTGCAACAATCTTCAGCCAGAAGTGCCAAGTTGATGATCCATCACGGCCTCCTCCTGAAGTCCCCAGCATTACAGATGCCAGACTTCAGCCAATTTGATTTCCTCCGCGTGATATCAAGAAATGAATGAAGGCACTGGATACTGCAAAGGCTATGGGTCCTGACAATATTCCGGCAATAGTACTGAAGACATGTGCTCCAGAACTTGCCGCACCCCTAGCTAAGCTGTTCCAGTACAGCCACAACACTGGCATCTACCCGGCAATGTGGAAAATTGCCCAGTTATGTCCTGTACACAAAAAGCAGGACAAGTCCAATCCAGCCAAATACCGCCCCATCAGTCTACTCTCAATCATCAGTAAAGTGATGGAATGTGTCATCAACAGTGCCATCAAGCAGCACTTGCTTAGCAATAACCTGCTCAGTGATGCTCAGTTTCAGTTCCGCCAGGGCCACTCAGCTCCTGACCTCATTACAGCCTTGGTTCAAACATGGACAAAAGAGCTGAACTCAAGAGGTGAGATGAGAGTGAATGCCCTTGACATCACGGCAGCATTAGACCGAGTATGGCATCAAGGAGCACTAGCAAAACTGGAGTCAATGGGAATCAGGGGGAAAACTCTGCTGGTTGGAGTCATACCTAGTGCAAAGGAAGATGGCTGTGGTTGTTGGAGGTCAATCATCTGAGCTCCAGGACATCACTGCAGGATTTCCTCAGGGTAGTGTCCCAGGCCCAACCATCTTCAGCTGCTTCATCAATGACCTTCCTTCCATCATAGGGTCAGAAGTGGGGATGTTCACTGATGATTGCACAATGTTCAACACCATCTGCAATTCCTCAAATACTGAAGCAGTCCGTGTAGAAATGCAGCAAGACCTGGACAATATCTAGGCTTGGGCTGACAAGTGGCAAGTAACATTTGCGCCACACAAGTGCCAGGCAATGACCATCTCCAACAAGAGAGAATCTAACCATCTCCCCTTGACATTCAATGGCATTACCATCGCTGAATCCCCCAATATCAACATCCTAGGGGCTACCATTGACCAGAAACTGAACTGGAGTAGTCATATAAATACCGTGGCTACAAGAGCAGGTCAGAGGCTGGGAATCCTCAAAGTCTACAAGGTAAAAGTCAGGAGTGTGATGGAATACTGTCCACTTGCCTGGATGGGTGCAGCTCCAACAACACTCAAGAAGCTCAACACCATCCAGAACAAAGCTGCCCGCTTGATTGGCACCCCATCTACAAATATTCACTCCCTCCACCACCGACACACTGTGGCAGCAGTGTGTACCATCTACAAGATGCATTGCAGCAACGCACCAAGGCTCCTCAGACAGCACCTTCCAAACCTACGACCTCTACAACCTCGAAGGACAAGAGCAGCAGATGCATGGGAACATCACCACCTGCAAGTTCCCGTCCAAGTCACACACCATCCTGACTTGGAACTATATTGCCGTTCTTTCACTGTCACTGGGTCAAAATCCTGGAACTCTCTTCCTAACAGCACTGTGGGTGTACCAACCCCACATGGACTGCAGCGGTTCAAGAAGGCAGCTCACCACCACCTTCTCAAGGGCAATTAGGAATGAGCAATAAATGCTGGCCTGGCCAGCGATGCCCACATCCCACGAATGAATTTTTAAAAAAAGGGAAAGTTGTGTGCAAGGATAACACACTGTTTTGTTGTGCCCTGCCCACCTTGCTTAGTCCTGTTGGTAGGTGTCTATCACCCATTATGCACTGACAAATCCCTTCCCTGTTTGTAATAAGCAAATCCTATTCTGCACTCTTCAGTTCACCAGCCATCCTTCGCTGATAATTCCCAGCCCATAACATATTCTTTACCTGAATCTTTGTAGTTATTTACATGTTAAAATTAAAATGTCTTGAAAGGAAAAAAATATACTAACATACAAAATTGATGGATAGGAAAAAGACAAGCTGGTCCATCAAGCCTGCCCCACACTCGAAAGCACAAGAAGCAGAAAGCTTTGTTAGTGTAAGTCCAGTGAAAATTTAACATCTCCCCCTCCCACCGCACCCCCCCACCTCCACCCCACAGGTTTCATTCAGGCCACTCAAGAAAAATAAAATTCTGCCAACTTTGCCTCCAGTGCTGGAAGTGTGGTTTAAATGGAAACTGTGACACAGTACCTTATATATTCAAGTTGCTTTGCTGTTGGTATGTGCAAACATTCTTTAAGCTTTAGACTGGCAAAAGCTAGTGGCCAAATGAGGCGTGTGAAATAATAAAAGGCTAAAAAAATCTGTTTATATTAAATCAGTATTATCTTACTCATTCAAAAACTTCAGATCATTATTATTACTGTTCTCCCTATCACAAGAAACCTAATCAGGCAGCTCACAACTCAATTACAGCGAGGCCCTGAAGGAGACGGCAAGTTTTCTTGTGGACAGATCAGCCAAGTGCTGAGTTTACCACTCCCCTCTTTGCTCCTAGGAAGACGAGTGCTTGTTTGTGTTTCTGAACCAATATTTCTTCGAGAGATTGAAAATCTGGAGTGAACAGTCATGAAGAATGGACGATTCAACCCACTGTGGCACTGCCTTTCACAGCTCAGCACTGCTGCGCGAGGCAGAACACAATGTACTAACAATGAGATCACAAGCACAAATTTCTCAGCAGAAATGTGCCAAATATATAATCTTTTACAATATGCAGCATTAATGGGTTGGTGGGAAGGTTTTAAGCAGCAAATGTAAGCATGAGAGTGCCCAACTCCTGTCCAAGTTTTGAGACACTGACTAAAGTAAGCTGCCTTTAGAGAAAACCGACAGACCTTAAAACCACCATAAACTTAATACCCCAGACAGTGACACCATTATATTGTTTTGAACAGCTCCCAGCTGTTAATAATATGGGTTGTGACACAGAATTCACAGTTAAACTCAAGCAAGCTTCATTCAATGGCCAACCCTGTGTCACTTCCCACGAGGCCAAGCTTTGTGCTAAATGGCTGAGATATTCAGGGTTTAAGGAGCTTCATAAATTGTCAATTTTTCCATGAAGGAAGCTCCCTTTAATCTTTATCCTGCAACTACTGTTCGGTTATCCTCAAAACAATCCTTTCCCTCCCCCATCGCTGAAGCATAATCCCTTCTATTAAAAATAATTGGCTTTCTCTGCACACAAATCTCCCAGCTGTCAGTGGTTCTGTACAGTAATAAAGGGGGTAGTGGTCAAAAATATTTTTTAATTTCATTATCAAACAGGGACAGGCGTAGTACTAATCCACGTCAGACATCCTTTCATCCACAAAGACTAATTGCACAGGAAGCTAACTGTACATGATTACACCCTTTCTATATATTACAAGCCAGATACTGGAAACCAGAACATTGTCTATTGTTTTATTCATCAATACTTTATTATTTAAATTTGATTTCTAACTGCAAGATCTGTGCTGCTAGAAGTTTCTATCTAATACTTCACCAAATGGAGTAGCAGTCTCTCTCACAGATATTTCCAGCCACATTCTACAGCAATGCTGAGCTTCTGAAAAGTGACATTTTTCACATTCCTGACAGTCAATTGAACCTGCCTCTGCACTAGCACAATCATACTCCAGCTCTCCGCGAAAGAATAGCGTCAATAGATTTACAGATGAATCAAATATCAAAGTTAAAATGAAAAACTGCGGATGCAAAAAATGCGTGGAAAGGAACAACAGGTTAATCAGCATCTGAAAGAGAAAACGGATAGGTTAACATTTTAGTGACCTTCATCAACTGTGCCGTTCCAGCATGTTCTTTTCCAATTGAAGATGAATCCACCATTTTGTCACCTATATGCTGCAAACCAAACTAACAAGTTAGTCATAAATCAAAGACTAGCGGTGCTGAGGTGTTACGTTAGTTTAAAGCTATGCCAGTACATGCGTTTTATATATGCTCCGATTTTGTTTCTGTGTTGGTTTTGATGTTTAATTTTTTATATTTAATAATGAAGATGTCAGCCCTGCTATCAAGGCACTTGAATATTGGTATTTCAGTGCAGAGCTTTTTGTTTTAATGTGTTTTGTAACCTTGTGATGGATATGCATTTGCAAATGAAACCGGTGTGAGAGCACTGTCAGACTGCCTCTGCTCTATTAGCAAATGACTCAGGAAACCATCTGGTTCCCCATTAACTTCTATCTCCTGTTTAGTTCTGCTGTCATCTTCCATCTGTTGTTTCTCTTTCTTTGTCTCCAGGCCACTCCCAACTCTACTGTCATGAGGGTGTGAAATATATTATATCAATTTATCTCCTGACAGCACCAGGTAAGGGTGGACCCTCGTCTCCTCCCTGTGCTGGCTCCAGACTAAACCTTTCAAAATGCCTAGGTGGATGAACACATGGCCTTGAAGGGGTTTTGACAGTTTTGCAAACAGGGTGGGTAGTCAAGTAAAATCGACTGGGTTACTTACCCACCATGGCCCGTCGTCTTCAATTCAATTTTAATCTGAGCAGGCAGCAAAAACAACCGTTTACTGTCCCTCATTACATATGCAGATCAGGGTCTGATGATGCCATCAGCTCCTGACCGTGATTAGAATTCCATCCTGAGGCAGGCAGCCATTGTGGCTTTCTTACCAGGTAAAGTCAAGTGAGAAGATGATCGGAATCAAAACAGGTCATTCAAGATAAAATTTTACTTGCCTCTCGTGGGTCCCATGAGCAGGAGTGCTCCTCCAGTCTCCACAAGGAAAGTTTAGGCCTCCCTGCTCCAGTCTTCCTCCCACCATTTCTCTACCGTGAGACTCCCTCCCCATCACCTTACTGAGCATCAGTGGGTGGCCAAATGACACATGAATTTCAGAAGGCCAGCAGTCGCTTTCCGCCCTGTTCTCACTCATTCCGGGCAGGAAGTCAGTCCACAGCATGCTGATGAGGCCCAGCAGTTAAAATGGCCTCTTCTGCTTTTGATCCTCTTCTCACCTGTCCTTAGCTGACAGGAAAAGAGTAGCTTCCCCACTCAGGTCAGAGTTAAGATGGTGCTGGGGGCCCGCTGATATCATCTGACGCCAATGTGCATGAATATAGAAGGACCCCTCTGGTTTATGCTGGGGGCTTTTGCTGCCTGTTCAGAAGATCAGGTTTAAATTGAAATGGCATGAACCAGGGAGGGCTTTGACGAGTTAGTCGTCCAGTTGCTTTTAACTGCTTGCATGCCCAGTTTCCGCTGGGAAAGTATGGTTAAAATTGACCATAAGAGTTTTACTGTAATATATAGATGTCATTCTGCTGCAGCTAGGCAGGTATCTAACTGAAACCCATGGTTTCCTTAGCAAAAACCCTTAGTCAATTAAAATCCCTGCCCTTATGTCTGAATCCAATTGCTGTCTACAAATCTAACTTTCTGATGATTTTGTGCACACTTTTGCGTCAATTTTTCCCACAGTAAATTCCCACATACACATTTCACATGTGAACTTTAGCCATCATGGTAGATTGATGAACCAATTGGTTCATTCAATATATTTTCTTATAAAACCTTTGTCCACAATTGTTTCTCCCTCAGGAACTGAAATTTTTAATTCCCAAAGTTAAAATGTTAAAACAAAGTCAAAAGAATCAGAACATTACATATTTCACAATAACATGATTACATTTACCAACTGAATTATTTTTGTAACTCTGTTAGCTGAAGATAGATCCTGTAGACTGAACATTAGCAGTGTCTGCAATTTTCCAGGATGCGCCAGTAGCATTTCACCTGGCCAAAAGATAGAATGTTTTTCACTGAGTCTTTAACAAAACCTATTTTGTTAGTTTCAAAAATACCTGAAGCAAGGTTTGACACAGGCACAAATCTTTATTCTCTGTTTTGTAAAATAGAGAAAACAGGCTGATTGCAGTCTCTTTAGCACCCTATTTTTTTGTCGTAATGGTGCAGTAGGAGATGAAGGTGCAACTGGAGGACTTAACACTCTGTTGTCACTGACCTGAAGCTTTCTACGATCTTGTCGTACGTGGGGAAATAGGCACCTGGCGCCTCTGTGACGTATATATGACCCGGAAGTAACTTTGAATGGAGAACGCTGCACAAGTCCACCAACTGGAACTGTATAGAAAACAGCTAAACCGGTAGTCATCAAAGGAATGGCTGAAGGCAGCTATGAAACTGCCGCAGCTGAGTGTTGTTAAGATTGACTGGCCCTCCTGTTTAGATCGCAACTGGTGGCTTGGCTCCTGGAGGAAACCACTGGAGATCCCTCCCTGCTGTGTATTCCCCTTGGCTGATTTCACTACTGGGCCTCATTAAAATAAAACCAGTAATCTGCCAGTGCTAAACACACGCTGAAAAGGCAGCTCACTGATTTTATTTTAATGAGAGCCAATCTCCCATAATCGACCAACAATCCAGAACATTTCACAATGGAAGTTTGAGAATTTGAAAAGTAAAGTTTCCATGAAGCTGCCTATCATAAAAACCCAACTGGTTCACTGATGAAGAAACAATTTTTTATTCAAGGTCTGTGGGTGTCACTGGCAAGGCCAACAATTATTGCCCATCCTTAATTGTCATGAGAAGTTGGTGATGAGCTGCCTTCTTGAACTACTGTAGTCCATATGGATTCCAGTTTTTTTCTGCAGTGGTATTAATACAACTGAGTGGATCACTAGGCCATTTCAGGCAGCAGTTAGGAGTCAGCCCATTACCAAGGGTGTGAGGTCACATATAGGCCAGACTGAGTAAAGAAAGCAGGTTTTCTTCTCTGAAGGATAATAGTGAGCCAGCTGGCTTTCAACAACAATCCATTAGTTTCATGATCTCCATTGTTAACAGTAGCTTTTCCATTCCAGATTTGTTTAATTAACTGAATTTAACAACTGCTGTGGTAGGATGTGAACTCATATCTCTAGACTGAGCAGCCATGGAGACGGTGGCAGCTCCCGGTGCAGCACCTACCTGAGGCCCCGGAGCGTTGCTGGACCCAGGCCATGGGTAGGTCAGGGCGGGAGGGGTTTCGCACGGCAGGGTTCGTGGGGGGACGGGGGTGTAGTGGAGTCGTTAGCAAGGGCAGGGGGGTGGTGGCTCTCAGCGGGCCTCCCCTTCCCAATGCCGGGTCCCCACCCCGCCCCGGGTCGGGAAGCAGCCCGCACGGTTTTTTGTGCCTGCTTCCCATGTGGCGACAGGACTGCCTGCCGCACGGCATAAAATTCCCCCCATGGACACAGGAATCCATAATGTTAAAAAGTTGACAGAAAAATGTATTCAAAAAGATGGCAACAGTATGTTTTTTTTGATTATATATGAAAGGCTTATATTTTTCACAGAGTAAAGTACAGTGTGATAGAATTCAAGGCAAAACACCAGCAAAAGTCCCAGACTACCATTTACTTTTGCTGATAACAACTTTTACCTCCTGATTTTTTAAAAAACTGAATTTAAATTTTCAAAAAGCCACAGTTGGATTTGAACTCACATTGTGCAGGTTATTAGCCCAGCAACAGAACCCCTGCACTACCATACCCCATTTCAGATTGATATTAATGCTTATATTTCACTTTCTCTGGCTTGTGAGTGACATTTCCGTGGGTTGTAAAGACAAATATTAGCAACAAATGCATCAACGTGTTGAATTTATGAAATTTGCTCCGTCCATCACTTATTGTTTAAAACAAGATACCGCTTTCACTAAAATATCAGACTGAGGCATTTCATAATGGATGCACAAACCCGCTGGTCACTAATATTGCAGACAGATTTCAGCCCTTTGGTGTCCTAGATCTGGCTCTGCTCCTGCTTTCCCAGGGTCCTGTTTATTGGCGGTCTTACTAACCTGCAGCTACATGGTGCCACAAAAGCAATATGAGACGGAGGGTTGTGGTTGATATCCATTTTCAGGTGAGTACATGTGCACAGTGGTTTAATCAGCAGGCACACGCACTCAACCAAAACCCTGATTAAATGCAGCATTCTCACATAAAGTCCAGATTTTCTTTCAAATGCTTTAATCAGAAGATTTTCAGATTTGTCAAGTTGAAGTTGACAGCATGCAAAGTGGGACAATAAATGGAGATATGAGGAGCTGATCCCTGACTACAGCGGTGAGCAAAATATTCAGAATTGGCAATGCCAACCTAAGGTATGAAACAGCCTCTGGAAAAAGAGCAGGTGAAGGAAGGAAATTTTAGCATTCACGTCACCATAATTCCAAAGTTATCATTTCACCCACTGATTAAAGGAAGACTTCCTCTGATCACCGTCTGCTCGTGGTGTCATCAATGCAGTGGGAACATTTCCTGAGGAAGGATTTTCATATTCATTGGGGTAGTGATTGGCGTAAATCCTATGTAAGATGCGATTAATCTGTTGCGGTACGTGGAAATTAGAGTGCAGCTTTTAAATCTGCTGGTGGGCTGACTTCCTATAGAGATCCCTTGTGGGACCTGATATGAGTCATAATAGTTGCAGCCACAGAGAGAGCAGTGCAGGTAGAGGAGCTTGACTGAAGATCCTTATGCAGTAAGTGACAAAGTTGCCCTACTGCCTCTTTGATGAAGCTCACTGTTCTTACATACATTTCATCGTATGACATGTGCTGCCTGTAGATTCTACAACGTGAATAGCATTCAGTGAGATGCTGCCTGATTCTCCTCTGCTCCATCCTGTTCTGCTCCTCCTCCTCCATGATAATGGAGAACAAGGGTATTCCTGTAGGTAATGCTGTTGAGAAGCCCGGACTGCAGTTAAGGGGGTGAAGATCTGCTGGTGGGCTGACTCTATCAGAAGCCATGCGAAGCAAGTCCAGGTATATCCGAAAAAGCAAAAAAAATCTGGCCCAAAATGTGTTTCGCAGCAGCACTGAAACTCAGAAACTGAGTATCATCAGAATCAGAAACCGCTCACTTTCATTTATAAAAGGAGGGCACATTGTGGGAAGGGCTAGTGAGAATAAGGGAGTAACTTTACAGAACAACGCTGGCTGCCACATTTTGTGCCTAATTTTCCTGCCACAAAAATGCACTCGCATTTTTTATAGTGCTTTTCACAACCTCAAGACGCCCAAAAGCTCTTTACAGCCAACACAGTAGTTTTTTGAGGAGTAGTCGCTGCTTGAAAGTAGGAATTCTGTAGTGGAAATAGGCTGAAAATGGTGAGGAAATTAATTCCCCCTGTCCAATGTTTATGATTTCTCCTGAAACCATTAAGGTGCCTAAACGAACTGGTTTATGACTGCATTAACAAATAGTGACCAGGGGAAAGTTTTCCTATTGTGTACAACATTTAAGTACTGTGCTACTTACATACATAGGAACAGGGGTAGGCCATTCAGCCCCTCGAGCCTGTCCCGCCATTCAATGAGATCATGGATGATCCACGGCCTAACTCCATATACCTGCCTTTGGCCCATATCCCTTAATATCTTTGCTTAACAAAAATCTATCTATCTCAGATTTATAATTAATAACTGTTCTAGCTTCAACTACTGTTTGTGGGAGAGAGATCCAAACCTCTCCCGCCCTTTGCGTGAAGAAGTGCTTCCTAACATCTCTCCTGAACGATCTGCTCCTAATTTTTAGACTATGCCCCCTAGTTTCTGAATCTCCAACCAGTGGAAATAGTTTATCTTTATCTAGCCTGTCTTTTCCTGTTAATATCTTGAAGACTTCGATCAGATCACCCCTTAACCTTCTAAATTCTAGCGAAAACAGGCCTAATTTGTGTAATCTCTCCTCGTAACTTAACCCCTGTAGTCCAGGTATCATTCTTGTAAACCTACGTTGCATTCCCTCCAAGGCCAATATATCCTTCCTAAGGTGTGGTGCCCAGAACTGCTCACAGTACTCCAAGTGGAGTCTAACCAGGGTTTTGTACAGCTGCAGCATAACCTCTGTGTCTTTATATTCCAACCCTCTAGATATAAAGGCTAGCATTCCATTAACCTTTTTGATTACTTCCTGCACTTGCTTGTGGCATTTTAAAGATCTATGCACCTGAACCCCCCAAGTCTCTTTCGAGATCCACTGTACTTAACCTCTTCCCATTTAGAAAGTACCCTGCTCTATCCTTTTTTGGTCCAAAATGGATAATCTCACACTAGCTCGCCTTGAAATCCATCTGCCACAGTTTTGCCCACTCACCTAGTCTGTCAATATCTCTTTGCAATTTTATCATCTAGACCGTCTACAATGCCGCCTAACTTTGTATCATCAGCAAATTTGGATATATAACTTACTATGCCATCATCCAAGTTGTTAATGAATAATGTGAATAATTGAGGCCCCAACACAGATCCCTGCGGGACATCACTAGTCACATCCTGCCAATCGGAGTACTTACCCATTATCCCCACTCTCTGTCACCTACCACTTAACCAACTTCCTAACCATGCCAATAATTTGCCCTCAACTCCATGGGCTTCTACCTTAGTTAACAGTCTCTTAGGTGGGACTTTATCAAAAGCCTTCTGGAAGTCCATATAAATAACATCCATGGACACTGCCCTGTCCACTACCTTAGTCACCTCTTCAAAACATTCAATGAGATTTGTCAGGCATGACCTTCCAGTCATGAATCCATGCTGGCTGTCCCTGATTAACTGAAATTGTTCTAGATGTTCAGTCATCCTATCCTTGATTATAGACTCCAGCAACTTGCCCACCACAGATGTCAGACTAACTGGTCTATAATTTCCTTGGTTCCCCCTTTCACCCTTCTTAAAAAGTGGAGTGACATGTGCAACTTTCCAATCCAGAGGGACCACTCCTGAATCTAGGGAACTCTGAAAGACTATAGTTAGGGCATCTACAACATGCTCCCTACTTCCTTTAACACCCTCGGATGGAAACCGTCAGGTCCTGGGGATTTCTCACTCTTTAGTTCCATTAATTTCCTTGTTACTGATGATTTACTTACGTTAATTGTATTATGTCCCTGTCCTCTATCAGCTATTAATTTTTTTGGGACTTCCGGCAAGTTATCTTCCTTTTCAACTGTAAATACTGAGGCAAAGTAGTTGTTCAACATGTCTGCCATTTCCCCATTATCAATGACAATATCTCCATTTCCAGCTTTTAGTGGGCCTACATTGCTCTTGACCACCCACTTTCCCTTTACGTAACTATAAAATTTCGTCTTATTGATTTTGATGTCCCTTGCAAGTTTCCTTTCATAATCTGTTTTAGTAGCTCTTATAAGCTGCATTGTGACCCTTTGCTGGTCTTTGTATTGATCCCATTCGGCCGGATCTGTGCTGAGTTTTGCATTTTTGTAAGCCCTTTCTTTTTGTTTTATTCTATCTCCAATCTCTTTAGTTGTCCATGGCTGTTTTTTCTGTGAAGTGGAGCTTTTTCCTCTCAGGGGTATATACTCGCTCTGTATTTCGTTAAATGTTTCTTTAAATACTCTCCTACTTATCTCGTGCCAATCGATTTCTGCTAAATGTGAGGTTGCATCTTCTGTCCTGAATGGTAAAGATTTCCTGATATTTATTATGAGTAACAGTATACCTCATCCTTCCTTCCCCTGACTCACTTGACCCTACAATTAAGATATGTTATTTCAGCAACTCTTTCATTGCAAACTCCAACTGCAGTACTACACATCCACTTTGCAAATTGCAATGAATTATTCCACCTAGAGTAGCGATGGGACACACTGTCAAACTTCAGTAGGCAATGGAGTTTTGTCCAACATTAAGTAACCAGCTTCAAGCACCGACAGACTTTTCAGTACAATGTGGATTTTTTTTTCCTGACAAGCTCTTCCCTTTTACCCACCTGCTCTAGCTTGCTCTGTAGCTCCTTCATCTGCCATTCCCATTCTCGCCGCTCTCGGTCGAACCTGTCCAGCAGCTCCACCTTCTCACGTTTCCAGTTTTTTTCAGAGTGTTGCAGCTGCCAGTGAAGATCCATGACCTGACTGTGACTGTCGGCCAATAGTTTCCGGTGTTCTTCCCGCTCCCGCTTGAACACTTCTTTGGGATCAACGGAGCCCTTCATGATGGATTGTTTCCCGACCCTCTCTTCAAACTGACAAAAAAAGACGTTTTCAAATACCAAAATTGCTATTTGTTAACGAACGCTGAAGTATTTATTCAATTCTAACATCAGGAACTCTCCTTAAAAATTAGAAATTTTTGTGCGCTTAGTGGGTAAATGCTCCAGCTGAGTGAGACAGAGCAGGAAGGCTCTCAGGTTCAATCTTCAAGCTGTGCTATATAAACGCAAGATGTTGCTAAGTTAGCTGATTTCAATGAGTGGTGCAGCAGAGGTGCCACAACTAACCTTGGGCAGTGAGCAAGGACAGCACTGGGCACAGCTGGCATACTGACATCCCAGAGGTCAATTTTAACTCTTGGGTGGGAATGGGGTCTAGCGAGCAGCAGGCCCATCCAGAAGCAGTACCAGGGAAGCTCGGCCGATTTTATCAACTGGGCTGTATTAGCATGTTGCATGGCAACATCCTGACCAAAACAGTCAGTGGCGGGGAGGGGGAGGCCAAGGACAGAGAAGGCCCGAGGTGTCCTTGCGGGACCTGGGGAATCAATCCTGCTCCTCTTGGACTTACTTTAAGACTTACATTTACTGGACCTCTACCTGCCCTTCTTGGAGCTCCTGATTGCTGTGGCCTGGTGCAGAAACAACCACTCGTCAGGCCCCAGACAAAACTAGCAGTTGGACTTTGATGATGCCATCAGAGCCTGATCTGCATAGTTAAAGACTTCCAGCGGATATCTTTGCCAGCAGCAATTTAAAATTGCAGTCGGCCAAATTGGGGTGGGATTTTTTTTTAAATATTCATTCATGACCAGCATTTATTGCCCATCCTAACAGTCTTAGAGAAGGTGGTGGTGAGCTGCCTTCTTGAACCGCAGCAGTCCATGTGGGGTAGGGACACCCACAGTGCTGTTAGGGAGTTCCAGGATTTTGACACAGCAACAGTGACATATCAATGGCGATATAGTTCCAAGTCAGGATGGTGTGTGGTTTGGAGGGAATCTTGCAGGTGGTGGTGTTCCCATGCATCTACTGCCCTTGTCCTTCGAGGTGATAGAGGTCGTGGGTTTGGAAGGTACTGTCTAAGGAGCCTTGGTATGTTGCTGCAGTGCATCTTGTAGATGGTACACACTGCTGCCACTGTGTGTCGGTGATGGATGGGGTGCCAATCAAGCAGGTTGCTTTGTCCTGGATGGTGTTGAGCTTCTTGAGTGTTGTTGGAGCTGCACCCATCCAGGCAAGTGGGAAGTATTCCATCACACTCCTAATTTGTAGATGGTGGACAGGATTTGGGGAGTCAGGAGGGAAGTTACTCACCGCAGGATTCCTAACCTCTGACCTGCTCTTGTAGCCATGGTATTTATATGGCCATTTCAGTTCAGTTTCTGGTCAATGGTAACCCCAGGGTGTTGATAGTGGGGGATTCAGCGATCGTAATGCCATTGAATGGCAAGGGGAGATGGTTAGATTCTCTCTTGTTGGAGATGGTCAATGCCTGGCACCTGTGTGGCACGAATGTTACTTGCCACTTATCAGCCCAAGCCTGGATATTGGGACGTGAGTGGCTGAGCCTGAATTCCATTTTAGCTGCACACCCCCTGTTCCCCCGCACTCCCCCTCCCCAACAGTCTGGTTTCCACCAAGTAAAGGGAGTGGGAGTGGTGGGGTTAAAATTTCTCTCTCTTTATCCATGTTCACACATGACAAATGACCAGTACCCTGAGGGCTGCTGGCACCTTTGCAACCCCTAGCAAGAGAGCCAGAAGCTGCAGGTGAGAAGGGAAGCAAGTGAGTTTGAGACCATCACTTTCATGTGTCCACACTTTCAAGGTGCCATTGTTACACTCAGGACAGCAATAATGTTACTGGCTCTGGTGAAATTTATTTTGATACTAAGTAATGGCTTTTAACAATTTTTTAAAGCTATGGTTGATCTGCACTATTCTTTTGTATGCATTTTCTTCAGAGAATATCATAAGTATCTGAAACTAAATTGCACACAATGGAGAATGAAAGCAGTGTACTTGAACCTATCTTCAAACAGTTCTGCAGGTTGTCGATCTACTGTTTACATACTGAGCAATGCAGATGCTGCCAATTACCTGGGCAAGTTGACATTTTTGCTCGGTGTATTCCATTTCCCAGGCAGCTTTCTCATTCGCGTACTGCTGCTGTAGTTCATAGCGGCGCTTCTCCTCGTCACCAAGCTCAGCACCAAACTCCTCCAAAATAGACTTCAGAGCAATCAGAACCTTTCGGTTTTCTCTGGCCTGCAGAAATGAGGAAGGCACATAGAATTACATTGAATGTACAGCACAGGAACAGGCCGTTTGACCCAACTAGCCCACTATGGTGTTTATGCTCCACATAAGCCCCCTCTCACCCCTCTTCATCTGCTAGCATATCCTTCTGTTCCACTGTCCTTCAGGTGTTTATCTAGATTCCCCTTAAATACAGCTATGCTATTAGCCATAGTTAGCAGTTTTAAAATGGGCCATCGATTTCTCTGGCCCCTTTCCCCAATTCTCGCTGGCTTTAATTTTATGGCTTTCCCTTCTGAAGATGGTGCCTCTTGCTGGACTACAATTTCATGGATAATGATAGGTCTACTTGGTCATTCTTTATGTATTAAGCAGGATGTTTAACCACAGAGATCATTGCATCCAAGTATGATCCTGATGTAACCCCAACACCCACATGTATTTCCCAGCAGGGATCACAACATCATAGCCAGGGGTGGAAACCCAGGATGACATTCCTCTGACCAGAAGCACTAATTGTTAACTGCTGCCATCATGGAACTGCTTTAACACAAAACTTATAGTAGCATTTGTGAATGGAATTTTTCAAGAGTGTACAGGATTTCTCCTATTGTTAAGTATAATATTTTTGTGTCTCAAAATATGATCTAAAAGCCACAGTCAACGAGAGACGTTTTATCATTTACTACAGTGCTACACTTATTGTAAATCAGCAAATTTCTGGGCAGCCGTGATAAAATTCACAAGGAGGCCTAAAGCTTTGTTGAACTTACCAACGCACGTGATCAGACTTGGCTGTGGTAATTTCCATAGAATACAGCTCGCTGACCCAAACCTGTCTACCCTCTATATTGAGAATGGCAATTCAGGTGAGGGAATGGATGGCTGCCTGTCTCCATGGAAACATAACCCAGCAGGAGTCAAGAGAAAATTGGAAAATAACAGAAGAATCCTAAAGACGCCAGCAATAATTAAAATACAATTCCTGTGAGGGAGTGTGTGGTTTGTGGGGGGGGGGGGGGGGGGGGCGGTGTGTGGGGTGATATAACTCCAATGCTGCAACGTATGAACGATTTGCAGTAAAATACTTGAGTATTGCTGAAACAGAGACGTTTTGTCGAAGCTTTTCGTCTTGCACTCATCAGGACAAATTGCAAGAATGCCAAATTAAGGGAAGCAACAAATCTCATACAGTATAAATTTGTTGCTTCCCTTGCATTGGTATTCTTGCAACTTGTCCTGAAGAGTGCAAGATGAAAATCTTCGACAAAATGTCTCTGTTTTCAGCAATATTTAAATACTTCACGTCATGAATTACTTTTAAGTACAACGATTGTTGCATAATAAAATGTAACAAGGCATGTTGCAAACATCAAAATTCCATTTATGCCAGTGAAATAAATGCCCACTTGATTGGTTTCTGATGGTGTCAGTCGAGGGATGAATGTTGGCTAGGACACCAGGCAAATGCCTTTGCTTTTTTGAATAGTACCATTGGATCTTTAACATCGTCTGGAACAGAAAGATGGCATTTCAGATTATTTCATCTGAACGACTGCCCCTCCAATAATTCAGCAGCTCCTCAGTTTTGCACTTGCATCTAATCCCAGATTATGTGCTTAAATTAGGGTTGCCAACTCTGGTTGGATGTATTCCTGGAGGTTTCATTACGTGACCTCCCACCTCCAATCGTCTTGCCAAGTCAATCAGCCATTATCATGCATTTCCAAAACTAATAAACTATAGTATTCAAAGAACATGAAAAGAATTGTTTTTTTTTAATGCCCCTGTGATTGGTTGCTGGGTTGCTCATCACATTGTCCAGGAGATTAATCTCCAAATCCTGGAGACTGCAGGGCAATCCTAAAGAGTTGGAAACCCCAGGACACTAGAATCCACAATGCAATGCTACTTATGGCTGCTGATGGAGTAATGAAGTTTGTTGCCAGTAGAGAGTCATGTTTTTACTGAGTAAAACAGTTGCAAATACTAATGCATTCCTGGGCACTCCTGAGCTAACTTCTGAAAGACAGTTGTCACCTCACCAAAGGAAAATATCGTTATCATTGCAGAAAATGTTTTCCATATCTATTTACGGCAACAGAAATAACACACTATCAAGTTGATAAGTTCAGAGACAAGGTGAGACATACAGGACGGGACTGATGATGTCATGGGCCCCCGTGCGATTCTCTCGCAAACCCTAGTTTGAAAACTGATGGCATACACGTTACTCTATATACTGGGTCCAAAATATGTCTCTAGATGCAGTTTGAACTGCTCAGAAACAATGGGGAGCACTGACTCAGAGCAACTGCTACTAATCCAGGGAATCCAGCCAGCTGGCAAGAGTCTCCTACGAATTCAATTGAATCATGCTTCCTTTATCTGGATCCAATTTATTAACAGGTTAAAACTATTTGGCTGAAGGAAAGGGAGGTTGTGCAGTCACCTTGAATAAATAAAATTACCAATTTTGACAGGCAGCTATGACCTAATGATTTTCCAGTACTGCTCTTCACATGGCCAGAATACACAGGGCTGGATTATACAGGGCCCCCGATGTCGGGCTCCGTGGAGGGGGCGGTGGGGCCAGAAGATTGTTCCGGCAGCGGCCCGTCATGGAGCCTGACGTGGGAGGGCCGGGTCCAATCTTCCCGGTGGTGGCAAGGCTCCGTGACAGCCCCCCCCCCACCGCTGGGTGACGTGACCTGGTTTACCATATGGTAATTCATTAAATGTATACATTTAAATACGCTTACCTATGACCTAATGGTTGGGCCACGATCTTCAGAGTGGCAGCCGGCACTTCCACGCCTTCACTTTCCCACCTGGGGAAAGCAAGTGCCACAGTGGTGAGGAAGGAGGAGTGTGAGATCTTTAGTGTCAGGGATGTGCAGGGAACGGGGTCAAACTTTGGTCATTACTTGTAAGGGATGGTAGGAAGGGGGTGAACTGTGAACTTGGTTCAGTTTGGGCAGCGGGAGGGGAAGGTCATATTTGAAAGGTAAGTGTTTTTGGGGGGGGGAAGGGCAGATACTTAATTTTATTGTTATTGTAGGGTGGGAAAGGGTGCTGGAGTTTTGGTTTGAATAGTCGGGGGGTGGGGGGGTGATTCCCTTCAACAATTTAAATTAGCCAGCAGAGCTGGCTGCCCTTTAAAAATGGCACCAGCGCCTGTGCATAGGCAGCTGACTCCATTGTTGGCGTTGGAGAATCCGCCCCCTCCACATAGTTAGGGGACAGGCTGACAGGGGTATTTAAATGAGCCGCCACGTGGCAGATTGCGGCAGCATGGCGGTGAGCAGGCCGCCATGCTTAAACCCCAGCCCACAGTGTGCGGTGCCCAAGTTACTGATACCACCAACATGAAGTGCACCAAAGCTACTGCAAGCTTCAAAATAACAATCAGAAGCAAAGCTGTAGCTCTAAATTTGCACAATTGAAATAAAAGCAGAGCAATTGGAATTTTTTTAAAAGAGATTCATAATTACAAGCTGGTTGTGTGCTGTGTCAGGTGGTTCCACGCTGACTGCAGCCATTCCAAGTGGGAAATAGTTTTTCAGGAAATAATGCAGCCCATCTACAGCCCAATGCCACCCTGGAGAATGCTCAGCATCATTTCTGAATTATAATGGTTAAAAATCAGTTCTCTCCTCTGGGTTCCCTGCTTACTGAAATGTGCTTAATTCTACAGCTGAATTTGCTATTTTCTCAATTCCCTTAAGGAAATTGTTGGCTTGGTCATATCGCACGGAGACTGGAAAAGACATACCCCCTTCAGTAGTTAGAAGCAAGCATTCAGGGGCATAAATCTGAAGTAAAATTGCATTTTGGTTCAGACAATAACGTGTGTTGAGCACAAGATGAAACAGCCCCCGGGGTAGAGGCCCAGCTATTAAACGTTGTAAAAAGGTTTATGTTCTTCTTGCCAGTACAGGTTGACAGGATGGAAAGATTTCACCTCAATTGGTAAAACCCTCACTTTGCATATTATGTACTGAAATTCTGCATTTACTGTGCGTCGGTATACACTGCAGGTTGAAATTAGGTATGAGTTACATCGACCTAGGGACTGGAAATGACAATGGCAAACCCAGCCCTGCTGACCCTGCAAAGTCCTCCTTACGAACATCTGGGGACATGTGCCAAAATTGGGAGAGCTGTCTGACAGACTAGTCAAGCAACAGCCAGACATAGTCATACTCATGGGAGGCATTGGTGCAGTGGTAATGTCACTAGACTAGTAACCTAGAGCCCCAGGCTAATGCTCTGGCGACATGTGTTTGAATCCCTCCATGGCAGATGGTCGAATTTGAATTCAATTAATAAAAAAAATCTAGAACTAAAAAGCTAGTCTAGTGGTGACGATGAAACCATTGTCAATTGTTGTAAAAACCATCTGGTTCACTAATGTCCTTTAGGGAAGGGAATCTGCCGCCCTTGCCTGGTCTGGCCTACATGTGACTCGAGACCCACAGCAACGTGGTTGACTCTGAACTGCCCTCAGAAACAGCCAAGGAAGCCACTCAGTTGTACGAAACTGCTACCATGAAATGAAACCGGATGGACCACCCAGCATTGACCTGGCACTGGAACCAACAATGGAAAACCCAGCCCTGTCGTATCTGCAAAGTCCTCCTTTCTAACATCGGGGGGCTGATGCCAAAATTGGGAGAGCTGTCCCACAGACTAGCCAAGCAAAAGCCTGACATACTGACGGAATCATTCCTTGCAGAAAATGACCTATACACCATCCCTGGGTATGTTCTGTCCCACCAGCAGGACAGACCCAACAGAGATGGCAGCACAGTGGTATACAGTTGAGAGGGAGTTGCCCTGGGAGTCCTCAACATTGACGCTGGACCCCATGAAGTCTCATGGCATTAGGTCAAACATGGGCAAGGAAACCTCCTGCTGATTAAAACCTACTGTCCCACACCCCCACCCCGCATGGCTGATGAATCAGTGATTCCCCATGTTGAACAACTGAAAAAAGCACTGAGGGAAAAAAGGGCACAGAATGTACTCTGGATGGGGGACTTCAATGTCCCATCACAAAGAGTGGCTCAACGACATCACTACTGACCAAGCACGCCAAGTCCTAAAGGACATAGCTTCTACACTGGGTCTGCGGGGGTGGCGACGGAACCAACAAGAGGGAAAAACCTACTTGACCTCGTCCTCACCAATCTATCTGTCGCAGATGCATCTGTACCATGACAGTACTGACAGGACTGACCACCGCACAGTCCTTGTGAGACAAAATCCATTTTCACACTGAGGGTACCCACTATCGTGTTGTGTGGCACTACCACCCGTGCTAAATGGGATAAATTTCGAACAGATCGAGAAACTCAAAACTGGGCATCCATGAGGCGCTTTGGGCCATCATCAGCAGCAAAATTGTATTTAACCACAATCTGTAACCTCATGGCCCGGCATATCCCCCACTCTACCATTACCATCAAGCCAAGAGACCAACCCTGGTTCAATGAAGAGTGCAGGAGGGCATGCCAGAAGTAGTGCCAGGCATACCTCAAAATGAGGTATCAACCTGGTGAAGCTACAACACAGGACTACTTGCATGCCAAACAGCAGAAGCAGCATGCAATAGACAGGGTTAAGCGATCCCATAACCAACAGAGCAGATCTAAGCTCTGCAGTCCTGCCAGATCCAGTCATGAATGGACAACTGACAGCTGACAGTAGGAGGCAGTTCCACAAATATCCCCACCCTCAACGATGGGGGAGCCCAGCACATCAGTGCAAAAGACAAGGATGAAGCATTTGCATCCATCTTCAGCCAGAAGTACCGAGTGGATGATCCATCTCAGCCTCCTCCTAAAGTCCCCTGCATCACAGATGCCAGTCTTCAGCCAACTGAATTCACTCCATGTCATATCAAGAAATGGCAGAAGGCACTGGATACTGCAAAGGCTATGGGCCCTGACAACATTCCGGCAATAGTACTGAAGACTTGTGCTCCAGAACTAGCTGCGTCCCTAGCCAAGCTTCCCGACAATGTGGAAAATTGCCCAGGTATGTCCTGTACACAAAAAGCAGGACAGGTCCAACCCAGTCAATTACTGCCCCATTAGTCTACTCTCGATCATCAGTAATGTGATGGAAGGGGTCATCAACAGCACTATCAAACGGCATTTTCTCAATAACCTGCTCACTGACGCTCAGTTTGGGTTCCGCCAGGGCCACTCAGCTCCTGACCTCATTATAGCCTTGGTCCAAACTCTAGATGTGAGGTGAGAGTGACTGCCCTTGACATCAAGACAGCATTTGACCGAGTATGGCATCAAGGAGCCCTAGCAAAACTGGAGTCAGTGGGAATCAGGGGGAAAACTCTCCATTGGTTGGAGTCATACCAAGCACAAAGGAAGATGGTTGTGGTTGTTGGAGGTCAATCATCTCAGCTGCAGGACATCACTGCAGGACATCACTGCAGGAGTTCCTCAGGGTAGTGTCCTAGGCCCAACCATCTTCAGCTGCTTCATCAATGACCTTCCCTCCATCATAAGGTCAGAAGTGGGGATGTTCGCTGATGATTGCACAATATTCAGCACCATTCATTACTCCTCAGATACTGAAGCAGTCCGTGTAGAAATGCAGCAAGATCTGGACAATATCCAGGCTTGGGCTGATAAGTGACAAGTAACATTCCTGCCACACAAATGCCAGGCAATGATCATCTCAAACAAGAGAGAATCTAAACATTTCCCTTTGATATTCAATGGCATTACCATCGCTGAATCCCCCACTATCAACATCCTGGCTTTCACCATTGACCAGAAACTGAACTGGACCAGAAACATAAATGCGGGGGCTACAAGAGCAGGTCAGAGGCTGGGAATTCTGCAATGCACCTCCTGTCTCCCCAAAGCCAGTCCATCATCTACAAGGCACAAGTCAGGAGTGTGATGGAATACAAACACAAGAAATGCTGGAACCACTCAGCAGGTCTGGCAGCATTCTTCGGTTCTGAAGAAGGGTCACTGACCCGAAACGTTAAGTCTGCTTCTCTTTTCACAGATGCTGCCAGACCTGCTGAGTGGTTGCAGCATTTCTTGTTTTTATTTCAGATTTCCAGCATCCGCAGTATTTTGCTTTTATATAAGTGTGATGGAATACTGTCCACTCGTCTGGATGGGCAGCTCCAACATCACTCAGGAAGTTCAACACCATCCAGGACAAAGCAGCCCACTTGATCGGCACCCCATTCACTCCCTCCACCACCGACGCACAATGGCAGCAGTGTGTACCATCTACAAGATGCACTGCAGCAATGCACCAAGATAGCACCTTCCAAACCCGCGACCTCTACCAACTAGAAGGACAAGGGCAGCAAATACATGGAAACACCACCACCTGCAAGTTCCCCTCCAAGTCACGCACCATCCTGACTTGGAACTATATCGCCTTTATTCACTGTCGCTGGGTCAAAATCCTGGAACCCCCTCCCTAACAGCACTGTGGGTCTACCTACCCCAAATGGACTGCTGCGGTTCAAGAAGGAAGCTCACCACCACCTTCTCAAGGGCAATTAGGGATGTGCAATAAATGCTGGCCTTGCCAACAACACCCACTTTCCCCAAACGGATTAAACAAGAGGACAAATTATAGTCAATGGTGGGCACGGGGACGGAGGTGGGGGGAGGGGGGGGAGCGGCAATTTAAACCTAATTCGCTTGGTTGGTCAGGTGGAATGATAGGTTTACACTTGGGTAAAATCAGATCAGGTGTAATACCAGTTTGCATTCGATCTCATCCCTTTCCTGATGGGTGAGTTAGGCTAAAATTAACCCCCCCATCAACACGCACAAACAGTAAGTGTGGTGAGATGCATTCCTGGTGGTAACTGCAAGCTTGTTTCTTAAAAGCCAGGAATGGTCATTTGGAGGTACCTAAATGACCTTCGAATGAGCAAGAATGTAGCAACTTCAGGAGAGGTGAGGAGAAAAGGTTGAATATTATCATGAGTTGATGAATTTTCCCTTTACTGCTGCTGTGACTCAAGCAGTTTTACTTGTCCTGTGCAACTTTGGCAAACTGCTGCTGCAGCACAGGAAGTACTGGGTATCACAGGCACTCGGATAGACTGGAATCAAACAACAATGGGAGCGGAATCAAAGGAAGGACAAGAAAAGCCGGGAGAAGCTCTGTGAGTGGAATCGCTGGAGGTAAGAGTTACAGGAAAACTAAAAATCGAGAGAACATTTTTTTTTTCAAAATTGAGACAGAGACAAGGTCTGTCCTCAGGAAATATTTTTTAATTGTTGAATCCAGTCATTAAGAATGAGCAGGCAATTCAGGAGAAATGTATTTCTGCTGAGTGATATTGCAGCTGAGACCATTTGTCTATGAAGGGAAAATTAGATAAATATTTAAAGTCGAGGAAATACAAGGTTATGGGGAAAATGCAGAGCAGTGGGTCTAGTTTATGGATTGTTCTAGCAAAGAGCAGGCTCTTGAAACATATAAGATTCTGAAAGGGCTCGACAGGGTAGATGCTGAGAGACTGTTTCCCCTGGCTGGAGCATCTAGAACTAAGAGCTTTTGTCTCAGGATAAGGGGTCAGTCATTTAGGTCTAAAAGGAGAAATTGCTCCACTGAAAGGGTTGTGAATCTTTGGAGAGCTGTGGACGTTCAGTCATTGGGCATATTCAAGGCTGAGATCAATACAGTTTTGGGCACTAAGGCAATCAATTGATATGGGGATAGGGCCAGAAGGTGCAGTTGGTGTAGAAGCTCAGCCATGATCTAACTGAATGGGGGAGCAAGCTCGAGGGGCTGAATGGTCTACTCCTGCTCCTATTGCTTATGTTCTTAGATACCGTGGACCTAACGGCCCCCTTCCGTGCTGTAAACTTCAATGATTCTAACAGTCAGGACCCTCAGGTGGGGAGTGGAGAAAATTTACCTTTTATTTTAAAAAGAGCACTTCCATTCCGCCAATAAGTGAGGATCCCATTCATGGGCCTCCCCAATGGCACTGAGAATTTATCCAGTCACTAGTTAATATAGACCAAAAAGGTCCTGTGCTTGCCCTGTGCTAAGTTATCTGACATTCAACCTTAGCAATGGTAGAAGGGACCATAACTGGTCTCGGTGCCTCTGAGTTAGCGAGAGGGGTACCAGGGATCCTGCTTCTTATTACTGTCCAGTAATGCCAGTGCATTCGTGTGCAGGCCAAACAAGGATAAGGATCAAGCTTGGCTGTGATGCAACCCCTAGTTGATATTCATTGTTGAGGCTAACATGAATAATGGTGATATAAAAACAGAAAATACTGGAAATACTTCGCGGGTCAGGCAGCATCTGCGGAGAGAGAAACAGAGTTAACGTTTCAGGTCAATGACCTTATCTGTAACATTAACTCGGTTTCTTTCTCCAAAGATGCTGCCTGATCCGCTGAGTATTTCCAGCACTTTCTGTTTTTATTTCAGATTTCCAGCACCTGCAGTATTTTGCTTTTGTATGAGTAATGGTGATTTGTTCAGGGTACCTCAGCGATGACAGGCAGAGGTTGAAGTGTACCTCAACAAGAAATCAACTCCTTCAGGAGAGGAGAGGAGAGGAGAGGTGAGACTTGCCATCAGAAAATGCTGCATTTTACAGCCTTGTTATTCAGAATGTGATCTATATCAATTTGCTCTTGAACTGACTGCAATCAGCGTAGAATGAATGCCAGCATAATCGGTTCAACTATGAGCAGGTTATATGAGAAGCTATCAATCACAAGTTAACCCTGGTAAGCGCAAGCAAAGCAAAATGCTGTCAAGAAATCTAATGTGACTTTACCTCAAACAACCTCAGCTCACTGTCAATCATCTGGTACCAACACTGCCCTGCCTGTACAGTATGGGCTCAGGATAGCATTCGTGCGCTCACTGTCAGCACAAAACTGAATCCTGTGACTCATCAGACATATTTAGAACTGAGCACCAGCACAACAACAACCGTTGTCAGGTAAATAAAGTTTATAGAGCAAGCATTTAAGGGACAGAAGAGCAACTTGGCTGCTCTGATTGTCTCTTCGGCACCAATTAAAATGGAAACGGGGAAGGAAAGCAATCTCCCCATATACTGTGCTAATAAGCTGTGGCCTATGGGAATGAGAAATTCTATTCATTCATTATAACATGTTAAGTCAAGCACTGCAGTTACTCACAAAGCTGCTACCCAAAGTACTGCAGATGTCTTTTAACAAAGGCAATGTTGCTCTGTAATGAGAACATGGTCCTCCAGTACTGTATCTCCCTAAAACTTTAGAACTTTTATCAAGAAAACACCATTGGATTCGAAGGCCTCGACATTAACTACCCTCACCCTGCCTCCACGAAGGGCACAATCCTAATCCGCTGCACATGCGTGAATATCATGCTCTCTGAGTGCCCTGTTGAGAAGAGGCGGGATACTTCACTGTCATATTTAAATTGGGCCACCACAGTGTATTTGGAAGGCCCATTTAAAATTCACTGCTGCTGTGTGGTCAAGAAGGCATACGGCATGCTTTCCTTCATCGGGCGGGGTATTGAGTACAAGAGTTGGCAGGTCATGTTGCAGTTGTATAAGACTTCGGCCACATTTGGAATACTGCGTGCAGTTCTGGTCGCCACATTACCAAAAGGATGTAGATGCTTTGGAGAGGGTGCAGAGGAGGTTCACCAGGATGTTGCCTGGTATGGAGGGCGCTAGCTATGAAGAGAGGTTGAGTAGATTAGGATTATTTTCATTAGAAAGACGGAGGTTGAAGGGGGACCTGATTGAGGTGTACAAAATCATGAGAGGTATAGACAGGGTGGATGGCAAGAAGCTTTTTCCCAGAGTGGGGGATTCAATTACTAGGGGTCACGAGTTCAAAGTGAGAGGGGAAAAGTTTAGGAGGGATATGCGTGGAAAGTTCTTTACGCAGAGGGTGGTGGGTGCCTGGAACGCGTTGTCAGCGGAGGTGGTAGACGCGGGCACAATAGCGTCTTTTAAGATGCATCTAGACAGATACATGAATGGGTAGGAATCAAAGAGATACAGACCTTTAGAAAATAGGCAACATGTTTAGATAGAGGATCTGGATCGGCGCTGGCCTGGAGGGCCGAAGGGCCTGTTCCTGTGCTGTAATTTTCTTTGTTCTTTGTTCAGGAGTCCAGAAACCTGGTGGTGAAGGGGAGGCTTATGCTGCTGCCTCCACAAGGCAAGTGCCTTTTCCACCATTGCTTGTGGATCCAAAGGGGCAGGAGTGCTCCCTAACCCATCAAGGAAGCCTTTGACCTCCCCCCTTGCCGACTGCAGCTTATCTCCCCATTCTCAATGTCCAATTATTCCACTCCATCCCTTGCCGCGATGTATAATCCTCCTCACCCCACCCACCACTGCCATGATGTCCAACTTTCCCCGCTCCCAACTGCCAGGGAATGTCCCCAAAGGTCCCTGACTGCCACCTACTGTCTCTGTTTTTTCCTGCTGGCCTGTTCATTTGGCTGACTGCCAAGCAGGAATAGGATCAAATAATCATAATGAGGTACAGCTATTATGATCTGCAAGACCTCCACTTTCCTGGCCTTGTCAGGTTCTTTGGCCATTTTCAACTATCCCAACACCCCTGTAAATATTGGGGCCAACAGGTATGTCCCTTTTGGATTGATGTTCATCCCACATTCTGCCTTGTCCCTAATTTTATCTCCAGAACACCAACTTACATTTATATAGCACTTTTAACATAGTAAGGCATCCCTAAGGCAGTTCACAGGAGCATTAGCAAACAAAATTTGATGCTGAGCCATATAAGTGTATACAAGAGCAGATGATGAAAAGCTTGGTCAATGAGCTAAGTTTTAAGGAGAACCTTAAAAGGGGACCAGAGCTTAGGGCCTCGGCAGCTGAAAACACGGCCATCAATGGTGGAGCGATAAAAATCGAGGATGCACCAGAGCCTAGAAATGGAGGAGCACAGGCATCTTAGAGGGTTATAGAGCTGGAGAAGGTTACAGAGATAGGGATGGGTGAGGCATTGCTTAACCGGGAACCAATGTAGATCAGTGAATACAGGGGCGATGGGTGAAAGAGATAGATGCAGGCAGCAGAGTTTTGAATGAACTTATGGAGGGTGGAAGATGGGAGGCCAGTGAGGAGAGGTCAAAAACACACCTAATTTCTTCTTATACTCATTTATACTATTTGATGATTTTCTCTGGTTGACTATTCCAATAAGATATATATTTTGTGCGATAACGTTTCTTTTACTATTAATGCATCTTAATTACTATTAATGTGTCACGAAGACCCACCTGCCAAGAATGAGGCATATTAATTTCGTCACATGAACATTAATTTTAAACTGTTGCTAGACTGAAAAGATGACTTTTTTAAAGAAATCACAGCAGTGGCTGGAAATATTTGCATACTAAGAGACAGTTGCCTAGAGAGACAATCGAACTGCTCCCTGATACAATTAACCCAAATGGATTTTGATCACCAGACATTGAATGTGGAACAAGCCAGCATTCCATCCACCCCCGCACTAAGGGTGTTCACTAAGATGGAGAATCCACAAAAAACGCAGGAGAGTTTGTTGAAAAAACATAGTCACATGGCTAACCTGCTGGCCAACTTGGAGGTCTGAATTATGTTCACAGGACAGTTTAGAGAAAGACTGCTTCGAAGACAAAATAGAAGGAAGCTCTCTCTCCCTGGCTCTCTCTCTCTCACAAATTTCCGGATCCAGTGAAGTCACTTAAACCTCAAGTGAGAAGACTCCTACATTGAAACAAGTTTGAAAGCGTGCACTGGGCACCAACAAAACTGCAAAATTTAACTGCAATCAAAGACTATACATCGATCTCAAAAGACAGTAAATGAACTCCAGCTATTGTTTCAATCTTTTCCCCTTTATTCTTTCTCTTTTACTGTCTCTATCTGCATGTGTGTTTATCGCGTGTGCATGCTAGTGTGGTCGCGTATTCATAGTAGTTTTAAACGAATTACAGTTTTAAACTTACACCTTTCTTGTTTAAATCTAAGAAAACCTGTCTGTCTGGTTGATTTCTTTGCCTTATAACTGGAGAGCAGTGAACAAGGATTCACTGAGGGGGAGCTAAAAACTTGGTGTTTTAAAAATTAAACACTGTTACGGTCAAACCAGGCAAAGGCTGAGAAGGATCCCCCAGACCCCTTTCTCACCTGCTCCTAACAGTTGGTTTGTATTTGAACCTTTTGTTATCATGAAAAATTGCTTGGATCAAGTTGGTTTGAACTTCCTTCATAATTGAAATTTGGTCACCTCAAAGCCTCTTTTTAAAAGCGACCAACCTTGATTTTCTTAAACTTTCCAAAGAATGTAGGTTCCCATAACAAAGAATTTTATATAACTGAGTTGATTAATCGGCCAATATTAGCAGTCTGCTATTGAAACATTCTGCCCATAATTGGATCCCTCCACTACCACCTCAGTGATAATGGAAACATAAACTATCAGCACATAAAATTAGTACTTGTTTTCCTTGCCTCTGGAGTTTGGCAGGTTTTGCTGTACTCCCTTTGGCCCAGGGAGAATTGATGGGAAAAAATGTGGATAAAAACAGAAAACGCTGGATTTATAGCTTAATGCTCTAACACAAATAATATTTTTTTTAAAAGCTAGCTTCTGGTTACAACTTTTAAAAAAATCTCTGAATTGCATTGTACTGTTTGCTGGGTTGGGACTGGGATTTGGTGGTGGGTGTGGACAGTTTGACTGGTTTAGCTTCTCCGGGCCCCATTTTCTCTTTAAAACATGAAGCTGCTTGCAAATAATATCCCGTAACACCGATGTTAATGGTATGTCAATGGCTCAAAATATCTTTTAAATTGTTTGATGCCAGTGCAATGTTCTGATCTGACTCCATAGTCGTATTTACAGCAGCCCCTGCTGACTTCACACTGTAACCTGTACAAAGCATGAAAAAACCTGAACTATTCAATGACTGATTGTGGAAGATGAGTGGGCACTCTGTAACCCTAGTCATCTGCTTCCATCACCATTAACCAAAGCCATTGTGCTCTATACTCCTTAACGAACTGTAATAGGAACATAAGTGGTGAAGTGTATTCACTAACAGCCACGAGCTGATAAGACCTGTCTACCATTGTTCATGTTTCCAAAGTGACACATGACGCATTATAAGGTTATGCTCACTCTGATGATGAATCCACAGTGAAACTAAATGACAAGATGTGATTGCTGACAAAAGCCGTCGCCTTTTCGATGCATATATTTGCAATTTTCTCGCGATTGAACACCAACATGCAATGCCATCTGTTTCCCCCCTTCCCAGGTGACTAGCCGTTAGTTCTACTCCTAGATATGCCATCACTTGACATGTTCATCACTGTTTGCAAAAGAATTTCGCCAGTTCTCACCAAGGTGGCTAAATAATCTGCCGTGCTGGTACAAGATGCTCCATTCTAGGTCATGACTGCACCTCTTACATAGTAATAACAACACAGAAAATGGCCATTCGCACCAACAGGTCCATGCTGGTGTTTATGCTCCACATGAGCCTCCACCCACCCTTCTTCATCTAACTCCATTGATATATCCTTCTATTTCTCCTCCCTAAAGTGTTTATCTGGCTTCCCCTTAAATACATCTATATTAGTTGTCTCAGCTACTCCTTGTTGTAGTGAATTCTGCATTCTAACCACTCTCTGGGCAAAGAAGTTTCTCCTGAATTCTCCATTTGATTTGTTAGTGACGAACTTATATTTATGGCCCCTAGTTCTGGTTGCCCCTGTAAGTGGAGTTGCAAATGGAACTGAACACTGCAATCATCAGATATCCCCACTTCTGACCTTATGATTGAGGGAAGGCCATTGACGAAGCAATTGAAGATGGCTGGGCCTAGTCCACTCCTCTTAGGAACTCCTATTGCAATGTACCGGGGCTGAGATGATTAGCTTCCAATAACCACAACCATCTTCCTTTATGCTCGGTATGACTCCAATCGTGCAGAGTTTTCCCCTCGATTCCCATTGATTTCCTTGATGCCACAATCGGTTAAATGCTACATTGATGTCAAGGGCAATCACTTTCACCTCACTTTTGGGATTCAGCTCTTTTGTCCATGTTTGGAACATGGCTGTAATAAGATCTGGAGCCAAGTGGTCCTGGTGGAACCCAACCTATCAATCAGTGAGCAGTTTATTGGTGAGTAAGTATCGCTTGATAGCACTGTTGATAGACTCCAGCACTTTACTGAAGATCTAGGGTAAACTGATCGGGCAGTAATTGTCGGGTTTGCATTTGTCCTGCTTTTTGTGGACTGGACATACCTGGGAATTTTCCACATTGCTGGGTAGATGCCAGTGTTGTAGCTGTACTGGAACAGCTGGCTAGAAGCACATCTAGTTCTGGAGCAAAGGTTTTCAGTACTACAACTGCGATGTTGTCAGGGCCCATAGCCTTTGCTGTATCCAGCACACACAGTCATTTCTTGATATCTTGCAGAGTGCAAGTGGAGAGGTGGTGGTGTAGTGGTAATCTCACTGGACTAGTAATTCACAGCCCAGGCTAATGCTCTGGGGACATGGGTTTGAATCCCACCACAACAGATGGTGAAATTTGAATTCAATTACTAAGTTTTTTGTTAATTCATTCATGGGATGTGGGTGTCGCCGGCTAGGCCAGCATTTATTGCCCATCCCTAACTGCCCTTGAGAAGATGGTGATGAGCTGCCTTCTTGAACTGCTGCAGTCCATGTGAGGTAGGGACACCCACAGTGCTGTTATGAAGAGAGTTCCAGGATTTTGACCCAGTGACCGTGAAGGAACGGCGATATAGTTCCAAGTCAGGATGGTGTGTGACTTGGAGGGGAACTTGCAGGTGGTGGTGTTCCCATGCATTTGTTGCCCTCGTCCTTCTAGTTGGTACAGGTCGCGGATTTAGCAGGTGCTGTCTAAGGAGCCCTGGAGCATTGCTGCAGTGCATCTTGTAGATGGTAACCCCTAGGATGTTGATAGTGGGGGATTCAGTGATCGTAATGTGGTTGACTGTCAAGGGGAGATGGTTAGATTTTCTCTTGTTGGAGATGGTCATTCCTGGCACTTGTTTGGCACGAATGTTACTTGCCACTTATCAGCCCAAGCCTGGATCTTGTCCAGGTCTTGCTGCATTTCTACACGGGACTGTTTCAGGATCTGAGGAGTCGCAAATGGTGCTGAACATTGTGCAATCATCAGCGAACATCCCCACTTCTGACCTTATGATTGAAGGAAGGTCATTGATGAAGCAACTGAAGATGGTTGGGCCTGGGGCACTACCCTGAGGAACTCCTGCAGTGATGTCCTGGAGCTCAGATGATTGACCTCCAACAACCACAACCATCTTTCTTTGTGCTAGGCATGGCTCCAACCTGCAGAGAGTTTTCCCCCCGATTCCCACTGACTCCAGTTTTGCTAGGGCTCCTTGATGCCATACTCAGTCAAATGCTGTATTGATGTCAAGGGCAATCACTCTCACCTCACCTCTGGAGTTCAGCTCCTTTGTCCATGTTTGAACCAAAGCTGTAATGAGGTCAGGTGCTGAGTGGTCCTGGCGGAACCCAAACTGAGCGTTATTGAGCAGCTTATCGCTAAGCAAGTGCCACTTGACAGCTCTGTCGATGGCACCTTCCATCACTTTACTGATGATTGAGAGTAGACTGATGGGGCAGTAATTGGCTGGGTTGGACTTGTTCTGCTTTTTGTGTACAGAACATACCTGGGCAATTTTCCACATTTCTGGGTAGATACCAGTTTTGTAGCTGTACTGGAAAAGCTTGGCTAGGGGCGCGGCAAGTTCTGGAGCACAGGTCTTCAGTACTATTGCCAGAATATTATCAGGGTCCATAGCCTTTGCAATATCCAGTGCCTTCTGTCGTTCCTTGATATCACGGGGAGTGAATCGAACTGGCTGAAGTTTGGCATCAGTGATGCTGGGGACTTCAGGAGGAGGCCAAAATGGATCATCAACTCGGCACTTCTGGCTGAAGATTGTTGCAAATGCTTCAGCTTCAGTCTTATCTTTTGCACTGATGTGCTGGGCTCCCCCGTTTTTGAGGATGGGGATATTTGTGGAGCTACCTCCTCCAGTTAGTTGTTTAATTGTCCACCGCCATTCACAGCTAGATGTGGCAGGACTGCAGAGCTTAGATCTGATCCGTTGGTTATGGATCGCTTTGCTCTGTCATGCTGCTTACGCTGTTTGGCACGCAAGTAGTCCTGTGTTATAGCTTCATCGGGTAGACACCTCATTTTGAGGTATGCCTGGTGCTGCTCCTGGCATTCTCTCCTGCACTCTTCATTGAACCAGGGTTGGTCACCTGGCTTGATGGTAATGGTAGAGTGGGCGATATGCTGGGCCATGAAGTTACAGATTGTGGTTGAGTACAATTCTGCTGCTGATGTTGATGGCTCATAGCACCTCATAGATGCCCAGTTTTGCATTGCTAGATCTGTTCGAAATTTATCCCACTTAGCATGGGTGGTAGTGCCACACAACACGTTGGAGGGTATCCTCAATGTGAAGGCGGGACTTCGTCTCCACAAGGACTGTGCGGTGGTCACTCCTACCAATACTGTCATGGACAGATGCATCTGCGGCAGGTAGATTGGTGAGGTCGAGGTCAAGTATGTTTTTCCCTGATGTTGGTTCCCTCACCACCTGCCGCATACCCAGTCTAGCAGATATGTCCTTTAGGACTCGGCCAGCTCGGTCAGTAGTGGTGCTACCGAGCCACTCTTGGTGATGGACATTGAAGTCTCCCACCCAGAGTACATTCTGCGCCCTTGCCATCCTCAGTGCTTCCTCCAAGTGGTGTTCAACATGGAGGAGTCCTGATTCATCAGCTGAGGGAGGGCGGTAGGTGGTTATCAGCAGGAGGTTTCCTTGCCCATGTTTGACCTGATGCCACAAGACTTCATGGGATCCAGAGTCGATGTTGAAGACTCCCAGGGAAACTCCCTCCCGACTGTATACCACTGTGCCGCCACCTCTGCTGGGTCTGTTCTGCCGGTGGGACAGGACATACCTGGGATGGTGATGGCAGTGTCTGGGACATTGTCAGGTATGATTCCATGCGTATGACTATGTCAGGCTGTTGCTTGACTAGTCTGTGGGACAGCTCTCCCAACTTTGGCACAAGCCAAGATGTTAGTAAGGAGGACTTTGCAGGGTCAACAGGGCTGGGTTTGCCATTGTCATTTCCAGTGCCTACGTCGATGCCAAGTCGTCCGTCCAGTTTCATTCTTTTTTATTGACTTTGTAGCGGTTAGATACAACTGAGTGGCTTGCTAGGCCATTTCAGAGAGCATGTAAGGGTCAACCACATTGCTGTTGGTCTGGAGTGACACCAGACCAGGTAAGGACAGCAGATTTCTTTCCCTAAATGACATTAATGAACCAGATGTGTTTTTACAACAATCAAAAATGGTTTCCTGGCCATCATTAGACTAGCTTTTTTAATTCCAGATTTATTAACTGAATTCAAATTCCACCTTCTGCTGTGGTGGGATTCAAACCCATGTCCTCATAGCAATACCCTGGGTCTCTGGGTTACTAGTCTAGTGACAATACCACTACGCCACCGCCTCCCCTTCACCATTCGTGACTGGATGTGGCTGGACTGCAGAGCTTTGATCTGACTCATTTGTTGTGGGTTCACTTAGCTCTAAATCTGGCATGCTCCTTCTGCTGTAATGATGACCATGAAACCATTGTCGATTGTTGTAAAAACCCATCTGGTTCACTAATGTCCTTTAGGGAAGGAAATCTGCTGTATTTATGTGGTCTGTCCTACATGTGACTCCAGACTCACAGCAATGTGGCTAACTCTTAAAATGCCCTCTGAAATGGCAGAGCAAGCCACTCAGTTCAAGGGCAATTAGGGATGGGCAATAAATGCTGGCCTAGCCAGCGATGCCCACATCCCATAAACGAATAAAAAAAAATCTAATTGGCTAAAGAATTGCTTCTGTTAGTGTGGGGACCACATGAGGAGGTTGAGATGGATCATCTACTTGGCACTTCTGGCTGAAGACGTTTGCAAATGCCCTGTGTTACGACCGACCGCTCCTGTCAAAGCCCCCAATCAAAATGTACGATTCTGAATGTGGTGGGACCAACGCACTGCTAATTCAATCCCGTCGCTCCACAGATCGGCTAATGTATCATTTAAAACTTTCCAAATTAAAGACCCAGCCAAATTGTACCATCTATTAACCCCCGAATGAGGTTAACCAAACCAGGTGTCTTTAAATCAACAAATTAACTCTTTAATTAGAAGAACTAAATTCTTAAACACTATGAAGACATAAACAACATTTAAAATAGAAAAAATTAGATTCCTTGCAAATTTACAGTCCAATGTTGCTTGAAGTCCTCAGAGCCGTCCGATGCAAATAAAAGGTTCTTCCACAGTAGAACAGTCCGCAGTCTAACTTCAGCAGTCGGTGATGCTTTCCTTTTCTAGCGAATTTCAACAATTAATGACTTGCAAACATTTCAATAGAATCAATCTGACTTTAGAGTTTTTGAGGGATAAAAGATTGTCACAGTCTAACTTCCCTTCTTTCAGTTCAAATTACCAGAGTCTTGGCTTGACTTTTTAGAATTTTGAGCCATAATAATAAATAGCCTAAAAACCTATTCCTTCAGTGTAAATGGTTTTTATTTTATTTTTTATTTAGAGATACAGCACTGAAGCAGGCCCTTCGGCCCACTGAGTCTGTGCCGACCAACAACCACCCATTTATACTAACCCTACAGTAATCCCATATTCCTTACCACCTACCTACACTAGGGGCAATTTACAACGGCCAATTTACCTATCACCTGCAAGTCTTTGGCTGTGGGAAGAAACCGGAGCACCCGGCGAAAACCCACACGGTCACAGGGAGAACTTGCAAACTCCGCACAGGCAGTACCCAGAATCGAACCCGGGTCCCTGGAGCTGTGAGGCTGCGGTGCTAACCACTGCGCCACTGTGCCAGCCACAAAGGTTGAGAGCTCTTTCCTCAGGTGCCAACACCAGCTGTGTCTGTCTGTGTCTGTGTGTTATAACAAACTGTCTTCAACTAAAAAGCCAGTTCAAAACTGAATTGTAACAAATGTATCGCATGAGACTCACTCCCAGTGGCTGTTTCCAAAGTATCGAGAATGCTCCCTTTGAATTGCTGCCTCCAAATGGCTGTTTCTAAGGCAATGAAAATGCACCTTCCTATAACTCCTGAGGCTTGCTGGTTCTTAAAACAATATTGATCCTTTGCAAGCCTTAAAGGCAAACCGCATATTCCCGGAAAAAGAACTACAGGACCACGACACCTGTCTTTTGCATTCACATGCTATTGAAGATGGTGATGTTCACAGAGCCACCTCTGCCTCCTCCCGTTAGTTGTGAAATTGCTCATCACCATTCGTGATTGGATGTGGCTGGACTGCAGAGCTTTGATCTGACTTGTTTGTTGTGGGTTCACTTAGCTCTATCTCTGGCATGCTCCTTCTGCTGTTAAGCATGCATGTGTTCCTATGTTGTAGCTTCAGCAGGTTGGCACCTCATTGCCATGTATGCCTGGTGCTGCTCCTGGCATGCTCTTCTCCACTCTTCACTGATCCCAGGATGATCCCCTGGCTTGATGGTAATGGTAGAGTAAGAGACACGTCAAGCTATGAGGTTACAGAATGTGGTAGAATATAACTTTGCTGCTGATGGCCCACAGCGCCTCATGGATGCCCAGTTTTGTGCTGCCAGATCTGTTCTGAATCTATCCCATTTAGCATGGTAGTAGTGCCACACAATACGATGGAGGATGTCCTCAAGGTGGTCCTGTGCAGTGGTCACTCCAACCAATACTGCCATGGACAGGTGCATCTGTTCCTGGCAGATTGCTGAGGATGAGGTCAAGTAGGTTCTTCCATCATGTTGGTTCCCTCACCACCTGCTGCAGGCCAAGTCTGGTAGCCATGTCCTTCAGGACTTGGCCAGATTGGTTAGTGCTGGTGCTACTGAGCGATTTTTGGACAATGGACAATTACATCCCCCAGCCGGAGTGCAATCTGTGCCCTTGCTACCCTCAGTACTTCGTCCAAGTGGTGTTCAACACGCAGCAGCACTGATAAGAACATCGGAATTGCAAGACAAAAATAGATCAAGGTGCATCTAGTTCACCTTCTACATCATGGCAGTTGCATGATGCAATGTTAATGGAATTGTTGACTAATTACAGTAGTCAATCTCTATCAATTACAGAACCCAAACAGATCCCAGACAATCAGATCCAGACATGACCAGAGGATAATCCCAGGGGTTGGAGCGCTTTGGGAACCATAGGTCCAAAGCCACCTGTTCCTCCCAAGCAATGCTACACTTACCACATGTCACGTCTCAAATTACTCCTATACTGTATCCCAAATAGGATATGCAACTGTATCTCATTTCCCACATGATGAGCTCTCAATCTGAAGTGCATTGTTAAGAGGTGCAAAGTATAGGCCAGGCATTTGCACACATGGAGGGATTAAAATTGGAGAACAAACATTTCTGGACTTCCCTGCAACCGTCAATTTTAAAGCAGCATTGGCAGCTGCTACTTGTCGCAAATTGATGATGATATGGAAAGAGGGTATCTATTTGCAAATGATACACAAATGATAGGAGGTTTTGGTTCAATCCATTCTGCAATATGGTTGTGAGATGGTCGAAAATGAACAAAGATGGTTAGTGGTAGAAACGGCTTACTTGAAAAGTATTCTAGGTATTTCTAGGATCCAAAAAAAGATATGCATTACTAATCAAAGCAATCAATCTCCATTAATTAATCTATAACAGAGCCAGGCATGATGTGAAGAAAATCCTAGTGGACAGCTATGGGAGCCATAGCTCCAAAATCACCTGCTCCTGTCAAGCAATGTACTCTTACCAAATATCACATCTCAAATTACTCGTATACTGCATTCCAAATAGGATAATCAATTCGGTATCTTCCACTTTGTCGAAATGTTTCAAAGAGCAATTAATTACTTTTAGAGTGCAATCATCGGGAGACTTCAGAAACAGCACAATATGAAGGAAAACTGGACTGAGCACAACAGTAGGGAACCTAATCACAGAAAGATGGCTCAGATGGTTTGGACAGCTAAAAATGAGTTAAGACAAATTTCTGCAGACTGTTAGCACTCTTAGATAAGAGGATCAGGACCCAGGGAGATCAAGGAACCTCTAGTTAGATTATGCTAACAATGATGTTCAAGCTAAGCAACTTAATTTTCAGAAAGCATCTTAAAGAAAGGGGCTGGTAAAATTTGATTGATTTACGATCCATCCACTGATCTGAAAGTCATCAGCTAGTTCTTTTTTAAGACCAATCTAAAAATTTTAACTCATTTAAGTGGCAGAAAATGGAAAGGGCTTAATGTGCGGTGTGGGGAGGCTTGAGAAGGTGATACACACCTGCTTCTGGTGTTGAAGTAACTCTTTTGTTTGTAGCTGCGGTCTATGGTCATCACTCTCTGCAGAGGAAAGCTGGGCGTATTCAGTCAGCACACACCCACTGTCCTCTTGGTCAGGGTCCAGCTCTTTCTGTTCAAGAAGCAGGTTAAATTCAGGCAGGTTTTCAATCTGTTCAAACTGAAAACACATTATCGTTATGTTAAACAAGCTGTTGAAATTTTAACCATGGACGTTTACAGTTGATGCAGCTGGAATGAAAATTAATTCGTTGCAAATTTTCCCTCAATTAATGTGAAAAATCTTTAATCACTTATGGCGTTCACACTAATAGCCAATATCTTCCTTCTACTCAACCCTTGTGTCCAATGGTCTGGTGCACGTCTGCACGTCATTCAGATGTCTGCTTCTAGAGGCTCAAAGTAAATGCTGATGTAAAGTGGCTATACAAGAGCTGGCATACTTTCATAGGATCAGTTCAATTGAAAATGAAAGTGAAGTCTGCCCCCAAAATACCAACCTTGCAGTCTTCACAGTTTACCATTTATCTGTTGGTTATATGAACTACTTTCTCCTGGCCTACTGGTGATTCCAAACAGCTTTTGCAGTCTCATAATGTACAAAAACCCCTGCCCAGTGTTAAAACTGGACGACTGCTGCAGACTGATTGACACTAGCCCCCTATGTCATTCACTTATCCAGCTGCAAACATGAGTGTAAATGTTGTGAACCATAAAAAGAGGTTATGATAACATCTGTATTTTAATAAATTATCTGTCAGAAATAAAATGCCCCTTCCTCATTGAGAAGCATTTATATCTGCACATTTCTCTTCCCGTCCTCCTAAGCTCCATATATGTTGTCCAAGGTGCTCTTCCTCCTTCCTGCAACCTCTGTGTGTCAAAATCACCTGAGTACACAATGGTGGCTCGGAACCTTTCCCCACCAGCAGTGTGGATCAGAGAATAGTGGGCAGTGGGCGAGGTGCCCCGGCACCAGTGTGTATTTGGGAAAGTACCCCCTTGATTTTAGTACAGTGAGATTTGCAGAGAAGGGGGACGAACTGGGAAGGTTTGAATGATGTGAAAAGCTTAGACAATGCGCCGCAATTGTCTGCTATATGTTGCCTGCCAGTAAGGTTCTCCACTTCCAGTTATGTTCTCAGGAAGTTACTATCTCGACTTTAGTACCTTGGGGATGAAATTGGAGAATGGGCAGGGGCGCAAGCAGGCAGAATCGACTGCATCGGTCACCTGTTATATAACTCACCCGATATTCAGTTCCAATGACTTCAATAGCACTGGATATTGTCAGGTCGTATAACGGAGTCCCTGCTCATGTCTAATTTCACCTTAATTGTCTCCTACCTAAGTTCATCCTTCCCCAACCTTCATAACTCTTTCCCTCCCTCAATATTTCCAATCCTCACCAACTGCAGCTTTTTACAACCCATCACCTAACCAGTCTGTCAATTTATCTTATCCTGTCTTGATGCACTGTATTGCAGCCTTGGTTTTCTGTCTGTAAAACTAGTTCAGCTCACAACGGTCCCTCCCTGCTGAGAGAACAGCAGCCTCATCAAGAGAAAAACTGCAAATGCTGGAAATTTGATATAAAGACACAAAATGCTAAACATACACAACAGGCCAGTCAACATCAAAAATGAGAAAAGGAAGGTTCTAACATTTTGGGCACACCCCTGGTTACACAAACAGCTAAGAGGTTCACAGGTATTTTAGTGTTGTTGAAAAAATAGCAAGAAAAAGAGCAGGAGATGATGAAATAGGGGAGAGAATCCACAGATACACAAAGCACATAGAGGGAGCTCTGCTAAGTAGATATTAGGTGAAATAAAAGGTCATCAGTGAAATGATGATAACTTACAAAAATGACTAAAGAAAGTGGAAACAGTGGGGTGAGGAGGGGTTGATGTTGGTTGAAAAGACAAAGGAGAGGTGCCACAAAAGCATGATAAATAAAGAAACATTGAAGAGAAAAAAAAGTGAAACATGGGTCCACCATTGCAAGAAAAGATAAACAGGAGGCCCACACCTAGGACCTAGACTTCCACCAGTGCTATGCTCTGACTAAGGATCTCTGTTCCCAACGTTATCAGCCTCTCTCCCCTCTTCTTGGACACTGACAGATCTACCCAACCCCTTTATCAAAGATAATAAAAACAAGAAATGCTGGAACTATTCAGCAGGTCTGACGGCATCTGTGGAGAGAGAAGCAGAGTTAACGTTTCTAGCTCTGCTTCTCTCTCCACAGATGCTGCCAGACCTGCTGAGTATTTCCAGCATTTCTTGTTTTTATTTCAGATTTCCAGCATCTGCAGTATTTTGTTTTTAATTTACCCTTTATCAAAGATCATGGTAGTTTGACAAAAAGAAACTGATTTGACATGATCCAGCAGCAGAATTTTCATTGAGATGTATTCATTAATCACATTGCTACATATGAAGAGCAAGGTCGGTAGGCACAGGAGACTGCTGATGACACCCGCTCCTATAGATAAACCAGTCTATTTACCATGGTGACAGCATTTGTTCATGCCATCCAGACCTAGACCACAGCACGCAAGATTCAAATAACTCAATGCTCTGCAATTAATTCTTTCACACTATGAGGAAATCTGGAGCTCTGACTGGTTCTTTGTCCATTCTGTTTGATTTGAATGAGAATAACAACATGATCTTTACATCCCATACTACACTGCTCCTAGCCTGGGGTGAAACTGCTGTTTTCAAACACAAAATCTAAAGAAATTAGAGGGAAGCAGAGTTATCAACATTCGCACAATCTATAGTTTTAATACAAGGCATTCTTTCCTGCTATAAATTAATGATAGCTCTATCAATGTCTCTAAGCCTTGATTCAGGTGGTAACAAGCCTTCTCTGCTCCAAAGAAAACAGTCCCAGAGTCTATCTAAATTGTCCATTCCTGGCAACATCCTCATAAATCTCCTCTGTACGCTCTAGTATGATCACATCCTTCTTGTAATGCGGTGACCAGAACTGTACGCAGAACTCTAGCTCTAGCTTAATTAGTGTCTAACACAGTTCTAGCATAACCTCCCTGCTCTTGTATTCTATGCCTTGGCTAATAATGTAAAGTATCCTGTATGCCTCCTTGACTACCTTATCAAACTGTCCTGCTACCTTCAGAGATCTATGAACATGTATTCCAAGGTCCCCCTACACTTCTCAGTGTCCCATTTATTGTGTTATTCTCTTGCTTTGCTTATGTGATGCATTACAAAAAAATGCCAATACCCCGTTTGCAATTATTAACCAAAATTTCACTTACAATGCAATAAACTGTGAACATTCAAGACTGAAAAAAATCTACGCACCGAGTTAATGAAGCAGAGCTCGGCCTACCTCCATTATGTCCTCCCCACCATACTCTATCTTCCTGCCTTGCCTCCAGTGCTTGAGCAGCCATTTCAGTTTGACATAGAACAGGAAAGTGCTCTGTTTGAACATTCTCATTTCCTGCAGCAACAGGGCTCTCTCGTGACTCCATGACTTTTGCTCCAGTCTATTCTGCAAGTTTAGGCTCTGCACTTCAAAGTCTTTCCTCAGCAGGTTCTTCTGGTTCTCCTCTTCAATCTGTGGCACAACAATTAGCAGCAAACAAAAAAATTATTGCCAGCACCACTGATTTACCAGAACATAAAGCTCAAGGTTCAAATATAACAAATCTTCCCAGGATTTACTTAGGGGTGCAAAAAAAAGAGACCCTGGATCTTATTCCACACCCCCACTCCAGCCCCTGCCAGAAAAGCATTATTTGCAAACTAAATACAAATCTAAAGATCTTTGAATACTGAGTGCAGGGGGCTGGGAGGAATGAATTTTGTCTCATCAAGGACCGATATGGGAACAATTTTAAAAACCTTTTACACCTAGTATCAGCATCAAGCATTTTCAGGCCACAACCAGCTTTGCACTGCCTCAGCACCATATCCATCTGAGACATAAGCAAAGGGACATTTAGTTCTGCCATGCCAACATTCAGATCTCTCAGATTAAGAATCCCAATCCTGTGCCCACAGCGCTGACTGTGAGGCATTTCTGGATGTTATGAAGTTATTCCCGCTTAAAGCTGGGTTAAACACTGCCAAAATTCACCGAGGCAGAAGAAAGTGAAGACTTTCCTAAAGTGAAGACTTTCTTCTCACCAGTTTGACTTGGAGTTGAATCCAAACTCAAAAGATGGAAGAAGCGTGGTAAAGAACACACTGCATTGCCTGGTTTCTCTCAGACTACAGAAAGCTCCTCATTAATTCGGGTAGGATTCAGGCCCTGTATTCTAACCCATTGCATCACTTACTATTAATCAGATCTTGAATAAAGTGCTGTATATAATTATAAACCACGCTGTGCAAGCATGTAACAGTATGTTTTTAATCACCAATGCAAGTGAACCATAATAAAATGCCTGTAGTCATCCCTGGTCCAATGGCCTCAGCTGGCAAGACTTAAAAGATCTGTGCTGGAAAAGGAGATATTGGGCCAGTGACATTGCATTCTAGAAATTAATTTGTTACGCAAAATAATTATTGCACTTTGCCAAAGCAGCATCTTTGTTTTCAAGGCAATTTTAAAAGTCTCATGATAATTCTGCTTCTATATTTTCCACAGGAACGTAACCCTCTGCCAATTTTTCCTAACCTTAAGTGATGCTTTGTGAAAAAATTCACTTTGTACCCTTTTCATTTTCTCATGATTGGAGGAACACTATTGCTCCTTCTTGACGCAGTGTGCTATGGGAAGGATGACATCATTGTGGCTGTAAAATTCTGCAGAGAATCTTGGCTCGGAGCGACATGGCATTTGTCCGTTTTTGTTTCGGAGCTGAAATTCCCTGGAAAATTTAACAGTATGCCTAGCAAAAAGCATGAGCTCTGGCTGCCATGAAACTATCCTTCCTCAGAAACAATGTTTGAAAGACAAGCAATTGCTACACCATGACCATGAGAAAAAAAAACAAATACAGTTGTAGATTTCTTTACAGCATAACAGCACACAGTTAAAAACACTTTGGAAAAGGCCTGGTATGGATTAGTCGCTAAATTTTATACATAGAATCGTACAGCAGAGAGAGAGGCCATTTGGCCCATCAAGCTTGTTTCCAGCTCTTTGGAAAAGCTTTCCAATTTGTCGTGCTCCACTGCTCTTTTCCCATAACTCTACAAATGTCTCCTTTTTAAGTATAGATCCGCTTTCTTGTTGAAAGTCACTAATGAATCCACTTCCAGCATTATTGCAATGAATGCATTTCAGATCGTAACAAGTTGCTGAGCTAAAAAAGATCTCGTGTCACCCCGGGGCGTTCTGCACTTATTTTTACATGTCAGTCAAATGGAGCCGTGCGCTCTGCTTTGAGGGCATTACTTCATCAGGAAAGTAAAGATCCTTCTGAATCTTCAAGAACAACATACTTTTGTCAGGACCATGGACTACCTATGAGCAAAATGGCAAGTCACCTGCTCCCAAGCCTCCATTAAGAGTAGGCTGTCAGGATGTATGTTCTTCCACACCAGGCTTTCCGCTTGGCACCTCCTCACAGACTTCTACCATCCCAGTAATCCCATGATATAAAAACAATGGAGTTGTTAACTAATCACAGCAATCAATCTCTAATAAATAATCTACACCAGACCGAGATAGGACCAGAGAAAAACCCCAGCAGAGGAGAGCTTGAGGAACCATAGATCCAAAGTAGCCTGTTCTTCTGAAGCCATGCCACACTTACCACATGGGTTGGCATCCTTCCATCTACGAAGGATAATGGACATGCAGCAAACAATCCATTTAGGAGGAGTGTCTTCTCTTGGTGCACCTTTGCTGATGGCTGTGAAGGTCAATCCTTGAGAGGCAGGTTCTGCCACACGTGCTACACGTGAAGCTACCAAGTGATGCACTGGGTTGTTGTTTTTGATGTTGCCGCCTGTTGCCAAGCTGCTGTAGTAACTGGTCATCGTGGTAGTGCACACCAGTCCACAGGATGTGTCGGTATTTCCCTCTTTCACCAGCTAGTGACTCCCAAGTGCAACAGTCAACATTTAGATGTAGATTTAGACATTTAAATGTTGACTTATCACGTCATATCTCAAATTATTTGTATACTGTATCCTAAATAGGATTACTCACAATGATGAGCTCTTAATTACAAGCATGCTATTAAGAGGTGCAAAGTGTACCTCAGGCCTTTCCTCCTAGGGAAGCCCAGGGAGTGGGAGAGAATTCCTTGCCCTCTTTAAAACTGCTAGGCCTGGAGGACTGCAAAAGGCTTCTCCCTCATTAGTCCATACCCTCCAATCAGGGAACAACCTTTCCAATATAAACAAGAAATGCTGGAAACACTCAGCAGGTCTGGCAGCATCTGTGGAGAGAGAAGCAGAGTTAACGTTTCAGGTCAGTGACCCTTCTTCAGAAGGTCAGAGTTCTGAAGAACGGTCACTGACCTGAAATGTTAACTCTGCTTCTCTCTCCACAGATGCTGCCAGACCTGCTGAGTGTTTCCAGCATTCCTTGTTTTTATTTCAGATTTCCAGCATCTGCAGTATTTTGCTTTTAAAACAACCTTTCTAACTCCATAGGCTCAGGAATTTTAAGCAGCTTGAAGAGCTGAAGTCAGTTTTCCACACAAGTGAAGACAGGAAATTCACAGGTTGGATTATAGAAGACCACAGGCTGGATTAGGGAAGTTTAAAGGCTGGAATAGAGAAGCTCGTGGGCCATGTTTGGCCCTGGGCTGTGACTTGCATATCAATGTCATTGAGTACTGTATTTATGCTCCAATATAACAACAATTATCTCTTTTTACTTGTCCTGATTTTTAATACAACCATTCTGAAAAATATTGGCTCTTTCTGGTTTAAGGTTCCTCAGTTGTTGCCTTTCTTCATTTTTGAATCTAGACTATGTGAGTAGACTTTTCAACTACCCTTACCTCATGTCCACACATGCACGTTCCAGTCTAGATTACTGGATAATCATCAGGTGCAAGAACCTCTCCCTCACCTAATGGCACTGATCAGCCATGATCTTGTTGAATGGTGCAGCAGGCTTGAGGGGTCGAGTGGCCTACTCCTGCTCCTAATTCGTATGGTCGTATGTAATTTTAGTGATCAATATGCTGACCTGAGTGACAGTAGCAGATTGAGCAGGGATCAAACTTGGGATCTGGGATTTCATTGTTCTGTAGCACTCCAATCAATAAGGATATTTTACTTTAAGCATAACTTTCTTTGAGGACCTTGCATTAATCTACTTAAATAGTTTACCTCGGAAATTACCTGTACCCACCTGGATGATCTTGCTGGTGAATTTTTCGTTTTCATCCTCCCGAAGCTGTCTTTCCTGTTCCAGACGAACCTGTAGCTCTTGAACCGATAGCTCTCGTTCTGCTAAAACATGGGATTCCTTGAGCTGTGCATTTGAGACAAAGGAACATGCTCAGTTGAAGCCATATACCAGAACTCTTCCTCAAGCATTAGTTATTACAGAAGTGATAATGAACCCTGTACTCTTGGTCCTTGGATATTACAAATTGCATATGATTGTGAAATGTAAGACTGCGCACATTGGAAACCCCAGCAGCAATAGTGGACCACCTAAAGCCTGAGCTGCAAATGAACTGCAATGCCTGTAATTTTACTGGAAAAGGCAGGTGACGACAAAATGGGGTTTCCCATTTCACACCAACTTTTCTGCTAAAATTACTAATAGGAGAAATCTCACCCCAAGCATTTAATTAGCTTCCAGTCCTCTGTCTCAGAATTAAAGACACTAAAATATTTATAGGCAAACAGTGGCATCATTACTGAGCCGTGCTGTTCAAGCTGATTCTCCAAATGGGGGCTTTTATTAAGTATTATTGTCTGTTGTCTCTGAATATTGGATTGTGGTGTTTCCAGCTACTGCTACTCATTAAAGGGCTACCCCGCTAATAAACAGCAGGAGATTTGACCTTAAGGAAAACTTAGACGCGAGTTGCATTCGTACCATGCACTCAGTTTATTTTGGAGCTACTTTCAAACCTTTGCTTACCACCAGATACCAAAAGCAGCATCACGGACCAGCTTTAACCACAGAGGGATTCACACTGCAGAATAGAGTGGGAGAACAAAAGTGACTAACGTCCCTCCTAGCGGAACAGGTTAATAATAAAACAGAAATAAATTGTGTATACATAGCTATCTGTTTCTCCTCAATCTTCACGTTTTTGGTTCTTCTAGTCTTTCTCTACCTTTATCCTCTCCTGTTATTGAGGTTTCTTGAACTTCCCGTGTTCTCTCCTCTGTTTTCCCTCTTCCTCTTCGAATCATAGAATGGCACAGCGCAGAAGGAGGCCATTCCACCCATCATGCTGGTGCTGGCTATTTGGTAATGTTATCCAATTAATCCTACTCCCCTGTTCTTTTCCCATAACCTAATAATTTTTTTCCTCTTCAAGTCATAGAGTTTTACAGCACAGAAACAGGCCCTTCGGCCCAACGCGCCTGCACCAACCATCGAGCACCCGTCCTAACTAATCCCATTTCCCCACACTTGGCCCGTAGCCTTGTATGCTATAGCGTTTCAAGTGTTCATCTAAATACTTCTTGAATGTCATGAGTGTTCCTGCCTCTACCACCCCTTCAGGGAGTGTGTTCCAGATTCCAACCACCCTCTGGGTGAAAATTTTTTTCCTCAACTCCCCTCTAAACCTTCTGCCCCTTACCTTAAATCTATGTCCCCTAGTTATTGACCTCACCGCTAAGGGAAAGGTTTCTTCCTATCTATCCGATCAATGCCCTTCATAATTTTGCATACCTCAATCTGGTCCCCCCTTAGCCTTCTCTGCTCCAAGGAAAACAACCCCAGCCTATCCAGTCTGTCTTCATAACTGAAATGCTCCAGCCCAGGCAACATCCTGGTGAATCTCCTCTGCACCCTCTCCATTGCAATCACATCCTTCCTATAGTGTGGTGCCCAGAACTGTACACAGTACTCCAGCTGAGGCCTAACCAGCGTTTTACACAGCTCCATCATAACCTCCCTGCTCCTATATTCTATGCCTCGGCTAATAAAGGCAAATATCCCGTAAGCCTTCCTAAGCACCTTATCTACCTGTGCTGCTGCCTTCAGCGATCTATGGACAAGCACTCCAAGGTCCCGCTCACCCTCTGTACACTCTAGGGTCCTACCATCCATTGTATATTCCATTGTCTTGTTAGACCTCCCAAAATGTATCACCTCATACTTCTCAGGATTTAATTCCATTTGCTACTGCTCCGCCCATCTTACCAGCCCATCTATATCGTCCTGTAATCTAAGGCTTTCCTCCTCACTATTTACAACATTACCAATTTTAGTGTCATCTGTGAACTTACTGATCATACCTCCTGTATTTCTCTAATTCTCTTTTGAATATTACTATTGAATCTGCTTCCATCACCCTTCCAGGTAGTGCATTCCAGATCATAACAAGTCATTGTGTAAAAAAATGTTTCCTCATGTCGTCTCTGTTCTTTTGTCATCACCTTAAATCTGTGTCCTCTGGTTACTGACCCTTTTGTCACTGGAAACAATTTCTCCTTATTTACTCTATCAAAATCATTCATGATTTTGAACATCTCTATCAAATCTCCTCTTAACCTTCTAAGTTTAAAAAAAGAAAAACTTGCATTTATACAGTGCTTTTCATGACCACCGGGTATCTCAAAGTGCTTTACATCCAATGAAGTACTTTCTGAAGTGTAGGTACTGTCGTAATGCAGGAAACACGGCAGCCAATTTGCACACAGCAAACTCACATAAACAGCAATGACCAGATAATCTGTTTTCATGATGTTGATTGAGGCGTAAATATTGATTAAATTGTAAATAATTAAGGAGAACATAACTTTTTTTATTCTTTCATGGGATGTGGGTGTCACTGGAAAGGCCAGCATTTGTTGTCCATCCCTAATTGCCCTTAAACTGAGTGGCTTGCTAGGCCATTTCAGAGCACAGTTAAGAGTCAACCACATTGCTGTGTGTATGGAGTCACATGTAGGCCAGACCAGATAAGGCAGCAGATTTCCTTCCCTAAAGGGCATTAGTGAACCAAATTGGTTTTTATGACAATTGATGATAGCTTCAAAGCACCATTACTGAGACTAGCTTTCAATTGCAGATTTCTTTTGAAATTAATTAATTGAATTTAAATTCCACCAGCCACCGTGGTGGGATTTGAACCCATGTCCACAGGGTATTAGGTTGGGCCCCAGATTACTACTTTAGTGACATTACCACTATCCACCATCTCCCCAGTAAATATTAAATATTTTAGGATAACAACCTCAACTTCTCCAGTCTCTCCACATACCCGAAGTCCCCCATCCCTGGTACCAATATCCTCTATTGTTTCTTAATTCTAACTAAATAGATTCCATCTTAGTCCCCTTAATTAGATCATCCCTTTCCAGTGCAATAACTGCTTCTTTGATCAATACCGCAAATCCCTTGGGCTCTTGGGCTTCATAAATAGAGGCATAGAGTACAAAAGTGGGGAAGTTATGTTGAACCTTTATAAATCTCTGGTTAGGCCCCAACTAGAGTGTTGCGCACAGGTCTGGTCACCACAATTTAGGAAAGATGTGAGGGTCCTTGAGAAGTTGCAGAGGAGATTCATCAGAATGGTTCCAGGGATGGAGGATTTTAGTTACAAGGTTAGGTTAGAAAAGCTGGGTTTGTCCTCCCTGGAGCAAAGGAGATTGAGGGGAGATTTCATAGAAGTGTACAAGATTATGACAGGCTTCAAGACAAGGAAAAACTGTTCCCGTTAACTGATAGTCCAAAGACTAGGGGACACAGATTTGACAAGAGATGCAGGGGGAATGTGAGGAAGAACGTTTTTATGCAGAGGGTGGTAATGACCTGGAACTCGCTGCCCACGAGGGTGGTGGAAGCGGAGACGATCAGTGATTTCAAAAGGAAATTGGATGGGCACTTGAAGGAAATAAACTTGCAGGGCTGCGCGGATCGAGTTGGGGGGGGGAGGAGGGGGCAGTGGGACTGACTGGATTGCTCCGCAGAGAGCCAATATGGACTCAATTGGGCCGAGTGGCCTCCTTCTGTGCTGTAAATGACTCTTTGGCTCTATGACTCTCTCCTTTTTTTCCTTCCCTGTCTTTCCTGATGTTTTGTCTTCTTTCCTGAATATCTTGTAGCCAGGAATATTAAGTTGCCAATCCTCCCCTTCTTTGAGCTCGGTCTCTGCTTTTGCCACTATATCATTAATCCCATTTGGCAACTTTTACCTGCAGCTCACCAACCTTATTTATAACACCATGTGCACTTACACACAATGTACTCCACACCCAGTTTAGACTGCTTCACATTCGCCCCCTGTCTGATCCCTCCTATTTCTGAACTATTTGCCTCTCCCAGTCCTCTGTGCACCTTGTTTCACCTCATGGATGTTTCATCCTGGCACCACCACACTGCCAGATTAGTTTACATCACCTCCATTTTGGAATCCCGGCTGTTTCCCAAAAGTTTAAATCAAACAAGCATTACAGCAGCTACACTGACAGTATTCACCAACACTCGCAGTGCAAACAAAACATGTGGCCTACAACATCTCATTAACCTGTACTGAAGTGCATCACAGAATTTTAAAAGCGCTGTGATAAGCCAAAGCAACTTAGTTTAACACTGATTTTTTTCAATTGAAATAACTTAAAAGTTATATGAACATAACAGCGGTCATGCATAAGATATGTCCATAAAAGGCCATCCCTCTAGGGACCGAACTGCAACATCACTATTGCTTTTGACTTTATTACTGTACTTCAAATATTATTCTAAACAGTTGTTGATCTTTAGGTAAAAAGGTTCTTCCGAATATATCTGTTTAAAATCTACTTTCCATTAATTAAAATTGTGTATTGTTTGTTTCTCTTTTCCTAGGTATGTCAAAATGTCAGCACACTGAGGCTCTCAGGGGCGGTTTTTAACTTTCACCCAAAACAAGAGTGTCATTAGTGGAACTGCTGTTACATCTGCCCAAAGTCAGCATTTAAGGGGCCCGGCCATTGTTAGGTTCAGGCCTCATCAGCATCATTCGGGCCAACTGCCGAGTGCTCACTGAACGCTAGCAGACACCTTGCTACACCAGGGATCCGAAAATCAGGTGGCTCCATGAGTGAGCCAGTCAAGTGGGAAATGGTGGGGTTGGGAGTGGGTGGGGAGGGTGGCGGGGGAAAGAGAGCTACCCAGCAAGCGGCATTGGGCCACAGTACATTTGTGGGGTTACTTCTGCATTCCTAATTCTCCTAGCTCCACAGAAATTCACGCAAAAAAATGTGCCAGGCCATTTTTGGAACAGCTTTCCAGCACTACCTATCAAGACCTCTGGTAAGGCCGCTCACTGCCTGGTCCAAGTGGGCAAAGGCAGCCTGCTGCACACGACCTTTATTCGTACCTGAAAATAGTAAACTAGGAGACCTAGATCAGCTGTAGGACCCTAATTTACAGATACAAGCAGCCTTCTGCCTGTTATGGGTGCGTTTTGTACCCATTTACAGCTACTCCTGAAAAATGCATCAGGCAGCCCTTGGGTGTCCAATCAGTGGCCAGCACTCCGATTTAATTAGGATCTTACACATTTTTAGGACATCTTAAAGTGCTTCCTATCTAAAGACAGTCAGAGATGTAAAAGATAGCAACATAAGGAACAGGAGTTAGCCATTCAGACCCTTGGGCCTACTCTGCTGTTCAACTAAATCATGGCCAATTTGCAACTCAAATTCATTCTCCCAGCTTTGATCCATACTCCTTGATGCCCTTACCCAACAATATCTTAGTTTTGAAAGCTCCAATTGTCCCAGCATCCACAGCCTTTTGGGGGTGAATCTGTACTGCACTTCCTCGAGCCTACCACTGAGAATAGTTCCACGATGTCACCTGGGGTTTTATAAATATATACCAATTTTAAAAAGACAAGGCCCACTGATTCGCTATCGCCTTTTTTACACTCTCAGCCAGTCAAACGTACCCCGATTCTTGCTATCAACTTGAACTGATTTACATTGCTTTTTGTTAAATTTTATTGGTCATTGCCGTCCAACTTCACGAGTAATCTAAATTTTTCCCAACAAATCACAGGAACAACTCACAGGAAGCAGTTGACTGTGACTGGGCTGATGCCAGTTCTTCAAATAGAGCTATCGACTCTAATCCATTTTCTTGCAGTTTGTTGTTTGCCCCAAAGATTTATATATTTTTAGCCTCTGTCTCTACTACATTCACTATTTTGCAGTGTACATTTGTTTTTCTTGTGTTCAGGGCATAGATATAGAATTGCAACAAAAGGGACACAACCACTGACCTCTGTAGGAATTTACTCAACACTTCCAGCTAACAAACCCCTCCCCTCTCAAATCAAACATTACAACTCTCAAAAGTATTCTTTTTCTAGTTTTACGCCAAGCTATTAACCAGCCAATATTCCACACCGGACTTTTGTGGCGTTTAATTGAATTAGGAACCTTTCATGTGGAACTTTGTCAAAAGTTTTTCAAAGAAACCAAGGCTGTTAGTCAAATAGGATCTTGCCTTTCAAAATCCATTCTATCTTTTATTATTAAGTTATTGCTACAGAGGTATTACTCCAGCCAATTCCGGAGAATAGCTTCTTCCACGATATCACCTGATGTTTTAAAATATATCATTTAAAAAAAAATGCATGTCACAGCAAACAACCAGCATAAGATTCATATTTTACTGGAATATAAACAACCAGTCAGCTAGAGGTCACATAGTGAGTCTAATAAACCATTGCATGCACTCATGTGCCCTATACACATCTAACAAGTTCAAACATGAGAACTGATTTTCCGACATGCACCGTTAGGGAGAAACCTAGCGCGCGTCACAAACTAGCAAAATTGTCCTTCTCTTAAAACTACCATCGCAAATACATTTTGAATTAGTATGTTTTCCAATGAGGCACTTCCCTACAATTGCTCTGTGCAAATGATTGGGTGGGAGATTGTCTCACTGATAATAAATTGAGTACTTTGGAAGGACAGAAAGTTTTCAAAACTGACGATGCCAGAAACAGCAAAAAAACAAATTTATTAAAAAAAAAAGGTCACGACTGGACGAGTCACCACCCCAACGCTGTGGGTGCAACTGGAATACAGACTGTTCATATCGCAAAAACATAAGAGTCAGTGTGGTCAGACCTGGGAGGGGCCCTAGTATCATTACATAGGCCTTCTGACTTCATTCTGGTCTGTTTCCAGTCAACCTGTATTTTTCTTGTTTTTAATTTCATACTTTCCCATTTTCTCCCTCCTCCCCCAGGAGACAGAAAGAGAAAGAAAATACCTTCATAGATGCTTAATGCTGTTCCTTGGGTAAGCAATCAGACATTGGCTAAGCAAGAACAAAAGTAACCAACCACTCATCTCATCAAAGCTAGAGATTATGTACAATTCCATGTACTCTATCCCACCCATTTGCATTTCCAAAAGAAGGTTTTGCATAACTACTGACAGATCCCAAAAGTTAGGCCAGCGAAACTCAAGGATATTCCATAAATGCTCACACCTCCAGTGTTCAACCATGATCTGCTGTCCTATACAGACAACATCATGACCCCCTGCAGCATGGGGAGGCGTTAGTGTAGTGATAATGTCCCTGGACAAATAATCCAGAGGCCCAAGCAAATGCCCTGGGGGCATGGGTTCAAATCTCAGCCTGAAATTTGAATTCAGTTAATAAATCTAGAATTAAAAACTAGTCTAATGGTGACCATGAAACCATTGTTGATTGTTGCAAAAACCCATTTGATTCACTAATGTCCTTTAGGGAAGGAAATCTGCTACCCTTACCTGGTCTGGCTTACATGTGACTCCAGATCTAGAGCAATGTGTTTGATTCATAAATGCCCTCTGAAATGGCCCTAGCAAGCCACTCAGTTCAGGGGTAATTAGGGATGAGCAATAAATGCTTGCCTAGGGCAGCACAGTGGCGCAGTGGTTAGCACTGCAGCCTCACAGCTCCAGCGACCCCCGGGTTCAATTCTGGGTACTGCCTGTGTGGAGTTTCCAAGTTCTCCCTGTGTCTGCATGGGTTTCCTCCGGGTGCTCCGGTTTCCTCCCACATGCCAAAGACTTGCAGGTTGATAGGTAAATTGACCATTATAAATTGCCCCTAGTATAGGTAGGTGGTAGGGAAATATAGGGACAGGTGGGGATGTGGTAGGAATATGGAATTAGTGTAGGATTAGTATAAATGGGTGGTTGATGGTCGGCACAGACTCGGTGGGCCGAAGGGCCTGTTTCAGTGCTGTATCTCTAAATAAAAAATAAATAAAAAATAAAAAATAGTCAGTGACGCCCACATCCTGAAAACAAATAAAAAAAGTTGCCTCCTCTACAATCCTCCTGCTTATTGATGTTTCTGTGCTCTATGACTCTATGACTGAAAGGCAGACTGACAAATCAAGCCCTCATGGACAATCCCAAATGTTAATGTCAACTAACACAGGGATTTGAACCCATGCCTCCTAATTGGGAACCCCGTATCGCAGGACTGCAATCGCTATGTCAAAGTTCTCACCCTTAAAAACATAAACAGCATTACTGAAAACAAAAGTCTTTAATTACCTCTGTACTGAAACAGCTCTCGTCTTCTGTCCTATATATTTTGTAGTCTCCATCAGCTTTGCGGTTTTGGTCTATAGCACCTCGAATCTGCAGGGTTTCTTGCTCTTCTCTGTGATCGGGGACTAGTTGCCAATCTGGCTGGTCCCTCAGTTTGGACTGTTGAGTGCATGGGCGATTTAACAAAAACAACAAAGGACAGGGGGGAAATAAAAAAAACAAAAATGGGTATAGTAGACGACTAAAAAACTACAAGACAAAGAAAAGCGTGAAAAGAAAAACCAACTTAAACACAGTGGCATAAGAGAGTGATGAAAACAGAACCAAAATGAGAATAAGCAAAATGATGGGCTGAAACATCTGAAAAGAAAAAAGAGAAAGAGAGGAAAAAAGAATGCAAACACTGGTTATGAGGCGCATGCAATGAAGGATGCATGAATCAAACCAACGGTAAGCTTATAGATCATGAAAGAATTTTGATACAAGGTTTGCCTATCCTCGGAGGAGCCATGCAGAAAGCATTGTCTAGGGTGGGTCCTCGGCCAGAGGCAAGTACCATCCATATCATTGTGCTGCCTGTCCGAGAACACTGAGCGCTCCCTTGCTTAGAGGAAGGGGGACGCTTGATTTCATGGCATGTGCACCTTGTGTCTTTCCATGGATCATTAAGCGAATCTTGAACTGCCTCTGGTATTCTGTAATTCAGCTCATGGAATCGGATCCAAGGGACCTGAGAAACTCATAGTGATTGGAACTACTGCCTTAATGAATGGATAAGCCTGTGCATTCCTGTTCGTGATGACAGTGGATGAAAGACATTGCTTTGAATGCTACTTTAACACAGCTGCTAAACCTGTTTATTTAAAATGAGGTATCGCCTCACTACATTTCCGGACAAATATATTAAACAATTATCGGTCAACATAACCAATAATAATTTTTAGGAAGTCTAGTGACTTTTAGAAACTACTTTTTACTTAATCCTCAGAGTCTTTAAATGTGCCATGTGCAGTGCTGAAGAGGTTAATTTCTCTACTTCCATTTCCTCACTGAAGGCAATGGCTCATTCAGACATATTGTTCCACTGGATGTCAACAGGCCTCCAGCACCTTGCTAAAGTGGCCATTCTTGACATCTGGGCAGTGATTGTCAGCAAACTGTTCAACCATGAAAAGCACCGATAAGCTCCAAACTGTCCACAATCAACACAATACTCGTCAGCAATTAGTGTTTTGGTAGTATCCACAGCAGTGGAGAGGTGGCATTCAAGCTAGCAATTTGAAGTTTTTACACACGTTTTCTGATCCGATTTCCCCCATCCAGCTCTTCACCATTTTATGCTCAACTGAGGCCACACTGGGGAGGCAGAAACAGAATAGTAACTGGTGAGGTTCGGGTGTTTGACACGGGTAGAACAGAGGAGTCTCACAGCTCAGCAACATTTACAGATCTCCCAGGCCTACCAATGAAATCGATAAAACACCTTACCATTTATATCCATAAATGAATTAAGAATGTTAATTAAGATTTGGTATTAACTTTACTCAGCTGTCAGGTATAATGAAATCATGGCTTCTAATTGCACAGTAGATGTACATAAGACAAGACGCAGGCCATTCAGCCCCTCACGCCATTCCGCCATTCAATTGCATCATGGCTGATCTGTATCCAAATTCCATTTACCCGTCTTGGTCTGTATCTCTTAATACCCTTGCCTAACAAAAATCTATATATTTATGGGGAGAGTTTTATTAGTTTTATTTAATACTCCATGGTGATGAGCTGAGCAAACTGCAGCATAACAAAAAATAGGCAGGGACAGCTCACAGGGTACACAAGCCTTGCAAAATATGCCATAGCGTATGATAGGTTACCTAACCTGAGGAGACTGACATCACTTGTAGTGCCCCCACCACATTCCCTGGTGTGATGAACTAACTCAGTATGAAGCAGTTGCTGACCCTGATTTGTTTGGTCAGTAGTCCATTACATGGTGCACTTATCCATTGAGCTATCTGGCTGAATGCTTCGTTCAAGTTTAACCATCCCATTCCGCAACACTAACACCCTCTCCTTTATGAATATACTCAAACAGTGTCAACAAGGTTGCCATATTTTGCAAAGTTCAAAATCAAACAGGGGGTGGGACAGCAAGGAGATCCAGCGAGAGGGAAGGGGTTATTCGTGGCTTTAAATCTGAGGTGAAGCCAATGAAAATGCATCGAAAACTCTGATAACCCAAATAATTAATTCACCTTTGTCCAGTGGAGAAAAAGCTGGGCTTTTATTTCAAGGGTCAGATATTTTGGAAATGTTCAGAAACTAACTCCAAAAATGGCCTGTTCCGTCTATAACCACATAAGTGTGAACCCTATTTGGATTCACAAAGTAAGCAGTAAAACATCGCTCATGCCACTATTTCAGTCACACAGCAGGTTTGCAGCTCATGACTAGCACGCTAAAGGTGCAGCTTCCAATATTTTGGACAAATATTTACAGAAGGAGGGAGAGCACTTCCTTCTCCTGCCCTGGTCAGCTGGTATGGACTTGCTCAAGACCAGGGCTGACGCAGCTGCATGCTTCCCCTCCTAAAATCCCTTAGCCTGACTATTGACCACAGAACATGTGGGCTACAGTGACCAATGTGACATTTTGCACGACTGAGTTTGTCACTGCATCCGATCCATGATGGCCGAGGAACAGCAGAGAGTAGACTTGATGATGCATTGCCCTAAAATCTAGAGGGTAGAAATGCTGTTTTTTTTGCAGCTATCAGTTTGTGATTTTCCCTGCATTAAAGTAAATGGGTGGAAGATTGTATGCTGGCAAGCACAGAATTTGTTTTTTTTTAAATGGAAGACAGTTCTTAAATATAATCTACTATAAAAAGGCATTTTTAAAGTCAATAGAGATTTTATAAGTATAGTAAATAGCCTCGTTATATTTGAACTGGTCTCTGTAAGCTTTTGAAACTTGTATGTAAATGAACTCTGCTCATTACAATCCAACCGGCCTGCAATCTTTCCAATTATGTTTGAGGCTTCACATCAAAATCCATGAGCTGAGTACAGAATGTATTTCGTGGGTCTTTTAGTGCAGTTTGGTTTATGCTTAGTAAAGAAGCAAAGTGTTATTTAGTTTAAAGGCAGTAGCAGAAGCAACAGCAGTAGCATGTATCTAAAAGCAGACAGGCCCGGCTTGCTTACCTGGAAGTCGGTGATGAGCTCCTTCCCCAGAGTACCGACAGGAGAGTCTCGAGATGTAGACGTCACAGAGGAAAGGAAGCTTGCAGATTCTGTCAGATTTGGCATTGGTGACAGGTCATCCATTTGTTCCCTGAGCCCTTCCCCAAGATGGTCAACTTTTTCCATGAAGGTATGTAACTCTGAGCGAAACATCTTCATCCTGGTGTTGATGGTATCCAAAAGCTCAGGCTCATTTCTGCTTTCACTTCTCTCCCCGTCTTCATTGAAACCCTGGTCAGAGGATGCGCTTGTCACCAGCAGCTTGGCGTCGTAGATCAGGCTGTCGGTGTCTGTAATAAGACGGTCTACAGTCCTACTGAGACGCTCGGCCTCACGTTTAATGTTGATGAGAGACTCTGTATCCTCTCTTTTCCTCAACAGTTCCAAGGTGCAGATGTCGCCAATATCCGACGGCTTGCTACTCCCACAACCGGATGTTTTCTCGCAGATTTCTTCAGAGTCGCTCTCCCCGCCAATGGGCCCCTCTCTTTTCGGCTGGGGTGGACCCCTGCTCTCCTCGCCATCACTCTCCTTCTTCCCCGGGTCGCTGTCAGCATCGCTGTCCCTGGGACTGGCGGTGCGGAGGCCCAGGTGAGACGCCAGGTCGTAGCGCTGTACGTTGGAAATCAGCACTCGATTCTCATACTGGAGCTTCATCACTTTGCCACTGAGCTCATTAATCTGGAGCCTGGCTGCTTTCAGTTCTTCCTGAAGTGATCCACTGGACTTCAATGCACCATCCTCGATCCAAGTGGGCTCCTGGCCAGGCCCACACTTCAATGTGTTGAGCTCGTTCGTAAGCTGCTTGTTGTGGTCTTCGATCTCACTGATGGAGCGGCGCAGCAGCTCAGCCTCTTCCTCCACGAACTGCAGGTGCCGTCGCAGTTCTGCGGCGGATTCAACCGAGTCACCGTGTGGCGAGGTAGGAATGCTTGAAATGTATTCGCGATTAAGGCAATCCTTATCATGCTGACACTTCATATCATCCATCTCGGCTTTGAGCCCCCTATTTTCCACTTCCAACTCGACGATCTTCCTGCCCAGAATGTTGGCTTCCTCTTCCACAAGCTTCAGCCGCAGTTTTAGCTCAGCCTCTCTGGTACTGGGGGGTCCTCCTGCCTCGCCGGTGGGAAGTGGACTGTCCACATCCCCATAGATGGACTTGTATTTCTGTAATTCATGCTCCAATTCATCCTTTTCCCTTCCCAGTTTTGCCATTTTCTTGCGCATCAAAGAGCCTTCCTCCTTTGCAAACTGGAGCTGACACCTGAGGTCAGCACTATCTTCCTGGATTTAGAAAGATGAACAGGTCATTGAGCTCAACAGAAGTTAACGTTAAAGAGTTCATCATTTTTAGAAGGGCAATCACCAAAGGCTTCCCATAATTTACCCAAGAATTCAGTGTACAGTTTTGAAAAATGAGCATCACAAAGTTTTTTCAGTGATGTACTTAAGGATTTATATGTGTGTAAGGTCAGACACTTTTGCTGTAGAATGACACACACAGGGAGTGTTGACTGGAAAGTTGCAGGTTCACTCTACCTGACCTTCCACTGATCTAAACAGAAGGAAAAATCAGATACTGCCAATTGGACAGAACTAGCTGAAAGCACCGCACAACACCCGGAGTGCCCCACTGTGAATGTGAATACACTTTAATGGCTTGGAATTGCGAAGTCTTCCTGTGTTGTGCCAAACAGCAATAGGAATGACCACACTAAATTCTTTCAGTCATAGACACAAGAAGTCAATCTATACACAGATTAAAGTACTGAACACAAGCAGATCTTTCTATGTAGTAACTCAAGTATCCAATACATGCAGGTCTACAGCCTTTCCAAATTATACTCAGGGAGACACTTGAGCAAGTCATTTAAAATAAACCTTTAAGATTTTAATTATCTGAGATGATTGGTTTGGATCACTGAACTATAAAAGAAAGACTTACATTTATATAGCACCTTTCACAACCATAGCACTTTAAAGCCAATTCACAATACAATCCAGATCAACCTGTGGTTGTGGAATTAATCCATTTCCATTTGAAGTTTTGATTCCTGGCGCATACTGTTCAAGTAAAGCTTTGATGTGGACAGTTTAAATCAATTTTTTTGATCAAATTCCATTTATTAAACAGCTGTAGAGTGCATACCAGACATCTCCCCAAGGGAGAGGGAGGGGGTATGAGTCAGAGGCAAGTTGCCTTACAACAAGCAAATACTTGATTTTATACAGCACCTTTAATGTAAGTGGAGTGCCCCAGGGGGCTTCAAAGGAGCGTTATCAGACAAAAAGCCCGAAGCCACATTTGTACCAGGTTAATAGTACCATTAATGAAGGCGGAAAGCAATCTAATGAGGTGGGAAATAAACCAATAAAGGGTAACCACATCAAACCCATTTTCCTAATAGAAAGCTGCAATGCCTCACTGAAGGAATTGTTTCATTGAACCTAGAAAAATGTCAGAACCAAGCTTTAAAACAAAGTTAATTAGCTCTCCTGGAAATGCTGATCTATCCTCTGGTACTGTTCCACAGCGTCCATTCTTCATACGTAAATTTACATCGAGTAGCCTGCAACCATGTGGGGCATCACTGCAGAGTGTAAGGGAGCACTGGATAGCCGGCAGGTACAACTAATCAGCATGACTTTTTCCCCTCCCTTCCTAGCCTGGGGGACTGAAGCCAAAACAATTTTTAATTTGACATGCTGGAGGGCAGGTGCCTCCATTGAGGGAGAAAGCTGAAATTGTACTGCAAGTCAATCAATCAATTACACCCCAGTCTGAGGACTGATGTTAGCAAAAGCCTGGGGGCAGATTTTAATGTGGTGGGTCTATCTTTCATTCTGTGTAAGTGAGAATTGAAGACTGGATACAGGGTCCCTACCAGGACACTGCTGACACTGAGAGTAATATTGGTGGCGGCTTAGCAACAGGCTCCATTCTGATCAGACAAGGAGCAGGGCAAATCAGTGAAGGGGATGTGTATCTTTGTAGGGAGGATCAATCTTCTGTGAAAAAGAATTTGAGCATTACCACTCTGAAGCCATTAATCTAGAAGTTCAAACTGAAAGGTGAATTAAGGTACCAGTTGATAAATTAGTCCACGTGAGTTGTTCTATTTTGGGAGGAGTGACAAGAGAATTGACAAATGCTGTGCTGATTGGTGAGATGTGTCAAATTTATGGCTGTGTAAACATTATCAAGTTGAATTAGAGAACATTACACAGGGTAAGAGGTGCTGGAATCCTGCTCAGACTGTTGCAGACACTTACCCATCAAATATTTTTAATGTCTCAAAAATGAGACACCAGCACCACTGCATTACACAGCCACTGTGTCTGGCAGGTTTTTGGTCCCAGTCACAGATGAAAATAATGCATGAAATATAACTTTTCATTACCTTTAAAGAGGTCAATATAATTGTGCCTGATCTCTGAACTAGGAGCAGCAGATGCTGACATGGTGGACGGTGGTGGGGAAAGGGGGGAGGGGGTCTTTACTGCACCCAGTGGGGATGGCAGTTAAAATCACTTCTGAAAACTTGTCGCCCTATTCCCATCCGCCTTCACTTTCTTTTTTAGCAAAACAATGTGTCCATCTGACCCAGATGTAACCTCACCAGTGCAGGCAAATCGGGGTTGCCAAACCATGTCCTTTCATTTAAAGGACTGAAGAAGAGCACAGGAAATAAGCACTTTCCAGTTACAGATCTGATCAATGTAAATTTTGATGCCTTTAATAATAATTGAACAAAAAATACATATTTACTTCATAATTAATCTATGTCGGGGCAGGTCCCTATTGCCAATTAATCTGGTGATGCAGTTGTGACGATATGTATTATAGGAATTGTCATTGTTAAGTTTTCCTGCCTAATCTACTGAACTTGTGTTGAGATTCAGCTGTCTGCTATTTTTTTAATGTTCTCACAGCTGTTTCCCATCATGATTTTAGGGAGAACAGATTGAGACTTGTCTCCATGTAGTAACTGTAATCACCGCAATGTCACCAGCTGGCAGCAGGCACTCACTTCGAATATTGAATACTATAGGCCAGGAAGTGAGTGTGGCCTTGATTTGGGGGGGGGGGGGAGGGAAGCACCCATGACATCACCCATGTGAGCCAAGGGCCATTTTAGCTCCTGGGCCTTGTTCCCGTTTTTGAGGACTGACATTGACTCCTGTCAAAACTTGGCAGGGATCACCAGGTGGGCAGTGGGCGAGAGGAGAATCGCCCTCGGCTGGAAGCCACCACCCTGACTTGATCGGATGGTCCCCGTCACTAAGCACACCTGCTCCTCCTATCCCACAGGGAAACCGTAAAAAAAATGCAAAGTTCCAACTTACCTGGGGCCTCTAATTATAATTGTTTATATAGACTTGCATTTATATAGCGTCTTTCACATCCTCAGGATGTCCCAAAGCAATAAAGTACTTTTGAAGTATAGTCACTGTTGTAAATTTGTGCTAAAGGCTAAAAGATGAACTAAAAAAAGAACATATATGTGGAAAAGTACTTATTTCATATGCTTTTTCTCCCTTATAAGACAGTTCAGACCCAATTACCCACACGACTTTACTTTTCCTGGCAATTTTCTCCCTGAAGGTGTTGAGTCCTTGCTGGGATATGGTTTCATGGCCACTGATCACCTAAGCAGCTAATCCTCACGTGCACGCTAAGACTTTGAGTGCACAGTCAACATTCGACTTCACTCAATGTCCATACATGTACTATTCCAGCAGGGGTTAATATGGCAATCAGGAGTTACATTTTTCTCATTTTCTCCTTCGTAACCAGGGACACTGGGTCCAGGTACAGTGTGCCCACCTACATGTGGCTGAGGTCAGACTGACTAGGAATAAATGCTGAGTCGTTCCTGGCCTGCATGACTCAGCCTTAAATAGTTGAGCCATCAGGTAGCCAACAATAAATCAACAAACATCCTTCCAATTTATTGATGAATTTTAAATGGCTACATATAAAATTTTGTTATTAGTTTAAAAAATTCCTAATAATTCAATTCTTGTGTCACTGTCTCAGTGTTCCTTAACCCAAAAGTACTATGTCTTTTCAGTGGAAACACAATGATTTACACTCCCATCATCTGTTTTGTTGATTATCTGCTACAATTCTAGCCCATAATGGGAGCTCAGTGTGACTGGGGCTGTCAGAATTTTACTTTGTTTCAGAACAGGAGAACATTACAAAAAAAAACAGCTCTGCTGATTTTAAAGTTGGCAGTTCTGCTGAGATCAGCTTGCTGAAGTGCAATTGGAGGTGAACGCCCGCTGCCTTTAGTGCTCAAATCTACAGCTAGGAGTTTATACTTGGCAATGGAAAAACACTTCTGAATGCACTCTCTTAACTCCAAGGGAGGTCAGGCAGCTGTCACCGTGGGTGGATTTGAGGGGCGAGCACTGAGCCAGCAGATCAGCTGATTGCGAGGATTGAGACGAGCAGGTGGGGCAAGGCAGAGCTTAGCAGTAGTGTATAGTAATTTGGGGACTTATGTTCTTAAGTTACTGGATAGTCACAAGAAAGTTGAGAATAAGAAAAAAGACACGACTCATCAACCACAATGCCATGCAAGGCACCGCAAGCTTAAGATCAGACTCCTTGCCCTCTATAATAAAATCTGGGAACATGAAACTGCCACAAGATTATAAAGATGCAAACAGTGTGCATTTCCAGAAGTGCAGGTTGTGGCTGATAAAATTCTCACCTCCATCGCCCTCTGCCAACTAAATAAATAACTAGCGGAAAATATTTTTTCCAGAAATTCAATGCAGTATTGGGCTGGTCGTGGAACATCCAGCATGATTTCCTGGCCTGCCAAATCCAGGAAAAATATCGTGAGGAACATCAGGATCTCTGTGCTTTTTGTTGACTTGACAAAGGCATTCAATTGTGTTCACCATGATGTACTGTGGGAGATTCTTCTAGTTCTGGTGCCCTGGCAGATTCGAGAACATGTTGGTATGATGGTCCGAGTAACACATCGCAGTCACGTGACATCACTGTTTGCAGCCACTAATGCCATCAAATAAGGTTGTGTTTTAGCCCTACTTTGTTTAGCGTGCTGTTTGCTGAGGAACTGCATGAGGGGGGTTCAAGAACTGTGACAGGAATCTAGGTCTGATATCACAGAGGCAGTGGCATCTTCAAACTAAAATAATGCAAATAACCACTTGTGACATGCTCTTTTCCCATGACTGTGGGTTTTACACTCTCGGGGACATCCAGTTGCTCTCCGATTGCTTTGCTCGGGTGACACAGCCCTTTGTCCTTACAATCAAATAAAAAAGGACTGAAGTCATGGTCCAGCTCATATCCGATCATCCAGCCACACCCACTGTGGCTTCAAGTAATAACATTCCACTTTGAGTTATAAAGAGAGATTGGATAGGCTGGGTCTGTTTTCCCTGGAGCGAAGGAGGCTGAGAGGGGACATGATAGAGTTATATAAAATTATGAGAGGCATAGATAGGGCAGATAGCCAGAGTCTGTTTCCCATGGTAGGGGTGACTAAAACTAGAGGGCATAGATTTAAGATGAGGGAGGAGGTTTAAAGAGGATCAAAGGGGTAAATTTTTCACACAAAGAATAGCGGGTATCTGGAATGAGCTGCCTGACGAGGTGGTGGAGGCAGGAACAGTAGCAACATTTAAGAGGCATCTGGACAGGTACTTGAATGAGCAAGGCATAGAGGGATATGGAATTAATGCAGGCGGGTGGGATTAGTATAGATGGGCATTATGGTCGGCATGGATGTGGTGGGTCGAAGGGCCTGTTTCTATACTGTACGACTCTATAACTCTATGACACTTAAGATCACAGTCAAATTCTGCTTGGTTGCTCTCTCTCATAGAACGCCGCAAATCAACCATGGTGTCACTCGCTGGATTGGCAGGGCCAGCTCCACCTTTGGCAAAGAGGAACATCTTGTAGGAATGAGGAGTTAGCCTGCTGACAAAAGCCGGTGTATTGCAAGTGTTGCCCTCACCACCCTACTAGGAATTGGGGTTATGGATCTGCTAGTGTTGTAACATCAAGCTACTTGATAGTTTCTACTTGTGCTGTCTACAAAGTATCACTGGCATCAACTGACAGGAACAAAGAACAAAGAACAAAGATAATTACAGCACAGGAACAGGCCCTTCGGCCCTCCAAGCCTGCGCCGATCCAGATCCTCTGGCATGACTCTGATGTATTCAAACGTGGCAACAGAACTGGAATTGAGACCACAGTCAAAAAGATCTGGTTGTGTTGGTCTGGATATGTCATTCACATGAATGATTATAGAATTCTCAAAACCGCCTCCTATCGCAATCTGTAGTCTGGATATCACAACAGAGGTGGGCCGATGAAAAGCTTTAAAGACATGCTAAAGGCCACTGCAAAATCTTCCAACATTAACTCCACCGCCTGGGATCACAATAGTGATCTGCCGGGTTGTCATTAGTGAATTTGAGGTTGTGAGATCCAGTGCCTATCACCTAGCACTCAAGGCAACTGATCTACCCACCTCAATGGGCTTTCAATGCGATATGTGCGGCTGTAACTATTCGTCCAGGACTGGGCTCTTCTCCTATCAGCTCACCCACAATAACTGAGACTCATCCAATGGGAGACTCCAGCATATCATGTATGACAGAAGTGTATCCAATAAATGAATTCAAACTGAATGGCAAAAGTAGGACAAGGGAGTGATGCCTCAAACTGGTTAATGGCTCATTTAGGACCGATATAAATTCTTTTACACATAAAAAGTGCACTTTCTGGTAGGGTAACAGAGGTGAAAACTTTGGAAGTACTTAAGAAACAACAGGATGACACTATGTGGGGAGTGTGGGATTTTTCTGCACGGAGCAAATAAGATGGGCCGAATGGCTTTCCTTCTCCATAGTCATCTTATGATGTTGTAACTAGGAGCTTGCCCTCCCTCACCCAAGATCTCCCTACTCTGTTCCCATCTCTACTATCTACCAGGATGGGGTGGCCCCATCACTTTGGTGACTAATGTGGTTACGTGAATTTCGTAGTTGCTGTAATTTGTGTTTTGAAATATTCCTTTAATTAATTCTCCTGCTGTCAAACAGTTGGGACAATAACTGCTTCCATCCCTCTCACCTCCTTCCTCCCCAGCCCCCTGCCATTCCCTGATTGATTCATCAGCACTCACCATTCACACAAAAATATATACCAGGAAGTCATGAATAAACCTAGGAATAAAGAGGTTAAAGTTAAAAAAAGGATTTTTTAAAAATATCTGCTTATGGTAGTAACTCTTTAAAAAAAAATGAAGGACCATTGCATTAAATCATCACGGTGACAAGTCAGCCTCAAGGTTTCTGTACCAAAAGAAGCAGGAATTGAATCAAACACATAGGAACAAGGGAGCTCATTACTGTGGAATGAGGGTCCCCCAGGTGCTCATACATTACCTGAGTAGCACTTTTCTTATCCTTGTAAAGCTCTCGACTTCCTCTTCTCTTCAAAGAGCTCTATAAGACACAAAGACCAATGAGCTTTCGTGAAAAAAGATGAGATAACATAAACGTCCACCGTGGGAGGAGAGAAAAAGAAAATCACCATCTACTTATAAAAAGGTTCAAAATAAACAGCTCAACACCTCCGTGAAAACGGTAGGCACGTGTCAGAAGAACATGTTAAGTATTTGCATGCTAACAGTTATTTTTAAACGTATAATAATTGTACTGGTGAACAATGACGTGACAATCCTTTCACCACTATTTCAGCTTTTATACAACTGGAAATATTCTTTATTCTGGAACGCAGCAAATAACTATCCTGACATATCTGTTGAATGATTTTCAGCTCAATTCTACAGCTTGACGTGTCCTTAGCTTTTCCAGGTGCAGGAGTACTTCTGCTGCCCTCAGGTAGGTTATTGGTGGAAGCTGATACTGCTCAAATGACCTTTGTGTTAAAACTCCATTCCTTTTTCAAGGCTTACATTCATCACAGTCCTCCTCTGCTGTTAACAGTTAACTCTTTTAATGCATTAGCTTCCACTGTGCTCAGTGTTTCTTTTTTCTTTCTGGTGCAGAGTTACTGAGTAGTGAGTTCAGGTGTATCATGGCTAAACCAGCACGTTGATAGAAGTAACATACCAATAAAGTATAATGATACAGACCCAACAATTACAAATAGATTTTCCTGTTATTGTCTGGAAATTGTTCATTGAGGAAAATTGGATGGGGTGGAATGTTTGTGGGTAATGCAGCCCGCCTGATTTTCCTCAATACTTTGTGTCCAGTAGATCCAATACTCATAAGTGCAGTAACAGGAAAATCCTTCTAAAATTTTGAAATAGCACATTTACTTTATCGTATTAAAAAAAAAACACAAATTAAATTGGAGGATTTTATTTTCATCATTTCCCACCAATTCTCTCTCCATCCTCCTCATCCTTGAAGGATGTAGACTCCTTCCAGTTCCCAATCACCATTCTTCAGGTGTCATTCTAGTCTGTCAACGTTGGTGGGCTATGTAATTATAGCCAACCAAGCCCAAAGAGCTGAAGGTCTGAGACATGCATTTTCAGGAACCTTCACTTGATACCAATCAGTTACAGGAAAATTGTTGGGAGATAGCTGCAGAATCTTCATTCGTTTGACACATTTCCACTTGAACTTAAGGTAATTACTACTATCCTTCCCCAAGTCAGGTGGAACACCAGTGGAGGAAAGCAGAGAAAACCAAATGTAGTTGCTCTCTGAAGTAGGGAGAGGAACATCAGTCAAAAACAACTACCTCCACAGAAACAAGGAGCTGGACTTTCAAAGTGGGATCGGGAATCCGACAGCTGGATAAATTCTGAGCCCTGACCCAGAGCTGCATCGCTCGTGTAGCTATTTTAAAATATAAATGCCCCAATTGGGCAGGAGGCGAGCTTGGCGGAAAATTAGACGCACCAAGCGCCTCCAGGAGGCGGGAGCTGCCTGCCTGGTGCCAGCGGCAAAGGCAGGTGGCAGCCATTGTGGGCGCTGCTGCTGCCTTGCTCTAAGGCTGCTCCTTAGAGAAACAGCAACATCCCCCAGGGATGGAAGTGGTTATACAGGTTAGATGATGATACAACACTCGAACCAGCGCAAGTAGGTCCACGAAAGGTCAGCTTAAATTAAATAGAGAGATGTTTCTGGTGTCCCCACAGTGAACCCGAGAGCAGTGTACCAATATATACCAGATTGTTCGGGATCGCCAGATTGGAGATTGAAAATTCTAACCGCACAGCCCCTTTAACAAGCTTCTTAAGGAGTTAATGGGCCATTAATTGGGGGCGAGAGCATTTCCCGTTCCTTCCTCCGCTGGCCTTTTGTAAATTGAAAACTGATACGGAGGTGTCAGGATCCCGAGACGACCTCTGGGGCCGTGATTTTGAAATTCCGCCCGCACTGGGCCCTGACCCGCAGTCCTTTGAAAATCTGGCCCAGCCTTCCTAAGTTAATAGCGTTGCGATCCCGTTAGCGACTATTAACTTTTAAAAAGAGAAAGGCAAATTCCCATTTATTACTGAAAGAATTACACCACAGGATTTCGCGTTTCAAACAAAAACTTTATTGTATAAGAGTTAAACAAAGCAAAATACTACTAACTTAACTGCTATTTGGAAACTTAAAATTTTAACAGAACATGAAGATGAATACATTAAATTCTAAATCTCAACAGAACACCTTCATCTGTTTACTTCCACCCCAAGAATTTTCCCTATACTTTATGGGATCTTGGCAGTTTGTTCACTTCTCCTGGGATGACAGCTCTTAGGAATTCACTTTGATTTCCTTAGTTTCTCAGCTGTATTCTGAGGTATGAGATCATCTCCCAAATCTGGACTTCCCAGCTTGAACACGGGCCTGCCTCAAAACAGAAATACCCCTGGTCCCTGATGGCCTTTTTTGCTGTTGAGTCCAGATGCTCTCAAAGCCAACAGCTTTCCAAAAGCCAACCTGATTTCCCAAAAGCAACTGCTTGTCTGAAAGCCAATTGCTCATCCAAAAGCCAACTGACTGTTCAAAAGCCAATGAAATGACTAAAAGTCAACTATGAGCAAACACCCCAAAAAAACTGACCCAAAAGGAATCTCCCCAGCCACATCTATCTCCGTAGCAATGTGGTACATCTGGGATGTCCCAGATAGCAATTTAAACTAATTATTTCCAACTCCAAATCTTCTCTTTGATTCTTGAAACCCACATAAACAATTTAAACCCCTAATGTCAGCAACTGCAGACACACCATCTCCATCAACAAGTTACGAGGGGTTCCCATTGTGTAGGGTCTTTACACGCCCAATATGACCTCACTAAAATAAAGTGGGTCACCCTTTGATTTGTAACCACCCTAGGCTTGTTTGCAAGCTTCTCAAACCAGGGGTCCTGACATCGGGATCCGTGCGGGGGTGCCAGAAGATTGTACCGGCAGCAGCCTGCCATGGAGCTGGGAGGGCCAGGCCCGATCTTCCTGGCGACGGCAAGGCTCCATGGTGGCACCCCTGCCACTGGGTGATGGGAACCAACATTGGATATGAAAATTAAGAAAATGAATACATTTAAATAAAATTGTCAGCGCTCTTACCTGTTGCCTGGAATCTTCCGAGCGGCGGCTGGCACTCATGCGCCTTCACTTTCCCATCCAGGGAAAGCTGGCGCCACCGAGGTGGGGAAGGGGGGGTACTTAGGATTTTCAGGGTTTTTTGGGGGGGTCGGGGGGGGAGTACGGGGTCAAATGTACATTAATAGTCTAGGGGAGGGAGCAAAGGGATGACCTCTGCACTTTGAACAGTTTGGGACGGTGGGGGTGGGGGTGGGGGGGGGGAAGGTCAAGTCTTGCATGCAAGTCTTTTGGCAGCGGGGGAAGAAGCCAAGTGTTATTGGGGGGAGGGGCGATATTTTTTATTGCGCTGTACTGGGGTGGGGGGGGGGCGGTATTGTTTTAAATATTTAAAGTTAGCAGCAGGTCTGGCTGGCTACCTTTTAAAAATTGCCCCAGCTCCTGCGCACAGGCAGCTGATGCCGTTTCTGGCACACAGAGCCCACCCCCCACACAAGTTGGGGGTGGCCCGACTGGCATATTATCTTGAGGCGCCACATGGTAGATCCCAGTGGCTGGAGAATAAAATTCAGCCCCAGGTGTTTTCAGTTGTCTTGCATTAAAAAGAAATTAAATTCCCAAATTAAAAGTTACCTGGCGAAAATTAGTACAAACCGTGAATCAGCTGACCAGGTGATCATAACAACAGGCTCAGCTACTTGTTGGTTTACCTAGCTGAGCCACTGGGGGAGTTCTTCCACTATAATAAACCAGTTTTTCCTGCACATTTGGTGGTGGATTTTCCATTTCCTGCAGGTTCAGACGAGAGATCTGTCCACTGTCTTGACCCGGGCATGACCTTGGGCCATTTTCTTGGGTGTTGGGATATAACGGGGGAAATTTTAACTGGGCGCAAGTTTTGGATGGGTCCTCCTGGCCCCAGCTAGATAAGTTTCTAACTTATCTTTTAAGGCCTCTGTTTCTTCACCGACTGCCTAAAATAAGTTTCTTTTAAAATGCTTTAAAGTGGCCCTTTAAAGAAGGTTTAAGTGGTAATGAGCTGGAATGAAGCAGGAATCAGGCAGTCAGTTTTCAATTTTCAAAAGTGGGTTTGCACTTGCTGCTGTTCAATATTCAGTGTATTAACAGCTAATCTGTACTAATGCTTTGTCTTTCAACACACCATTAACATATTGTTTGCCTTTGCTCCGTGACCTATTGGTCAGCTATTTGGCCTGGTCCAATCTAGACCTCCTTTGTTATCTCTTGCCCCACCCCCACCTCACTTGCTTATAACCTGTGACTTTTCTTATATTTGTCAGTTCTGATGAAGGGTCACTGACCCGAAACCTTAACTCTGCTTCTCTTTCCACAGATGCTGCCAGACCTGCTGAGTGGTTCCAGCATTTCTTGTTTTTATTTCAATTTTAACTACATGCCCACTCCAATCCAGGCAAGTGGGGCTTGGTTATTTATGGAGAGTCAAACCCCACCAGCAAGGGAGAGTCCACCAGCTAAAGGCCTGCTACCCGACCCAGACCCGACAACATGTGTCGGAACAGGTCGCACTTCCGGGTCCGGTATTTGGGCTCGGGTTGGGTCGGGTCGGGCCGGATCGGACACGATCTATCACCACCTCAGGTAAGTGACTCTAATGTTAATTTACTTTTTGGACTTTAAAAGTGGTTTTGTTAGTCATTTTAAGCTTGTGCTGGTAAGGAACAAGATGAAAAACGGAAGGTAAGTAAACTGATGGTCGGGTCAGGTTGGGTCGGGCACAGGAAAAAATGGAAGGACTCGTACGAGCAGCAATGTTCAAGATGTGCGGCAGTGGGACTGTCACTTTAGCACCAGGAAATAGTTCTCGAACCTGCACCAATTCTATTACTAAAGGCCTTGGCTGAGAACCTGGCAGGTAAGGGACTGGGGTGAAATGGGAGATAGAGAGAGAGAGAGAGACAGCGCGCGAGAGTTGAGAGAGGTGGCTACTACAAGACCCCTTCTCCCATAACCTATTTAAAACTTTGTGATCATTACCACCACGAACCTGAATTGACTTTTACCTATTACCAGGTGGTCTTGGAAGAAGGTGGAATGGGCAGGCAGTGACCAGACATTCCACTGGGGAAAAGATGGTTAAGAGTTTCTACTGCTACTCCACACACTTTGCAGAAGCATAGCAGAGGAAAGTATATTCTAATCTGACGTGACAATGTGTCAAACTGAAACAGATCAATTTTGCACTTGTCAATTTTTATCTCTTGTGATGGTGGCGTTTAAAATTAAAATAAAGTATGTTAAAGTGACCTGATAGGGTCTTAAGATTATGAAAAGGTTTGATAGGGTAAACTTAGAGAAGATGTTTCCACTTGTGGGGAAGACAAGACATAGGGGGCCATAAATATAAGATAGTCACTAATAAATCAAATAGGGAATTCTAGAGCAACTTAATTACCCAGAAATTAGTTAGAATGTACAACTCACTACCACAAGTAGTTGAAGGGACTAGCATAGGAACATTTAAAGGTCATGGGTACCAATGCTCCTCCAGATCCATCTTCCCCTTCACTTCCCTCTGACCCCATCCTTTCTCCAAATCTGACCCCTGCAGTGTACTCACAATTGCCTCTGATCTTCCCATCTCTGATGCTGAACAATCTGCACTTAATAAAGGACTCAGTTTTATCCCCTTACGTCCCCACCTCAATGAATTTCGCACTTGGCATGACGTTGAGTTCTTCTTCTGTCACCTTCACCTCCGGGCTCACCTCTTTGGCCAGGAGTCCTCCCCCTGACCAGTGGAATCTTTCACCCACCTCCAGTATTCTCCCTCCACCTGGACCCCTCCCTCTAGCCTGTTGTCCACTCTTGATCTTTTCACTGAGAACTGTCAGTGTGACATTGGCTGTCTCAATTTCTCCACTCCCCTCGCTCAATCTAATCTGTCTCCCTCTGAATTTGCTGCACTCCGTTCTCTCAGGTCTAACCCCAACATTGTGATCAAACCTGCTGACAAGGGTGGTGCAGTTGTTGTCTGGCGTACTGACCTCTACCTTGCAGAGGCTGAGCACCAATTCTCAGACACTTCTTCCTACCTCCCCTGGATCATGACCCCACCACTGAATATCAAGCAACCCCTGTCGCCAGGACTGTCACTGACCTCATCTCCTCCAGAGATTTTCCTTTTACAGCTTCCAACCTCATAGTCCCGCAACCCCGGAAAGCCCGCTTCTACAGTTCTGATGAAAGGTCACAGCACTGAAAAGCCATCTCTGCTTCTTTCTCCACAGATGCTGCCTGACCTGCTGAGTATTTCCAGCACTTTCTGTTTTTATTTTACATTTAAAGGCAAGCTGGATAAACACATGAGGAAAATTAGAAGAGGATATGTTGACAGGGTTAGATGAAGAAGGGTAGGAGGAGGCTCATGCGGAGCATAAATGCTGGCATGGATCTGTTGGGCTGAATGGCCTGTTTCTGTGCTATAAGCACTAAGTAATACTATTACTAATGAGCTAACACAAAGATTCATTCCCTATCCAGCATCATAAACAATTGCCCACACCTACCTTACAATAGAACTTTAAAGTACTTTGTTGTCTGCAAAGTGTATTGGGGTAACTATAGCAACTCAACAGGGCAAGCAGCAGGAGAAGCTGAGTCTTTGTGGGACAGTTAAGGTGACCCAGACACTCAACCATAGAGATGTTTTCAGGAGGTTTTCAAATGCAGAGGATGAAGAGGACAGGTGGAGAGATTTAGGGAGGGAGTTCCAGAGAATAGAGTGACAGTAGATTTCGCCACAGATAGTGGAGCAAGCAGACTGAGGAGCAAAGAAAAACTAGAGGGAATGGGTGTGAGAAGGTTCCAATGTAGAGCGGAGTGAGGCCATGGAGATATATGTTGGCAAGAATGGAGATTTAACATTCCATGTTTATCAATAACCTGCTCACTGATGTTCAGTTTGGGTTGCCCCAGGGCCACTCAGCTCCTGACCTCATTACAGCCTTGGTCCAAACATGGATAAAAGAGCTGAACTCCAGATGTGAGGTGAGAGTGACTACCCTTGACATCGAGGCAGCTATTGTCTGAATATGGCATCGAGGAACCCTTGGGAAAACTGGAGTCAATGAGAATCAGGGGGAAAAATCTCCGCTGGTTACAGTCATGCATAGCTCAAAGGGAAATGGTTGTGGTTGTTGGAGGTCAATCACCTCAGCTCCAGGACATCACTGCAGGAGTTCCTCAGGGTAGTGTCCTAGGTCTAACCATCTTCAGCTGCTTCATCAATGACCTACCTTCCTTCAATCATAAGGTCAGAAGTGGGGACATTCGCTGATGATTACAAATTGTTCATCAGCACCATTCGCGACTTCTCAGATAGTGAAGCAGCCCGTGTTGATATGCAGCAAGACCTCGACAACATCCAGGCTTGGGCTGATAAGTGGCAAATAACATTCGTGCCACACAAGTGCCAGGCAATGACCATCTCCAACAAGAGAGAATCTAACCATTTCCCTTTGATATTCAATGGCATTACTGAATCCCCCACTATCAACATCCTAGGGGTTACCATTGACCAGAAACTGAACTGGAGTAGCCATATAAATACTGTGGCTACAAGAGCAGGTCAGAGGCTAGGAATCCTGTGGCGTATAACTCACCTCCTGACTCCCCAAAGCCTGTCCACCATCTACAAGGCACAAGTCAAAAGTGTGATGGAATACTCTCCACTTGCCTGGATGGGTGCAGCTCCAACAACACTCAAGAAGCTCGACACCATCCAGGACAAAGCAACCTGTTTGACTGGCATCCCATCCACCACCTTCAACGTTCACTCCCTTCACCACCGACGCACAGTGGCAGCAGTGTGTACCATCTACAAGATGCACTGCAGCAACGCATCAAGGCTCCTTAGACAGCACCTTCCAAACCTGCAACCTCTACCAACTAGAAGGACAAGGGCAGTAGGTGCATGGGAACACCACCACCTGCAAGTTCCCCTCCAAGCCACACACCATCCTGACTTGAAACTATATCGCCGTTCCATTACTGTTGCTGGGTCAAAAACCTAGAACTCCCTTCCTAACAGCACTGTGGGTGTAAATACACCACATGGACTGCAGCGGTTCAAAAAGGCAGTTCACCACCACCTTCCCAAGGGCAATTAGGGATGGACAATAAATGCTGACCTAGCCACTGACGTCCACATCCTATGAATGAATATGAACAAAAGTATAGTTGGGGGCGGGGGGGGGGGGGGGGGGGGTTGGGTGGGTGAGTGAGGGCAGGGAGCCTGTATTGGTGTCTTTCTGTCAAATTCTATTTGAAGTACTGTAGTATATAAAAGTTCTTCAGATGAAAATCTATGCCTACTATTTTGTACCCTGCTTTATTTTTATGTTATTATCAATCTTTTCAATTATTCTGCTATTTCGGAGAGCATTACTGACGCTTTGCCCTCTACATTTTCTGGTTATGCTCTTTGCTGTTATAGTATATTCAGGTTTCACACCTCATTACGATGTAGAGAATATCTGGCCTCCAAGGGTCATGTTCTAATGACGACACAATATACAAAATACCAGCAGCATTAAATTCCCCGCTGGTTTCCCATCTACACCATTTCTCCAGAATCTCCGTGGATCTTTCGGCAAATTCAAGGAGGTCGGTTTGGAAAAACTCAACACTCAGTGCTGCACCAACTTATATGAAGAAAGCATTTGGAACATTCAAATTTGGAGTTCATGCATCACATTGCCTTTGTCTAACTGGTACATAGAGAGATTAGTTTCACTCAGAACTTCATACTGGAAAGTATTCGGACTGTTTTAAGGCCTCAGAGCAGGAACATACAAAGAGGCTCCAAGTGCAGAATTTTAATAATTGCTTTTCCCCTCTTTCAGGTCCCTCTTAAAATTTTCGCTGACAATGCATTACACTGGGACTGGAAAGGTGGTCAGCCAACCTTCTCCGCAGACAGTGCAAAGTCACTCCATAGTTGACCTCTAAGAGATATGCCAGAGCACCCTGTGTTGACATCAGTTTTCCCGTCTGTTGCTAGGCAGATACGTGTGGTTTACACTCAGCACCTCCCTGGCAGTCAGGTTGAGATCATGAACTTGACATGTGGGGAATGCTCAGGATTCCTTTACACTTTCACTGTCTGCCGGTGCACATACAGAAATGAGAATACCACACTCATAAACATTTAAACTGTAACAGGTTGTCACAACATAATATATCCTTAGCTCCCTCAGTCTTCCCTTCTCCCCTACTATCTATAGACCTTTAAAACCCAATTTTAATATCACCTTCTCCTTGTTTACTTTGCCTTTGGCCTACTAGTGTCAGCTGTGGCTTAATTGGTAGCACTGCCGCCGGTGAGTTAGAAAGTTTGCGGTCATGTCTCACTCCAGGACTCGAGCACAAAAATCTAGGCTGACACTCCAGTGCAGTACTGAGGGAGTGCTGCATTGCTGGCGGTGCCATCTTTCCAATGAGGTGTTAAACTGAGGCTCTGTCTGACCTGTCAGGTGGACATAAAGGATTCCATACCACTATTTCAAAGAAGATCAGGGAAGTTATCCCTGGTGCCCTGATCAATATTCATCCCTCAATCAACTTAACAAAAACAGAATATCTGGTCATTATTACATTGCTGCTTGTGGGAGTTTGCTGTGCGTAAATTGGCTGCTGCATTTCCTACATTACAACAGTGACAAGACTTAACAAAAAGTACTTTATTTGCTGTAAAATGCTTTGAGACATCCCATGGTCATGAAAGGTGGTATATAAATGCAAGTCTTTTTTCATTATACTGTTTTAAATATGGTACCTGTACGATAGACTTTGAATGTAAATGCCCTCGTGGATAGAGATCTCAGGGATGTCAGCATACTGAAGGCTTAGACAACTCAGAGCTTTGCTGATGTAGAGGCTAAGCAAAGCCCAGATTAAATTTACAGCTTTGTGCAGCATCAGATAATACCAGAAAGTGAATATAATGACCTTATATTTAACTACTCTTAGGATCCTAGCCACATATTAGACAAATACCATCTGCATGGTTATAAATAAACTAAGTCCGGCATGTCACCCACCAATTCGCCCTCACAGGTGAAACCAATAATTTCATCAGCACCAGGTCAAGGTCATGACACTGACTGATGAGCAATCCTGAATTCCACCATGAAATGTGCGGCTGTGCGATTGTTAATGGATGTGGGTGAGAGTGCACAGCACAGACACTGTGAATCTTGTGGTGCTTTTACTGCATTCCTCTGAATCCTATTTTGTCTCGTGTGAGCATGTAGGAGGAGACTACAATCTCCAACCTCACAGTGCAGCCCTGTGCTTAATCTTCCTTTGTATTATTGCAGACCTTGAGTTGTAGCAATGCCCACAGCCAGTTCCAGTTTTCACGTGGGGGTATCGTCTATTGCTGATAAACCAAAAATATTCACCACAAAACAGGATTGTGTTGTTTAGTTAACTGAAAATCAGAGAATTCCATGTTACGATCTAAGAATTTATTTGTGGCAGCAAAGGATGAGAACTGGAGATGTGTGAATTACAATGGCCTTTTAGGCAACTGTTTCTTTAAGGTTGGAATAAGTTACTAATTCTATAAAGTTTTATAGTTATTTATTATATCCCTAGAAAGTAGAATTAATAATAAGTCCCATAAATTATTACAACAGTTTTTAATGCAAACCAGTGTTGCTACCTGTTGTTACGGTCAAGTGAGGGGCTGTGGAGGGTGGGGGGCATAGAAACATAGAAAATAGGAGCAGTAGGCCATTCGGCCCTTCGAGCCTGCTACGCCATTCATTATGATCATGGTGATCATCAAACTCAGTAACCTGTTCCCGCTTTCCCCCCATATCCTTTGATCCCTTTAAACCCAAGAGCTACATTTTAACTTCTTCTTGAAAACATACAATGTTTTGGCCTCAACTGCTTTCTGTGGTAGCGAATTGCACAGGCTCACCACTCTCTGGGTGAAGAAATTTCTCATCTCAGTCCTGAATGGTTTTACCCCTTATCCTTAAACTGTGACCCCCTGGTTCTGGACTCCCCCACCATCAGGAACATCCTTCCTGCATCTACCCTGTTGAGTCCTGTTAAGGTCAAAGGGCTTCCCTCTTTTCCCTCTCCTTGTTTGACCACAACAGGTTTAACTCTTTCTTAAAATGGATGTACTGGACAATTCAGTAGGTTACTGACTAGCTATGATCATAACAAGAACCAATCGGACAGGTTTTCCTGAGTTAACAAAGAAAGAGGTTAACTTTACTGTACCTAAACCGACTAATAAAATAATAAACAACGCAACAACTTTCACTCTCATACACACACTAGAGGTTTACACACATAGGTTACAGAGTGGGGAAAGGTAGATTGTTTGAATTAAGCATCCATAAAAAAGGTATACAGTCTGTGGACTGTTTGGTGATTTGGCTGGCTTCTAGTTGAATTCAGTGGTCCTGAGACTTGTAGCTTGAAGAGGTAGATGGCTGGTTCAGTGAGTCTCTTGGAGACAGCGATGCAGATGATTTTCTCCAACTGGGTTTCGAATTATAGCTGGAATGTGCAAAGGTGATCAGTCAACAAGCAGGATTTGAAAGGATTCAAGCTGGAATGGAGAGAAAGAGAGACTGAGACCCCCATTTAGGGTCTGCTCATTGTCAGAGTCCAGTTGCTTCTCCTCTGCAGCAGAGAACACCACCAGCTTAAAACCACAGATGGGGAGGGACTTGTCACATGACAGTCACTCAGTGATTCAAAACATAGCAATACTTCTCTCTTGCAAAAAAGAACAAGCAGTTCTTTTGAACTTCCTGGGTCTTGGTTCTTGCTGGGGAATTAGCAGACATTTCGTCTCCCTCCTCACAGTCCTTTGCAATGTAGGATACAGTGTTGCAAACTAGATGATCATCTTAAGCTGCCAGCAGTCATACTGTTTTAAATGTTCTTTTTAAATTTCTTCAGAAAATATAAATTCAGATCTCCAGTCAGTGGACCAAAGAAAATTATTATTCAACAAAACACACTGGTGTAACACTATATTTACATTAGTGCTTCAAGCCAGTGACACGCATCATGGATATACACGTTATTTTTGAGCTGCCCTTTTCATATTTTGCAGGTTCATATCAAAGGATCTAACACATTAGAGAATTTTATACAGCAGAGCTGAGAGCAGGTTTCTCTTAGAGAGAGAGCCAGGAGGAATGTGACGTGAATCCTGCTTTGGAACGCAAAGCACTACAAAAAGAGCTTTTACTTGGCATCTTACAAATGAGAAATTTATAGAGATTTGTTGAAGGATGTGCTAATAGATTTTATAGAGCACATAGAGTGCAGCAAGGGGTATTTTATGGGCTGCGTAAATTACGGAGAGGGGCAGGTTACAGAAAGATGTGTTTCACAGAGAATGGGCTCTGCAGCAAAGAGTATTTTATTGGAGATCTACATTACAGAGATGGGTGTATTACATAGAGTAGTGGAAATACGTTACACAGAGAGACATTTTATTTGAAACATATGCTTTGCAAGTTGGTGTGCAGAGAGGATTGCATTCAGAAGTGTCTCCGTTAATGAGGGAACTGTTTAAAAAAAAAGTACACAACGTTATGGTGTATCAGAGTGAGATGTACTGAGGAGGCTGCAGTGTCCATATTTCCGACTAAGTGAAGAGAACAAAGATTTTTGTGAAACTTATGGGAGTGATACTGGAGCAACAAACTAGCCTGTAGCTCACATTCCCTGAGTTGCTGTAGCTCTGTTCTTCACAGTGGTTCATTCTACGGGATAGATTTATTCCTTTTGAAGATGCCACTGACCCACTGAGCAGGTAATGCTCAGCCAACACGGCAGATACTGCAAGGCATCCCAGCCTGGGTTAAGTACGATGCCTTACCTACCTGCTCTTGATGGCTCCAGCACAGAAAAGAGCCAGTCTTGGTAATCAAAGAGGCCATGTCGCTCTCAAATTTCCAGCTAGCTGCACGGAGGCAGGCAGGTAAAAATACTGGGGAATGAACACAGTGGAAACAAGTAATGCATGGACTGCATGCAACTGAACAAACCCCAGAAGATAGGGGCCTCTTCCAAAAGACTAGCCTCCTACTGAGCCGACGCACCTCAGCTAGAGAATGAGTCATCAATCCCCTTGAGTAGTAACGACCCTGGCCCCAGGATCAAGCATCTCCACTCTAGTATACAGTCATTCAGTATTTTACTTGACCTCACTGTATGTAACAGTGTAATCTGTAATATAGCATGTACTGTATTAAACCATGATCTGAGACAGCAGGGTAACTTTTCCAATGTTTTGTTGCCAGCAAGGAGATTTACTGACTGGAATACACACTGGGAATTTGGGCACACAAAAAATGCAGTTGCAAATTTTGCACAGTGCTTACTCAGATGTCTGAGGTATACTCCTGACCGCAAATCTCACCCACCAAGACTGCAGGTTTGGAAAGTGAGTGCAAGTTGTAAACATCTTGTAAAAAAGCAATAAGGAAAGGGGTAATGTTATTCGAGTAAATTGGATAGACCCCAAAAACGGCCGCAGGGATCTTGATATGCAATTAACCCGTGCATGTTGATTGAAATGCTGGCAGCACGCCAACTTTGTGCTGCCTGCTCATTATCATGATTGCTGTGAGCAGCCAGTGCTAACCAGACTGCAGATGGTGTAAGCATGCACCTCTTACTTTCTCCCATCCCCCTCACTATAATCCTCTTTTCTTAAAGAAACCCAAGAAGTGAAACCTGGTTGGGTAGTGGAGGAACACCTAGAAAACAATGATGATGAAGACACAGCACTGTCATTTGTTTTCACATTCACAGGCACCAGCTCAGATACTGACACTGCAAATATCTTAGAGAATGTATCAGAAGCAGAATCCGCACTTGGTGAGACAACAGGCATGAGTGTGCTGCAGCAAGGGCTGTGGGCAAGGATAGCATAGGTGCCAGCTTGGAGGAGGGCAAGGCCGCAAACGTGTTCTGCTGCAGAGGGCTCATCTGAGGTCTTCGATGGGGCAGTCTACAGAAGAAGACTTATGGGTAGCACAATGAAATGGTTGATGCATTGGGACGTCTGCCAGAAAACCTGCAATGTCAAGGAGCATGGAGGAGTCCAGCAACCACTTGGCACAGAGGTTTGTGCAGAGTTTTTCGCCCATCCTTTCCAGCATGCAAATGGTGGCCCACTACAGGATTATGTCAGGTTTAGATGAGATACACAAAGAAAAGCTCAACGCCTGGACAGGCGTTGTATAACCATGACCAGCATTGCAAACAAATTTTGGAAAGGCATTTTGTTTGTGAGGAGTGGGGACCTGTATACAATAGCTTGTTGAATGCACAGTTGTATCAATGCTGGGATTAATGTAAATGAGCTGCGACTGGTGAGGGAGATTTGCATACAGTTGAGATTTCCTTTCATCTGAGGAACACACAGGTTGGTTTAGCTGGATTCACTCAGTTGAATGCTGCATTGTTTTTGTCAGCAGTCCATCATGTCATGAGAATAAAGCATGGGCGACCAATTTTTCATAAGAGTGCAGCTATGCAATAAATCTTGCACAGTTGTAATCATCTGATGGGAATCTTTAATCCAGGCAAGATGTCCTGGAAGGCAACTGTAGCTGTGTAATTGAAAAGCTTTGCAAGTAGCTTTAGATATGCCTTGAAAAACACCCAGACCTTTGTTTTTTCCAATCCCATATGAGCAAGAAAGTAATATGGTAGAGCTATGAGCTCTGGGACCTACAGAGGAGATTATTTATAGAGAACTCTTGTTACGTGATCCTTACGGGTTTCAAGCTGCTTCTTTGTATGATGATTGTACTTTGTACTTCATTGGCTATAAAGTGAGGTGAGAGTGACTGCCCTTGACATCAAGGCAGCATTTGACTGAGTATGGCATCAAGAAGCCCGAGCAAAACTGGAGTCATTGGGAATCGGAGAAAATGCTACACTGGTTGGAGTCATACTTAGCACAAAGGAAGATGGTTGTGGTTGTTGGAGGTCAATCCTCAGCTCCAGGAGTTCCTCAGGGTAGTGTCCTTGGCCCAACTATCTTCAGTTGCTTCATCAATGATCTTCCTTCCATCATAAGGTCAGAAGTGGGGATGTTCGCTGATGATTGCACAATGTTCAGTACCATTTGCAACTTCTCAGATACTGAAGCAGTCCATGTAGAAATGCAGTAAAACCTGGACAATATCCAGGCTTGGGCTGATAAGTGGCAAGTAACATTCGCTCCACACAAGTGCCAGGCTATAACCATCTCTAACAAGAGAGAATCTCCCCTTGATATTCAATGGCATTACGATCGCTGATCCCCCACTATCAACATCCTGGGGATTACCATTGACCAGAAACTAAACTGGACCAGCCATATAAATACCGTGGGTACAAGAGCAGGTCAGAGGCTAGGAATCCTGCAGTGAGTAACTCACCTCCTGACTCCCCAAAGCCTGTCCACCATCTTTTGTGAAGGGGAGGTCGCGTCTCACTAATTTGATTGAGTTTTTTGAGGAAGTGACAAAGATGACTGATGAAGGCAGGGCAGTGGATGTTATCTATATGGACTTCAGTAAAGCCTTTGACAAGGTCCCTCATGGCAGACTGGTACAAATGGTAAAGTCACACGGGATCAGAGGTGAGCTGGCAAGATGGATACAGAACTGGCTCGGTCATAGAAGACGGAGGGTAGCAGTGGAGGGGTGCTTTTCTGAATGGAGGGATGTGACCAGTGGTGTTCCGCAGGGATCAGTGCTGGGACCTTTGCTCTTTGTAGTATATATAAATGATTTGGAGGAAAATGTAGCTGGTCTGATTAGTAAGTTTGCAGACGACACAAAGGTTGGAGGAGCTGCGGATCGTGATGAGGATTGTCAGAGGATACAGCAGGATATAGATCGGTTGGAGACTTGGGTGGAGAAATGGCAGATGGAGTTTAATCCGGACAAATGTGAGGTAATGCATTTTGGAAGATCTAATGCAGGTGGGAGGTACACAGTAAATGGCAGAACCCTTAGGAGTATTGACAGGCAGAGAGATCTGGACGTACAGGTCCACAGGTCACTTAAAGTGGCAACGCAGGTGGATGAGGTAGTCAAGAAGGCATACGGCATGCTTGCCTTCATTGGTCGGGGCATAGAGTATAAAAATTGGCAAGTCACGCTGCAGCTGTACAGAACTTTAGTTAGGCCACACTTAGAATATTGCGTGCAATTTTGGTTGCCACACTACCAGAAGGACGTGGAGGCTTTGGAGAGGGTACAGAAGAGGTTTACCAGCATGTTGCCTGGTCTGGAGGGCATTAGCTATGAGGAGAGGCTGGATAATCTTGGATTGTTTTCACTGGAACGACAGAGGTGGAGGGGCGACATGATCGAGGTTTACAAAGTTATAAGCGGCATGGACAGAGTGTATAGTCAGAAGCTTTTTCCCAGGGTGGAAGAGTCAGTTACTAGGGGACATAGGTTTAAGGTGAGAGGGGTAAAATTTAGAGGGGATGTGCGAGGCAAGTTTTTTACACAGAGGGTGGTGAGTGCCTGGATCGTGTTGCCGGGGGAGCTGGTGGAAGCAGGTACCATAATGACGTTTAAGAGGCATCTTGACAAATACATCAATAGGACGGGAATAGAGGGATACGGACCACCGGAAGTGCAGAAGGTTTTAGTTTAGGCAGGCATCAAGATCGGCGCAGGCTTGGAGGGCCAAATGGCCTGTTCCTGTGCTGTACTGTTCTTTGTTCTTGTAAAAACCCATCTGATTCAGTAATGTCCTTTAGGGAAGGAAATCTGCTGTCCTTATCTGGTCTGGTCTGCATGTGACTCCTGACCCACAGCAATGTAGTTGACTCTTAACTGCCCTCTGAAATAGCCTAGCAAGCCACTCAATTCAAAGGCAATTAGGGATGGGCAACAAATGCTGGCTTGCCCGTGACGCCCACATCCCATGAAAGAATAAAAATTAAGGTCTTGGGCAAGAGATGAAGGGGGAATGTGATGAAGAACTTTTTAAGCAGCAAGTGCTGCCTAAGAGAGTGGCGCAAATGGAGATGATCAATGATTTCAAAAGGAAATTGGATGGGCACTTGAGTGATATCAACTTGCAGGGCTACTGGGATAAAGCCAGGGAATGGGACTGACTGGTTTGCTCTAGAGAGCTGGTATGGACTTGATGGACCAAATGACCTCCTTCTGTACCGTAATGACTCTATGGCTGCAGATACCAGTGTTCAAAGGTGTTAGAAGGGTCTCACAGCAGTTCAACAGATTATTACGATTGCTGAGGTGTTGCCCCGGGGGAGTGGTAGTGGCTCCATGGAGCACAAACCTGCTGTCCTCTCTCAGAATGATAGCATTCATACTCCTGCCACTCCACCAATGCCCTTGCTGTTGCCTGTCAGCCGGCCGGCCAGCCTGCACGACAAGATGGTGCAATCAAAGTCAGGCTTTCTGGGTCCAGAGCTGCTTGAGATCATCTTCCAAGGCCATCCGCAGTCTCCCCCATTGAAAGTCGGCAGCCTTCCACCGACATGCAGCAACCATTCGGGGGTAGCACTGCGTAGGAGCACTAGGATAGGCAAAAATGCACAGAAGTCAGGGACTGAGGGAATGAACAAGGATATATTTATTTATTTATTTAGAGATACAGCACTGAAACAGGCCCTTCGGCCCACCGAGTCTGTGCCGGCCAACAACCACCCATTTATACTAACCCTACAGTAATCCCATATTCCCTACCACCTCCCTACACTAGGGGCAATTTACAACGGCCAATTTACCTAACACCTGCAAGTCTTTGGCATGTGGGAGGAAACTGGAGCACCCGGCGGAAACCCACACGGTCACAGGGAGAACTTGCAAACTCCGCACAGGCAGTACCCAGAATCGAACCCGGGTCCCTGGAACTGTGAGGCTGCGGTGCTAACCACCGCACCACTGTGCCGCCCAGTTCACTTATAAATTTGATTTGAAATGTTTATTTTGTAGTGGGTTTTATTTTTGCATTGTGGCCAAATGGACACTGTGATGGTCAATCACAGAGGGAAGGTAAAGTGTGGGACTGGGGAATTAGGGTAGTGATTACTGGTATCATGGACAGCTAGGCAGAAAGGGCTTGTCTAGGTTGCCTCCTCCATTCCTCTTCCTTCTCCTCATGCTCGCCATTTGCTGCTAGCAAGAGCTGATCCTCACGATAGTGAGGTTGTGCAGGATGTAGCAGACCACTATTAGCCTTGACACGTGCTCTGCTGAGTACTACAGGGCTTCTCCAGAGCAGTCCAGGCAGCAGAAGCATTGTTTCAGCACATCAATGGTCTGCTCTATCACATTTTGTGTGGCAGCATGGCTTTAATTGTATGCATACTATGCAGGGGTGCATGAGTTGTGCACCAGAGTCATTAGCCCTTGTTGACCAGCAGCCATTCTTTGATTTGCCACAGTGACTCAAATGCAGCTGGCACTGTGGACTGCCATACAATGAAGGTACCATGATGGCTGCCCGAATATCGGAGATTGCTCAGTGAGATTTAGAGTCATAGAGTTATACAGCTTGTGGTCACACACCAGCTGGACTTTGAGGGGGTGGAATCCCTTTCAGTTCTGGTATGTGGCAGAGTTGGCATGTGATGCCCACAATGCAATGTGTGTGCAGTCAATGGCACCCTGCATCAGGAGGAAGCCTGCAATCCAAACAAAGCCATGTGCTCGCTCAGTCTGCTGCTCTCTGGCAAGTGAGAATGAAATGCAGTGTAATATGAACAGAGAGCCTCAGTAACCTCCCTTACACAAAAGTCAACGGCAAACTCCAAGATGTTGCAAATATCTTGAGCTCCAGCATGGTAGGAGCCAGATGCATAAAAGTTTAGCACCACAGTCACCTCCCCAGCCACTGACAATGTGGTCCTTGCCTTGCTCTGAAGTTGCAGTTGTGGTTACAGCAGGTGGGAGATTTTGCCGAGGATGTCCTTACTGAAGTGCAGATGTCCTACACATTATTGTTCGCTGAGGTTCAAGTCGGAAAATTACTCCCTGAGCATCCTGTGTGGATATGGCCACCTCCTGAGGGCCCTTCTCCCTCTCCTCCTCCTCCCTCCTCCAGCAGCTGCCTACTCTGCATGGCCTCTGCTTCTTCTCCCAGTCACACTTGTTTGTGTAGAAGCCTTGAAGTCAGCAACTGTCACACAACTCCCTATAGACTTTTGCAAATTGAAAGAACTGTTGAAAGCACAAACACTTGTAGAATCAAAACAACAGCCAGAAGAAATCAACCAGCAACTCACCTATAAGGAGTTGATCATCTTTTTAAACGGCTACACATGTGCTCACGCCCTCAACAATATGGCACCTGGTGCAATTCACAGCAAACGTTTGCACTCACACTTGTGTGCACACACGCACTGGACACCATTTTGGTCCCTGAACTGCACCCATAACGGCCAACCAATGAGTGAACTGAGCCCAATTTTGCACCCTGAAGGTCTGTCCTGCACTGATCTGAAGCAATGAATCGCCTTCAACCACATACACGTCTGAGGTACGTGTGAGCTGCCAATTTGCTTTCAGTATCATTATTCACATGCGAAGGTTGGCAGCCAACTCTGTCCTGGTTAGTGAGTTTCAGAAACACAACTGATGTTTCGCGGATATTAAACTCCTTTCATCCCTGAGTTTTTTTCAACTTAAATTAAAAACATAACAAAAATCTAGTCAGATTTAGTTGGTACATTCAGATGCTACACCTGATTGAATTTGTTTTGTTCCAGTTCCTAACTGGCCTCAAAGTGGTTTCAGTATCATTAAGCAGTACTGACTGTCACAGCAAAGCAAACACGGTGAGTAAGGTCTCATCACTGGGAAAGATTCACATTTGTCCTGGATGCAACTAAAGGTTTGCAGGGAATCAATGTTATTAATAATTTAAGAAAGGAACAAATTATTTCTTTGGCACCCAAAAGGGTTCCCAGAAATATCCAAACCACAGTGTTAGCAAACCTAGGTTTGATAACCTGCAAGGAAGTTGGGCTATGCGAGTTGCATTCTTTTGTGAGATTACATTCTTTAAATGATGCTCACATCTCTATCTCACTTGAAGATGAAGAATCCCATGGTCTCATTGTCCTCAGCTGAAGTACCTTGATCCCTTCCAGTTGGGATCCTCAGTCTGCATTCCCTTGTTCCCCCTTCACCCAATAGTGGAAACGATCTTTCACTGTCCACTCAAGGTAAAGTGTCCAGGTTACACTCACATTTAACTCGCAAATCCTCTCACTAAACCTTTCCCAATCATTACATTGCTGCTGCTACTCCTGGCTCTGCAGAAAATGCTGACTCCCACTGCCGCCACCACCCCCCAGCACCATCCCCCGCCCACACCGACACGGTTACTCAGTCTCCCTCTCTCCACCTCGCTCGGGCCCCAATCTCCTGATTCCCCGTCTCCCTCTCCCCCGACCTCATACCTCATTCTCCCTCGCTCCCCCAGCCCCATTCCCCATTCTCCTTCTGTCCCCTGGCCCATTTCCTATTCTCCCTCTCTCCCCGACCCCATTCCCCATTCTCCCTCGCTCTGCCGGTCCCATTCCCCATTCTCCCTTGCTCCCCCGGTCCCATTCCCCATTCTCCCTCTGTCCCCTGGCCCCATTTCACATTCTCCCTCTCTCCCTGGCCCCATTCCCCATTCTCCCTTGCTCCCCCGGTCCCATTCTCCCTCTCTCCCCCGGTCTCATTCCCCATTCTCCCTTCCTCCCCCGGTCCCATTCCCCATTCTCCCTCGCTCCCCCGGTCCCATTCCCCATTCTCCCTCGCTCCCCTGGCCCCATTCTCCCTTGCTCCCCCGGTCCCATTCCTCATTCTCCCCCTGGCCCCATTTCCCATTTTCCCTCGCTCCCCCGGTCCCATTCCCCATTCTCCCTCTGTCCCCTGGCCCCATTCTCCCTCGCTCCCTCGGTCCCATTCCCCCTCTCTCACCGACCCCATTCCCCATTCTCCCTCGCTCCCCCGGTCCCATTCCCCATTCTCCCAACTCCCTCGGCCCCATTCCCCATTCTCCCTCGCTCCCCCGGTCCCATTCCCCATTCTCCCTCGCTCGCCCTGTCCCATTTCCCATTCTCCCTCGCTCCCCCGATCCCATTCCCCATTCTTCCTCGCTCCCCTGTTCCCATTCCCCGTTCTCCCTCGCTCCCCCAGTCCCATTCCCCATTCTCCCTCGCCCCCCCCGGTCCCATTTCCCATTCTCCCTCGCTCCCTGGTCCCATTCCCCATTCTCCCCCGTCCCATTCCCCATTCTCCCTCGCTCCCCCGGTCCCATTCCCCATTCCCCCTCGCTCCCCCGGTCCCATTCCCCATTCTCCCTCGCTCGCCCGGTCCCATTCCCCATTCTCCCTCGCTCGCCCGGTCCCATTCCCCATTCTCCCTCGCTCGCCCGGTCCCATTTCCCATTCTCCCTCGCTCCCCCGGTCCCATTCCCCATTCTCCCTCACTCTCCCGCCCCATTTCCCATTCTCCCTCTCTCCCCCGGTCCCATTCCCCATTCTCCCACAGTCCCCCAGTCCCATTCCCCATTCTCCCACAGTCCCCCAGTCCCATTCCCCATTCTCCCTCGCTCCCCTGCCCCATTTCCCATTTCAATGAACTAGAGAAGGCTAAAAGAGAATTAGTTGAGGTTTCTAAAACTATGAAGGATTTTGATGGAGTGCTTAGGGAAATGCTTCTTACAGGGCGTGACAGAGTAAATGTAGGAAGAATGTTTCCCCTGGCTGGGCGGGTCTAGAATCAGGGGACACAGTCTCAGAATAAGAGGTGGACCATTTAAGACTGAGATGAGGAGGAATTTCTTCACTCAGAGGGTGGTGAATCTTTGGAATTCTCTACCCCAGAGGGCTGTAGAGGTTCAGTCATTGAGTAGGGGTTCAAGAATAGAGATCGATAGAGTTCCAGATATTAATGATTTCAATTTAGGGCGGCACAGTGGCACAGTGGTTAGCACTGCAGCCTCACAGCTCCAGCGACCCGGGTTCAATTCTGGGTATGCCTGTGTGGAGTTTGCAAGTTCTCCCTGTGTCTGCGTGGGTTTCCTCCGGGTGCTCCGGTTTCCTCCCACAAGCCAAAAGACTTGCAGGTTGGTAGGTAAATTGGCCATTATAAATTGCCCCCAGTATAGGTAGGTGGTAGGGAAATATAGGGACAGGTGGGGATGTGGTAGGAATATGGGATTAGTGTAGGATTAGTATAAATGGGTGGTTGATGGTCGGCACAGACTCGGTGGGCCGAAGGGCCTGTTTCAGTGCTGTATCTCTAAAAACAAAAAAAACAAAAACAATGGATATGGGGATAGTGCGGGAAAATGGTGTTGAGGTAGAAGATCAGCCATGGTCTAGTTGAATGGTGGAGCAGGCTCGAGGGGCCGAATGGCCTACTCCTGCTACTATTTCCTATGTTCCTATTTCTTCTGGTGGAGAGTCAGTACACAGGGATATCATTTGAAAATTGTCACTAAGAAACATTAGGGGAAATTTCTTTACTCAGATATTTGTTGAAGTATGGAATGCTTCACCACAAGAACTGGTCCAGGCAGATAATATTGCTTCTTTTAAGGGAAAGTTGATTAAAAATTTGAAACAGAGAAAGATACAAAACTATCGAGAGAGAACAAGTACTGGGATTATTTTTGGATTGCTCCAACAATGTGCCAGCACTGACATGGCAGACCGTATGGTCTACTTCTGTGCTTTTATGGTTTAAGCTGAGAGAGGGAAAGGAAGAGTGAAATATGCACTTTTCTCTTTTATATTTGTTACTATATTACTACTGTTTTTAGAAGATTTGCTTATCCAGTTGCAGTGGTGGGTAAAACATTAATTATTTGCTGTTGAATGCAAAATCCCTGAGCTGCGCAAGGCAATTGTCTCCCCCAAGACACAATCATACAATTCTGAATTCAATGTTTGCAGAGATCTCTTAGCAAGTTACAAACCAGTGAAGCCAGTCCTGTGTCCTATTCCTCCCCCACGCTCACAGTGCTGAATGACCTCTAGAAATCTACCAGTCTGCCACATTCCACTCACCAATGAGGCCAAATACCAGATTCCACTTACATGTGAGGATTATATCCTGCAGTTCCTCAGCATGGTTCAGCAGAAGAAAATCGAGAGGAAAATTCTGTTTTCTCTGCAGGTCGTTTACAGATAGAAATCCAGGAATTAATCTTCACTGCATGATACTAGGGTGCGATCATATGATAATGGGAGCCTGATGCACTTCAGGGATTATTAAGTCAAACTCGCCTGTACAAGATGAGATCAATAGCCAATAATGTCAGTAACTTGTGTGTCCACTCCCAGGAGCATTGACCACAAAGGCCTGCAATGCACCAGGTGCTCAGAACATCCCAATGCTGAATGTAGATGGAGCTTGGTGATATCATTCCACTTCTGCACTGGCTTGTTTGACCACTGGCTTTCATTTAAATGAAATGCTTGTACAGTGCTTCAAGTTGCACAGTGCTCATTTTGAACAACTGCAGAACAGAGGCCAAGTTTTAAGTTTTTTTTTGAAAAGCAGGCACTTTTACTGCTTTTTCTCACCCCTGCATCACCTCCCCCCCCCATCCCCACCCTAAGCCTCCAATGCCTAGTGTTTACTATGCTGCCTCTGACCCTTGACCCAAGCACCTCCCTCTGGGAAAGTGTGTGGCACACAAATGGCCAGCAGGAAGCCCTTCACTAGTCACTAGCTTTGTCATCAGGCCCCGACATCCTGTGTATACTGCAAGAGGAGTTCAGGATGAACTACCGTCCTGCAGGTTTTCTTCAGTTAATCACATTTTGTTAGGTTTTTGGAGTGACTGTAACGAAATATTATTTTTCAGCTGCCAGTGACTTCTTTTTGATACAGCAGAAGCTTACAGATGGCATCTGCTGCTGATGTCCCATTCACCCATCACACCTGCGTTTGGCTCCTGCTCCAGCAACACCACGATTTTAAAATTGCCATCTTTTTTCAAATCCCTCTACAGCCTCACCCTTCCCTATCTCTGTAACCTCCTCCAGTCCTACAACCCTCTGAGATCTCTTCCAATTCTTCCCTCTTGCACAGCCCTGGTTTTTAACGCTCTATCATTTACAACCGTGCCTTCAGTTGCCTGGACCCTAAGCTCTGGAATTCCCTCTCTCCTCCTTTCAGACACTCCTTAAAACCTATCTCTTTGACCAAGCTTTTGGTCAAACCTCCTTATGTGGCTCAGTTTCAAATTTTATTTGATAACCCTCCTATGTAGCACCATGGGACATTATACTATGTAAAATCTGCTACAGAAATGCAAGTTCTTGTTGATGGTTCATGGGCACGATATTATTTCCAAAGTGTGATTAACTTGTTGGGGGTTTAAGAAAAAGTTAACCTTTCACTCTCAGCATCATAACCAACAACAAGAGCCAAACACTGCTGACTCCACCGTGCCTTCAATCTGGGATATGATGTTGGCAGCCCTTGGGAAGCCAAGACTGTTTCAATTTAGTTTTGAACGGAGAACAGGACCGATTATCTGTCCAGGTGTACGATATGCTCGTCTGTCAACTGTCACAAGACATTTATTGAAATAAGCATCCACCTATTTCCTGGGAGGGTCGAATAAAATCCTTGTCACCTCCCTGAATGTGATATTGGGCCGTCACAGACTGGTGGGCAGATTACTTGCAGCATTCTCCACTCAATAATCCTTTACCGCTGACGGGAGCTGCTGAAAACAGCCATGGTGGCCAATGCTGTACTGTGACAGGCAATACTATCCACAGGAAAGCGTGACACAGTTGAATGACTGCCGCTCCGAAGTGGCTGCTTTGAGCTCCTAAGTCAGAATGCACGACTTGCTGGAGCAAGCCACCTCAAGTCATCTTGGTGCGAGTTAATCAAGACTTTCTCAAGCCAGCTACATAACTGCATGTGCAGTTAAATGAGGGGTTAAATGAATCTGGAGTCTCTGTAGTATTAAAATCAGAGAGAAATGGGGCTTCACTGCATTCAGGGGGCTTTCACAGGATATCCCCGAATAGAAATGACTCCCACCAACTAAAAAGAAAAGAAAGGCAGAAAGCACAACAATCATACTCTTCTCTCAACTCTATATATTATCGAAACATAAAACCGCTTTACCAATGGTTCAGGGTGGAGCTGAGTAAGATAAAGGCCAGGTTTGACCTCCAGGTTACTGACTTAACTGATCACAGCAATCGGCGCACGACAGTGGATCCAGTTCTCATGGGACTGATATGGGAGAACTGACTGGATTGCCTATAGCATTTGTGTGGGGTGGGAAAGGTAGAACATAAAGAATCTCTTAGCAGAATTGTTCCTAGAATCTTTTGAATGTCCCTAGACATTGGCTAAAATTAACAATACGGCTGAGTGCCGTACCTTAAAGTACTAACCTTACCTTGCAGTAACATACTTCAATTGTGGAAGTATGCCAATTATTTAGTAAAAATAATGTGCTAATGTATGGCAAATGTCTCACTAATCTTAGTAATAGGAAAACATTGATTATTTCAGGCAGCCCGACAATACTAGTATTACACTGCAATAATCTAAAATAGGACATTTTACTCTCATTCCACTGAAATACGAAGCTCAGCAAAATATTTAAAGACACATGAATACATCATCTCTCAGAATGCCAGCCTTTATTTGCTTACACTTTTTGGAATCATAAAAGACTTGCACTTATATAGCGCCTTTCATGACCAGTGAACATCTCAAAGTACTTTTTTTTATTCATTCATGGGATGTGGGCGTCGTAGCTAGGCCAGCATTTATTGCCCATCCCTAATTGCCCTTGAGAAGGTGGTGGTGAGTTGCCTTCTTGAACCGCTGCAGTCGATGTAGGGTAGGTACACCCACAGTGCTGTTAGAGAGGGAGTTCCAGGATTTTGACCCCGCGACAGTGAAGGAACAGCGATACAGTTCCAAGTCAGGATGGTATGTGACTTGGAGGGGAACTTGCAGGTAGTGGTGTTCCCATGCATTTGCTGCCCTTGTCCTTCAAGGTGTAGAGGTCGCGGGTTTGGAAGGTACTGTCTAAGGAGCCTTGGTGCATTGCTGCAGTGCATCTTGTAAATGGTACACACTGCTGCCAATGTGCATCGGTGGTGAAGGGAGTGAATGTTTGTGGATAGGACGTCAATCATTGCTTTGTCCTGGATGGTGTCGAGTTTCTTGAGTGTTGTTGGAGCTGCACCCATCCAGGCCAGTGGAGAGTACTCCATTACACTCCTGACTAGTGCCTTGTACAAAGAACAAAGAAAAGTACAGCACAGGAACAGGCCATTCAGCCCTCCAAGCCTGCGCCGATCTTGATGCCTGCCTAAACTAAAACCTTCTGCACTTCCGGGGACCGTATCCCTCTATTCCCATCCTATTCATGTATTTGTCAAGATGCCTCTTAAACATTGCTATCGTACCTGCTTCCACCACCTCCCCCGGCAGCAAGTTCCAGGCACTCATCACCCTCTGTGTAAAGAACTTGCCTCGCACATCCCCTCTAAAATTTGCCCCTCTCACCTTAAACCTATGTCCCCGAGTAACTGACTCTTCCACCCTGGGAAAAAGCGTCTGACTATCCACTCTGTCCATGCCGCTCATAACTTTGTAAACCTCTATCATGTCGCCCCTCCACCTCCGTCGTTCCAGTGAAAACAATCCGAGATTATCCAACCTCTCCTCATAGCTAATGCCCTCCAGACCAGGCAACATCCTGGTAAACCTCCTCTGTACCCTCTCCAAAGCCTACACGTCCTTCTGATAGTGCGGCGACCAAAATTGCACGCAATATTCTAAGTGTGGCCTAACTAAAGTTCTGCACAGCTGCAGCATGACTTGCCAATTTTTATACTCTTTGCCCCGACCGATGAAGGCAAGCATGCCGTACGCCTTCTTGACTACCTCATCCACCTGCGTTGCCACTTTAAGTGACCTGAGGACCTGTACGACCAGATCTCTCTGTCTGTCAATACTCCTAAGGGTTCTGCCATTTACTGTGTACTTCCCACCTGCATTAGAGCTTCCAAAATGCAACCTCACATTTGTCCGGATTAAACTCCATCTGCCATTTCTCCACCCAAGTCTCCAACCGATCTATATCCTGCTGTATCCTCTGACAATCCTCATCACTATCCGCAACTCCTCCAACCTTTGCGTCATCTGCAAACTTACTAATCAGACCAGCTACATTTTCCTCCAAATCATTTATATATACTACAAACAGCAAAGGTCCCAGCACTGATCCCTGCGGAACACCACTAGTCACATCCCTCCATTCAGAAAAGCACCCCTCCACTGCTACCCTCTGTCTTCTATGACAGAGCGTTCTGTATCCATCTTGCCAGCTCACCTCTGATCCCGTGTGACTTCACCATTTGTACCAGTCTACCATGAGGGACCTTGTCAAAAGCTTTACTGAAGTCCATATAGATAACATCCACTGCCCTGCCTTCATCAATCATCTTCGTCACTTCCTCAAAAAACTCAATCAAATTAGTGAGACGCGACCTCCCCTTCACAAAAGATGGTGGACAGGCTTTGGGGAGTCAGGAAGTGAGTTACTCACTGCAGGATTCCTAGCCTCTGACCTGCTCTTGTACCCACGGTATTTATATGGCTGGTCCAGTTTAGTTTCTGGTCAATGGTAATCCCCAGGATGTTGATAGTGGGGGATCAGCGATCGTAATGCCATTGAATATCAAGGGGAGATTCTCTCTTGTTAGAGACGGTTATAGCCTGGCACTTGTGTGGAGCGAATGTAACTTGCCACATATCAGCCCAAGCCTGGATATTGTCCAGGTCTTACTGCAATTCTACATGGACTGCTTCAGTATCTGAGAAGTCGCAAATGGTACTGAACATTGTGCAATCATCAGCGAACATCCCCACTTCTGACCTTATGATGGAAGGAAGATCATTGATGAAGCAACTGAAGATAGTTGGGCCAAGGACACTACCCTGAGGAACTCCTGGAGCTGAGGATTGACCTCCAACAACCACAACCATCTTCCTTTGTGCTAAGTATGACTCCAACCAGTGTAGCATTTTCTCCGATTCCCAATGACTCCAGTTTTGCTCGGGCTTCTTGATGCCATACTCAGTCAAATGCTGCCTTGATGTCAAGGGCAGTCACTCTCACCTCACTTTATAGCCAATGAAGTACAAAGTACAATCATCATACAAAGAAGCAGCTTGAAACCCGTAAGGATCACGTAACAAGAGTTCTCTATAAATAATCTCCTCTGTAGGTCCCAGAGCTCATAGCTCTACCATATTACTTTCTTGCTCATATGGGATTGGAAAAAACAAAGGTCTGGGTGTTTTTCAAGGCATATCTAAAGCTACTTGCAAAGCTTTTCAATTACACAGCTACAGTTGCCTTCCAGGACATCTTGCCTGGATTAAAGATTCCCATCAGATGATTACAACTGTGCAAGATTTATTGCATAGCTGCACTCTTATGAAAAATTGGTCGCCCATGCTTTATCCTCATGACATGATGGACTGCTGACAAAAACAATGCAGCTTTCAACTGAGTGAATCCAGCTAAACCAACCTGTGTGTTCCTCAGATGAAAGGAAATCTCAACTGTATGCAAATCTCCCTCACCAGTCGCAGCTCATTTACATTAATCCCAGCATTGATACAACTGTGCATTCAACAAGCTATTGTATACAGGTCCCCACTCCTCACAAACAAAATGCCTTTCCAAAATTTGTTTGCAATGCTGGTCATGGTTATACAACGCCTGTCCAGTCCTCTTTATCAGTGAGACACATGGCCTCTGACAAGACTGCTCCTGTTTCCACCACTTGCTAGAAATACAATGGGACATGAATGCTCAGTACTACTGCAGGAATCTACCCAAGAACATGGAGAGGGTGGGTCGAATAAAATCTGAAGGAAAATAATGTACTTGTTGCTTGTATGTTAAATTTTTTTTATTACAGAAGTATCCTAAATAATTTTTCGGTGCAGGCTGATTATAAAGTCAACAATCCAGCTCACAAGATCAACCTGGAGAAATGATCAATTTGTAGTATGTAACTGCCGCTCATTCACTGCATTTTGCTGGATAAATCACCCTGCTTTTACCAGAAGAAGGTACTGTAATTTCGGTCATGAGTTCTGTTTCCTCTTGTTCATAGGGACTCTTTTTAAATAGACTCTGTAGATTCTTTGCTGTACTGCGCTGTTTAAATAAGACTTTGTCTGTGAGTCCTGTCGTAAGTCCCAGGCTGCCTCCAACACAATGTGCATCTCATTGGCTGACACAGTGGCGCCAATAAACATTCTGCAATGGTTGGAATCTGGAACGCACTGCCTGAAGAGGTGGTGGAGGCAGGAACCCTCACAACATTTAACAAGTATTTAGATGAGCACTTGAAACGCCATAGCATATAGGGCTACGGGCCAAGTACAGGAATATGGGATTAGAATAGTTGGGTGCTGTATGGCTGGCACAGACACGATGGGCTGAAGGGCCTGTTTCTGTGCTGTATAACTCTATGACTCTAAGATACCAACCTCAGACGTTCCATCAGGTGGCTGTGCTAAAAGCAAATTAAGATTTCTTGGAAGGAACACATGGGAGAAAAGATGAAAGAATAGATTACCCTCAGCCACCACTGCACACTCCTTTACATCATGTGAGAACCTTGGAGAGGACATGTTGCATATTTGCTCGTGCAGATTCCGAACACTGCAGTACACAACAGGGGAAAGCCAAAGGAAGAAAAGTGAAAAATAAAAGACATGGAAAAATGCATCTCGCAGTGTAGGGTTTACAACTAAACAAAACAAGAGAAACCATGTACATAAATAACTATTTTTGTCACAACTAGCACCATAGACAACAATAATGTACTTTTCAAGGACTTGCTACTTCATCTTATTTGAGTTTCGCATGGGATTGAATTCCATAGAAGTAAGAAGTTTCACAAGATTCAGTAGGAGCCACGAGACATGGCAATGTTTAATGGGATAGTGACATTGAAAGGAATTTAGTCAGAGGACCCAAAAGGATCCTGTGTATCTCACTGGGTATAAGATCTGTTTGTTTTGGCCAATATAGGTCTTGATTTTGAAGGATGAATAGTCGAACATCTGTTGGTGTTATGATACACTGGACAATGATAAGGTTAAAATAGGTAGAGCGAAGTGGATAGGCTGAACTAAAACAGAAATCTAGAAAGGAGACTCCCTGATAAATAATCATCAACTTGAAGTCTTTCCTTTGGAAGATTTTAAAGAGGAGTGCATCCTTTGTGTGACACTCCACCCAAGGGGACTCAATAGCATTTAAAACTACCGTACATATCTGAGCCAGAAGTGAAATTTCCTTGACAATATCAATGTCTGGAGTTGTGTTGACCAGAAAAAAGCTGTTTCCTGAACTTGAGCAGTAACTTCAGTTATTGATTCAGGGATTCACCTGAGTTAAGGAGTATGACATCGATTCTCTGATGGAGTAGCAATCAATGCTCTTTTACTGGAAAATTGACGCAATACAGACTGCAATAACCCAAAGGACGAAGTGACCTTTGCTTTGGCGTCAGATGTTGCTGATGTTGAAGATCAAGAAAAAGATTGTAAGAATCACACAGAGCATGATGCTTACTCCTCAATGTTACAAATTAATGCACAATTTGCCTCAGACATTGCTTTCCAGGCACTGTAGACTCACAGTGTTTGACAAATGTTGGCTAAAACAGCATAGTGGTTATGTTAGTGTACTAATAATCCTGTAATCTATTAATCCAGAGCCTGGTCTAGTGATCTAAAGACATGAATTTAAATCCCACCAAGTCAGCTGAAGAATTTAAATTCAATTTATTAAACAAATCTGGAATAAAAAGCTAGTATCAGTATTGGTGACCATGAAGCTACTGGATTGTCATAAAAACCCATCTGGTTCGGTGATGTCCTTCAGGGAAGAAAATCTACTGTCCTGACCAGGTCTGGCCTATATGTGACTCCAGAACCACAGCAATGTGGTTGACTCTTAACTGCCCACTGAAATGACCTAGCAAGTCACTCAGCTGCATTCAAGAAGGCAGCTCACAACCACTTTCTCATAGGCAATAAATTGCCAGTGACGCCCACATTCAAGAATGAAAAAAAAACTGATTCTCAGTCTGAGCACTCAGAGCTTGAGCTGCTTGCTGTTTGAATAACTAGATTTCAAGGCCTTAGCTGTGGAATGTGGAGGACTGATTGACATCATCCTTTCTTCCAGGACCATTTTCCATCATCTCACAATGAGCCTTCTTTGATAGTTTGGAACAGGCCCTGCACTATGAAAAGACAGCATGTCACTGTGCACTGCTGAAAAGATTCTATGATAGGATGTAAAGCGTTTGGAATATAGTAACGGGTATCATAGTAATTATGCTCATCCACATACACTTTGAAAACAGGATTTAGATGTGGAAGTTTAAAACTCTGCTGAAACCTTTCAGCATCAACATAAAGAACTAAAACGTCAATAGGAAAGGAATCCTACAAAAGAGTTCCAAGAATGTTAACAAGCAGTCTTGCACAGTGCAATGGTCCTTTTGTACTGCTCCCAGGCCTGAGTGAGACCTAGGAAACTTGAGGCGATGTCAGAGGCAGGGTGAGGTATGGAGTATCGGGGCAGTGGCGAGTGGCGAGGTGGAGGGCCCTTCGCCAAGCAATCTTCCTGGGAGGCGTGGGATAGGCCGACAAGGGCCTTCCTGCCCAGAGGCCAATTGAGGCCCTTATATGGCCTATTAACAGCCAATTAAGGGCCTCTTCCCGCCACCGCTGGGATCTTACCAGTAGTTGGGGGGGAGGGGGGTCTCCGCCATGCAGGGAGGTCGCCTGGTAACACAAGGCGCTCTCCCTGTAGGCTGTGGGGTGGGGGGTGGTCCCTCCTCCATGGGCAATTTGTGGTCCACGGTGGACCCCCACCAGAAAGCAGTTTACTCCCCGGGTCTTCCCTCCACCTGGACTGCAAGACCACCCTGCTCACTGCGGCTTTCCGGACTGGGCCCAGCGACCCCGCCTCATCTAGCTCTTGTCTGGGGTTACAGCACTGGGCCTGGGTCCGAGGCCTCTGCAGTACCGGCAGTGGTCACCAGTTCCAGTGGCGCTGCTGATACTGCTGAGCTGCCGGCCCTCTGATTGGCCGGAAGTTCTTGGAGGCCAAATCCTTGTCCCTTCAAAAGTTTTTAAAGGGACGGGATCCCGCCTCCTGAAACTTTGATTTAAAAAAACTCCGGGGGACACGGAAAGGCAGAGGTGAGGTTCCCCGCGCCTATTCAGCCCGTCGCTGGGAGCCCCACCTCCAGCGCAAAATCCAGCCCATTGTAGCCAGAGCTCAATTAGCAAAACAATTAGCATGTGGAGGATAAACAGGGTGTTCTGGCCTGCATTCTGTGCGGTAACTTCGGTCATTTCTATGCTGGAATACACTCAGCTCATGACAGAGAAACATGGTAATGCCCTTAGTGAGACAAGCGATTGGAGTGTTCCATTTTCAATCACAGAATTAGGGCAGGAGTCAGTTATTTAACAAATTAATGGAACGATTAATGACAGGAATGGAAGCAGTAATGATGAATTAAAGAACATCGCTACCATAGAACATCACTAAAGACAGATTATAATGAAAAGAAGTAATGGGGTTATTTTGATGAAAGGGTGAAAACAGGTGCTAAGTGACTGCTATGCTAATAAGACATGTCTGTTTGAAAGTCTGGTTTTAGCCCATAATTTTGAGGCTAACTGATGATTACTATGATTTAAACATGCCTGTAGGCGATAAACACATACATGCAGCTTTAGCAGTCAAGTACTATTATTTGTGAAGCAGTATATGTAACTTTCACACATTCACTTCCACTTAAGGTGTAGATTCTATCTACTAAGTAGAAGCTAAAATACCAGGAGTCAGTAGGTAGTTATCCGTTTGTTCAGTTCTATTTATAACCATTCTATTGTGTTTATTTAATTTCCAATTTTAGTGCAGCGAATCCAAAGAAGCAAACAGCCAGGGTGTCAACTAGGGATGGACCTCAGCAAGAACCCGAGAAGATATCCAGAAAATTTACAACTTGAAAAGGAGAACTAAAGTAAGGCAAGATATTACCCAGTCTTAATGTGGATAAGGGCACATGCGGTGAATGCATTTGTGTTAAAATAGCTATGGAAAGAAACTGAACTCACCCACATTAGTGGATGATTTCCCAGGTGCAAAGTCAGACAGTCTTAATATGGAAATGAAGGACACACATCATTCTTTCATTGTACAGAAAATAGTCATTTTTGTTCCCAGAAAAACACAAACTAAACACACACACCTCTTAGCTAAAAACAAACAGGAAAAGCAATTAGCAGTTACTTGACTGAAAATACATCTGATGGAAAGTCATGGTACATTCACACATGACAAAAAAGGTTCCGAGTTGATAGGCAGTTAAGATGTTAATGGACCAATGTTGGTTGTTTCCTCATAGACTATAAATAACTGCATCAGCAATCAAAAAACAGCTCAAACCAATTGTTTTATACCCTTTTTGGGCTGAGAAAAAACACAAGCAGTTAGGTTGCTGAAGCAGAATGCTTTGAGGCAGTCAGGTTGCGAAAGGTTTATGAAGGTAGCAGAGACTGCAGCTTCGAGAAGAAGTCTCACCTTCACCTTTCTGAGGACAATTAGGGATGGACAATAAATGCCGGTCTTGGCACCGACTGCTGCCCAGACAATTTATTTTGAAGAAAATTCCATTAACAAGTACATTTTTGGGAAGGGGGGAAGGGCATGTGGGACATCTTAGCATGGCAGTAAGACTCAGCAGCAATAAAGGAAAATACAGTTACCACATTCTACTTGTCTTGGACATTATGGAATAATATTCCTCCCCACTGAAGGGTCCCACAGGCACATTAATGGTTGCATATGCACAATAAATAACACCCTGGGGTAGAAATTGGTCGTGGCGGTAGAGCTAAACAGGCATTATCACACTGGCTGCCTGTTATGCTCTGCTTGATATTTGGTTCTATTGAAGTGAGTGGAACTGAATATCAGGCGGGCAGTGTGATGTGCAGTCGATGGGATATCGCCCACTTTGTGTTGCTGCCCAGGATGAATTTCTAACCCCTATAACTTGTGGAAATAATGTGGATAAAACTGCAGCTGCCTCTGTCTGTCCAGGTGGTTTCCACTGGCTTGAAAGTAGAAAGGTATAGAAAGGACAATGTCCATGACCACCCCCACTAGCATCACGGGCTATTCATTTCCCCATGGGCAATGAAGAAATTGGGAAGGAAATTCACCTATTTGAGGGGAAGTATTGTCTAATTATCCAAACTTGCATGAGCAAATGTAATGAGCATCATTCGTATATTTTCCCATATCAAATGTAAATTGTAGTTTTATATAACTATACTTGGATATCTCTTCCCCCTTCTGCTCCTGTACAGCCGAAGCAAAGATTGGTGCCTGTTGCCGAATTGCTGTAGCAATTGGTCATCATTGTGGTGCATACCAGTCCACAGGATGTGTCGCTATTTCCCACTTTCACCAGCTAGTAACTCCCAGGTGCAATCGTCGACAGTTAGGCCTGCAAGCATCCTTAAAGCGGAGCTTTGGGGGCCCCACTGGTCGTCCGGCCCCGGCTACCTCACCATACAGAAGGTCCTTGGGTGTGTGATCATCTTCCATCTTGCGGATGTGTCCCATTCACCGAAGCAGCCTCTGTTTGATTAGTGCCAACATACTTGGGAGCTCTGCCTTTGAGAGGACTGCCACATCTGTGATTATGTCCTGCCAGGATATACCCATAATGCACCGCAGACAGCGAAGATGGAAATTATTAAGCTTCTTTTCCTGGGAGCTGTAAGTCGCCCATGTTTCACAGCCATACAGCAAGGTGCTGAGAACACAGGCCTTATAAACCATCAGCTTGGTGCTAAGGGTCAGCTTGGTGTTATCCATACACGTTTCATAAGTTGGCCAAAGGTGGTATCTTCTTTCCTTATGCGTGTATCGAGTTCTGCATCAAGGGACAGATTGTCTGTCACCGTGGACCCAAGGTAGTAGAATTTGCTAACCACATCAAGGGGGGCGTTATTTAGTATGATCAGGAAAGTGAATGGCTACTTGGCTGTAAACTTTATATGTGGTTCCCTGGCTCCATGGTACAGACATAAGGACAAAAAGCTTGAAAGCTTGTGAATTATTTTACTGGCATGACTACTGACAACAATATTGCTATTCCATTAAAAGAACAGAGAACGGTCACCTGGATTTTAACTCCTGGCAGGGGTTTTACCCATAGGGAAAACCACCTGGTCCTCTGCAGTGTGAGATCCGGGAGATTTTAACTCCCGGGCCCTCACCTGTATGATCCCCATCAATCTCCCGCCTGAAACAGGTGAGAAGCAGTAGCTGGTCAGGGGCTGGAAGCAGAATTTTGAGCGGCCAGAGGACTCGAAGGCTTAGTGAGGGGGAAGTGGGTTTGGGGTGGGTAGTGGTGTCAGGAATTGCAGGTAAGGGAGGGAGGACTAAAGTTTCCTTGTGGGACAGGCTGGAGCTCTCCTCCTCCTCCTGTTCCACTTTGTTTGGGCCACTTTTGGCCCTGGATCTGCTGCCCATCAGATTTTACTGGCAAGACCAGCACAGGGTGGGATCTCCTAATTTTTAGTTGAAATGGCATTGGGGCCCTAATTACTTCATGTCCATGTGGATGTAAAAACGGAGTAATTAGTCCTTATAATGGAGAGAACATGGGATCTGAACTCAGCTCAAGGTTGAACAGGGTGCCACGGCTGCAAACAGTTTAGGCTGACACAGTGGCTGGGCAAGTGGCAATGGGGCAGAATTTTTGAGGTTAATGGGTTTGGTGTTCCTCATGTTGAGCTGGAGGACTGATCCAAGATTGCACGTTTGGATAAACAATCTGACAACACAAAGGCAGTCAATGGGGCGGCACAGTGGCGCAGTGGTTAGCACCGCAGCCTCACAGCTCCAGGGACCTGGGTTCAATTCTGGGTACTGCCTGTGCGGAGTTTGCAAATTCTCCCTGTGACTGCGTGGGTTTTCGCCGGGTGCTCCGGTTTCCTCCCACAGCCAAAGACTTGCAGGTGATAGGTAAATTGGCCATTGTAAATTGCCCCTAGTGTAGGTAGGTGGTCGGGAATATGGGATTACTGTAGGGTTAGTATAAATGGGTGGTTGTTGGTCGGCACAGACTTGGTGGGCCAAAGGGCCTGTTTCAGTGCTGTATCTCTAAATAAATAAATAAAAGTTCTCAAGGATTGGTGGAGAGTTAGAGCTGGGTGTTGTCGACATACATGTGAAAACTGAACCTATGCCCTCAGATGATGTCACTGAAGGGCAGCATGTAGGTGAGGAAGAGGAAAGGGTCAAGGATGGATCCTTTGGCTATTCCACAGGGTATATGGACAGAAAGAGAAGCAATTGCAGAAATGCACTGGCTAATTTGGATAGGAATGGAACATGTGGGGGCAGTCCTGTGACTTGGACAATGAGGAGAGTGGTGTAACCTACGAGGAGGATTGAGGGGTGATAATGGAGTCATCACAAAAGCTGACACTCTCATGTCAACAGGTCTTCATTCAGTGCTGTTTTTGAAATGTCAGTTTTTTTACAGCTGTGTAAAATTATGTTTAAGCTTTTCTGCAGCTTTACTCAACCTTTGCTGGTTCACATGACTGGCATGTCTGCATTTGGTGGGATGAATTTTGAATAAACCAAGTTTCATTCTACCCCAGAAAGCATAGTTACAACTGGGCTTTTTAAATCACTGGCATTGCCATAAAGTCAAAGAAAGACTTATGGGATGATTTTAATCCCACCCGGTGGAAAATGGGCAGGTGGGCCATTCCTGCTGTCTTCTATTTAACCTGCTCTTCCGAAGCTGACAGGGTCCTTCCTTAAACATATGGATCAGGGACCAATTACAACACTGAGCCCCAACTGAAATTTAACTGGTGGCCTGACCAAGGCAAAGGTTGTGACTTTCCCACCAGGTGAAGCTATCAGGAAGAGGAGCTGGTGCCAGAAGAGGCACAAAGGGAGGTGCAAAATGGTTCCAAATGTTTTTATCTATTTTCCTTGTGTGGCCAGAAGGTGCAGAGCTTCACTCTGTGACACTCGCCTTAGTTTGCAAAATTCCCATTCCGGGTTAAAAACGAGCTTTGAGTGAAAGAGTTACAAGTGTGTTTACAGGATGGGTATGGCTAAACCCTATAATCATTGTGGGTTTAGAGTCACCACTGTATTTAACATTGGTTGTGTAGTGTTTTGCATCTTTGTTATTCTAAGGGGGAACTGTAAAGTGCAAATAGCAACTCAAAATTTCAGAGCAGGGAAGCAGAAAGGAAAATCTAACCAAAGTTTCCAAAATCTTGATAGAGTTTAAGAGTAAATATTGAAAAGATTATTTCTATTGACGTGTAAATCAGTAACAAGGGCACAAAGGTTTGAAATTAGTACTGGAAGCATAACAAGGAAAGTTAGAAGGAATTTTTGACACATGAGATTAGAATATATCTTTTTTTTATTCTTTCATAGGATGTGGGTGTCGCTGGCAAAGCCAGCATTTATTGCCCATCCCTAATTGCCCTTGAGAAGGTGGTGGTGAGCTACCTTCTTGAACAACTGCAGTCCATGTGGGATAGGGACACCCATATTGCAGTTAGGGAGGGAGTTCCAGGATTTTGACCCAGCAACAGTGAAGGAACGGCGATATAGTTCCAAGTCAGAATGGCGTGTGGTTTGGAGGGGAACTTGTAGGTGGTGATGTTCCCAATCATTTGCTGCCCTTGTCCTTCTAGGTGGTAGAGGTCGCACGTTTGGATGGTGCTGTCTAAGGAGCCTTGGTGCGTTGCTGCAGTGCATCTCGTAGATGGTACACACTGCGTCACCGTGCGTCGGTGATGGAGGGAGTGAACGTCTGTGAATGAGGTGCCAATCAAGCGGGCTGCTTTGTCCTGGATGGTGTCAAGCTTCTTGAATGTTGTTGGAGCTGCACCCATCCAGGCAAGTGGAGAGTATTCAATCACACTCCTGACTTGTGACTTGTAGATGGTGGACAGGCTTTGGGGAGTCAGGAGGTGAGTTACTCGCCACAGGATTCCTAGCCTCTGACCTGTTTTTGTAGCCACGGTATTTATATGGCTACTCCAGTTCAGTTTCTGGTCAACGGTAACCCCCAGGATGTTGATAGTGGGGGATTCAACGATGGTAATGCCATTGAATGTCAAGGGGAGATTGTTAGATTCTCCCTTGTTGGAGATGGTCATTGCCTGGAACTTTTGTGGCGCAAATGTTACTTGCCACTTCTCAGCCCAAGCCTGGATATTGTCCAGGTCTTGCTGCATTTCTACATGGACTGCTTCAGTATCTGAGGAGTCGCGAATGGTGCTGATCATTGTGCAATCATCAGCGAACATCCCCACTTCTGACCTTATGATTGAAGGAAGGTCATTGATGAAGCAACTGAAGATTGTTGGGCCAAAGACATTACCCTGAGGAACTCCTGCAGTGATGTCCTGGAGCTCAGATGATTGACCTCCAACAACCACAACCATCTTTTTTGGGCTAGGTATGAGATCATGGCAGATCATCTACTTCTACTCCATTTTTCTCCACTATCCCCATATCCCTTGATGTCGTTAGTATTCAGAAATCTATCAATTTCTGTCTTGATCATGCTCAATGATTGAGCTTCCAAAGCCCTCTGGAGAAGAGGGAGGACTAACAAGGAAAGGGAATATACAATGGATGGTAGGACCCTAGGAAGTACAGAAGGCCAGAGGGACCTTGGTGTACTTGTCCATAGATCACTGAAGGCAGCAGCAGAGGTAGATAAGGTGGTTAGGAAGGCATATGGAATACTTGCCTTTATCAGCCGAGGCATAGAATATAAGATCAGGGCGGTTATGATGGAGCTGTATAAAATGCTAGTTAGACCACAGCTGGAGTACTGTGTACAGTTCTGGGCACCACACTATGGGAAGGATGTGATTGCACTGGAGAGAGTGCAGAGGAGATTCACCAGGATGTTGCCTGGGCTGAAGCATTTCAGCTCGGAAGAGAGACTGAATAGGCTAGGGTTGTTTTCCTTAGAGCAGAGAAGGCTGAGGGGGGATATGATTGAGGTATACAGAATTATGAGGGGCGTTGATAGGTTAGATAGGATGAAACCTTTTCCCTTAGCAGAGGGGTCAGTAACCAGGGGGCATAGATTTAAGGTAAGGGGCAGGAGGTTCAGAGGGGATTTGAGGAAAGAAATTCTCACCCAGAGGGTGGTTGGAATCTGGAACGCACTGCCTGAAGAGGTGGTAGAGGCAGGAACCCTCACAACATTTAAGTAGTATTTCGATGAGCACTTGAAACGCCATAGCATACAAGGCTACAGGCCAAGTGCTGGATAATGGGATTAGAATAGTTAGGTGCTTGATGGCCGGCATGGACACGATGGGCCGAAGGGCCTGTTTCTGTGCTGTATAACTCTATGACTCTAGAGAATTCCACAGATTCACCACCTTCTGCATAAATAAATTCCTCTTCATCCCAGTCTTAAATGGCCTACCCCTTATTCTGAGACTATGTCCTCCTGGTTCTAGACTCACTAGCCAAAGGAAACATCCTATCTACATCCATCCTGTCACGCCCGATAAGAATTTTGTCAGTTTCTTTTTTTTTATTTGTCAGATGTGCATGTTGCCAGCTAGGCCAGCATATTTTGTGCATCCCTAATTCCTGTTAAACTGAATGGCTTGCCATTCAGAGTTAGCCACATTGCTGTGGGTCTGGAGTCACATATAGGCCAGACCAGGTGAAGACAGCAGATTTCCTTCCCTAAAGGACATTAGTGAACCGGATGGATTTTTACAACAATCAACAATGGGTTCATGGTCACCATCAGACTAGGCTTTAATTCACGATTTATTAATTGAATTAAAATTTTACCATCTGCTGTGGTGGGATTCGAACCCATGTCCCCAGAGTATTAGCATGGGCTCTGGTGTACTAGTCCAGTGACATTACCACTACACCACCGCCTCAATGAGATCACCTCTCATTCTTTGAAACTCTAGAAAATACAGGCCCAGTTTCTGCAATCTCTCCTCATAAGACAATCCCAGGGATTAGTCTGGTGAACCCTGGTTGCACTCCCTCTATGGCAATTACATCCTTCCTTAGATAAGGAGACCAAAACTGTGTACAAAACTCCAGGTGCAATCTCACCCTGGCTTAATACAATTGAAGCAATACACCTTTACTCCTGTACTCAAATCCTCTTGCCATGAAGGCCGACATACCATTTGCCTTCTTAATTGCTTGCTGCACCTGCATCTGCACCTGAGGGAATTAGATGAACGCTTGAAGAGAAATTTTGAACCGTATGGGGAAAGAGAAATAGCTCCAATGCGGAATTAGCAGCACAGACATGATGAGAGAAATTTGAAACTCCTACCACTCAGCGAGAACAGGCTAGACAGGTGGTTAAAATGGCAGTCGGGCACCACACTGTGTTCCCGACACACTCGTGCACAACGCTATTTTAACTGCTGGGTTTCTGGCTGTGTCAGGGCCTTGTGCCACATCAATATTTAAATGTTGGAGTACAAAAACATCATTCATATCTCAATGTAAACTTACCTTCCACTCATGGTAGAGATACTTAGTGCCTTCTTTTGGGCCTCCTTATCTCGAGAGACAATGGATACGCGCCTGGAGGTGGTCAGTGGTTTGTGAAGCAGCGCCTGGAGTGGCTATAAAGGCCAATTCTGGAGTGACAGGCTCTTCCACAGGTGCTGCAGAGAAATTTGTTTGTTGGGGCTGTTGCACAGTTGGCTCTCCCCTTGCGCCTCTGTCTTTTTTCCTGCCAACTACTAAGTCTCTTCGACTCGCCACAATTTAGCCCTGTCTTTATGGCTGCCCGCCAGCTCTGGCGAATGCTGGCAACTGCCTCCCACGACTTGTGATCAATGTCACACGATTTCATGTCGCGTTTGCAGACGTCTTTATAACGGAGACATGGACGGCCGGTGGGTCTGATACCAGTGGCGAGCTCGCTGTACAATGTGTCTTTGGGGATCCTGCCATCTTCCATGCGGCTCACATGGCCAAGCCATCTCAAGCGCCGCTGACTCAGTAGT